>NW_012100965.1:368545-428437 GCF_000951045.1 Mandrillus leucophaeus
CTGAACAATTAGAAAATGGGCACATAGCTCCAACATTTTCTCTTTGGAATTCTCCAGTTTTCGTAATTAAGAAAAAACTCAGGAAAATGGAGAATGTTAACTGACTTAAGAGCCATCAATTCAGTTATACAACCTATGGGAGCATTACAGCCAGGATTGCCTTCTCCTGCTATAATTCCAAACAATTGGCCTTTAATAGTTATAGATTTAAAAGATTGTTTATTTGCTATCCCTTTACCTCAGCAAGACTGTGAACGGTTTGCATTTACGATTCCTGCGGTAAACAACCTGCGGCCTGCTAAGCGTTATCATTGGAAAGTGTTGCCACAGGGCATGTTAAACAGTCCGACTACTTGCCAGACGTATGTAGGGCAAGCAATTGAACCTACTCATAAAAAATTTTCACAGTGTTACATTATTCACTATATGGACGATATACTTTGTGCTGTCCCCACTCGAGAAATATTACTCCAATGTTATGATCACTTGCAAAATTCAATTTCTCGCACTGGTTTAATTATAGCTGCTGACAAAATTCAGACTACTACTCCCTACTCCTACTTGGGGACCTTAGTAAATGACACTACCATTGTGCCATAGAAAGTAACCATACATAGGGATAAATTAAAATCATTAAATGACTTTAAAAAATTACTAGGGGATGTTAATTGGATACGACCTGCTCTAGGCATTCCTACCTATGCCATGAGTAATCTGTTTTCTATCCTGAGAGGAAATCCTAGTCGCACTAGCCCTCAGCAATTAACAAAGGAGGCGGAGGCAGAGTTACAACTGATTGAGAAGCAAGTATATAAAGCTCAGAAAAATAGAATAGATCCAGAGAAGAGGCTAGATTTGCTAATTTTTTCAACTCAGCATTCACCTACTGGTGTTATTGCCCAAGAACAGGACTTAGTAGAGTGGCTTTTTCTTCCACATACTAATTCACGGACTCTAACTCCTTATTTAGATCAAATCGCTACTATGACAGGGATTGGGAGAACTCGGATTGTTTAATTACATGGATATGATTCTGGAAAAATTATTGTCCCTCTCACGAAGGCACAAATACAGCAAGCCTTTATAAATAGTCTTACTTGGCAAACCCATTTAGCTGACTTTGTGGGTATTCTCGATAATCGTTTTCCTAAAACAAAGCTGTTTCAGCTTTTGAAATTAACTAATTGGATTCTCCCTAAAATAACTAAATTTAAACCAATTGAAGGTGCTGAGAATGTTTTTACAGATGGGTCTAGTAATGGTAAAACTTCTTATTTTGGCTCAAAAAGTAACGTTTTTCAGAGGCCCTATACTTCAGCTCAAAAAGCGGAGCTTGCAGCGGTAACTGAGGTATCGACTGCTTTTGATATGCCTATTAATGTGACTTCTGATTCTTCATACATAGTTCATTCCACACAGTAAATTGAAAATGCTCAGTTACGGTTTCATACAGAAAAACAACTGATGACAAAAACAAAAAAGGAGGAGAAATGGGGATGACAGGACAGCCCTTACGCAATTGAATCTAGCATCATTTGGTGAAAAGATCCAATAACAAAAAGTTGGGAAACAGGTAAAATAATAACTTGGGGTAGAGGTTATGCTTCTATTTCTCCAGGCCAAAATCAACAGCCGATTTGGATACCATCAAGACACCTGAAACCTTATCATGAGCCAGATGCCAAAGAAGAGATTCCAGGAGGTTCCCGAGGACCCCCCGGTTGCAGCCATGTCAAGGCTGACACTGAGGAGGACCCCAATTGTCACAAGCAACACCCGTCGAACACAACATCAAGAAGCTGTCACAGATGGTGGAAGAAAACCTGAGGAAAGTGCGACAACCAGTCACAATGAATAATTTAATGGTAGCTATGATAGCGGTGATCACCACTGACGTGAATATTCCTCCAATAAGGGCTGGTAATAATGCCTGGATGCAACCACTCTGACACAGTTACACACACGTTCTGATCTCAGTATTTACCATAATAAATCTGCTCCTATAATTGAGGCATACCGCCCTCAAAAACCTATTTGTAAACAGGATTGGACCCAGTTAGCAAAAATGAGCGTACTTGTTTAGGAAGATTGCTTTGCAGAACAGGCAGAGGTGCTGCATGATGATTCCTATGGAACCATTATTGATTGGTCCCCTAAGAGGATGTTTAGCTTGAATTGCACCTCTCAGTCTGTGTGCCACAGCCACACTATGTTCAGAGGATCTGAACAAAATGGTCAGATGGTAGAAATGCTTAGAAGTACAGCAAAGTTCCTATTATCCGGAACCATGGCAGTATGGTGGCACCTCAACCTCAAATGATATGGCCCGCTCTAGGAGCTAAACATAAGGATTTGTGGAAACTATAAAATGCTCTTAAAAAGATCAAACTTTGGGAAAGAATAAAAAAGCATCTAGAAGGACACTCTACAAACTTGTTTTTAGATATAGCAAAATTAAAACAACAAACATTTAAAGCATCCCAGGCACCCCTGACCTTATTGCCAGGAACTGGAGTGCTTAAAAGAGATGCAGACAAATTAGCAGCTAGTAACCCGTTAAAATGGATAAAAACACTTGGAAGCTCTGTGATTTCAATGATGATTGTGCTTTAATCTATGCTGCTTGTCTTTGTATAGTCTACAGATGCGGATCCTGGAGGATCCTGGATCCTGACTCCTGCAAGAAGTAGCTCACCGTGACAAAGCTGCCCTTGCTTTTATCTCTTCACAAATCAAAGAAGGGAGACATGTTGAGAGCAAGCCCCCCAAAATCTGGCCATAAACTGGCCCCAAAACTGGCCATAAATAAAATCTCTGCAGCACTATGACATGTCCATAATGGCCCTAACACCCAAGCTGGAAGGTTGTGGGTTTACGGGAATGAGGGCAAGGAACACCTGGCCCGCCCAGGGCGGAGAACCGCTAAAAGGCCTTCTTAAGCCACAAACAAAAGCATGAGCGATCTGTGTCTTAAGGGCGTGTTCCTGCTGCAATCAATCCGGCCCATCCCTTCGTTTCCCATAAGGGATACTTTTAGTTAATTTAACATCTACAGAAACAATGCTAATGACTGGTTTGCTGTTAATAAATATGTGGGTAAATCTCTGTTCAGGGCTCTCAGCTCTGAAGGCTGTGAGACCCCTGATTCCCCACTTCGCACCTCTATATTTCTGTGTGTGTGTCTTTAATTCCTCTAGCGCCACTGGGTGAGGGTCTCCCCTACTGAGCTGGTCTTGGCACAATTACGGTTGTGGATTTTTCTATTTCTGTTGGCAGTTCTATGAATTTTTAGCCTTATGGGTTTGCACTGTATGCATACAAAGATTCATATTCAGTCAAAGACTAATAGGGACCCCTACACAGATTTCTCAGATGCCTTTCTTCTTCTCTCAGGTGGTCTTCTCATATGTTCTACATGTCTTAGCCTCTCCCAACTCCTCCTTCTGTCTCCTGTACTCCAGACATCACTAGGCACTCTGGGATGCCCTTCCCAGGGCTGCAGTCTGAAAATTGCTTCCAGGCAGAAAGCATGGCAGATTTTAAATTCTTCCCTTATTTGATGTTCTCCTCAGGGGTCATAGTTCTACACTGCCTATAGGCTGATGCCTGAAAATAGTTTTCTTTGATTTCTATACTTCATGTAGTTTTCTCATTTTCTTGCTTGTCATAGCAGGAGTTTAGTTACAAGTGGTTGCTACTGTCAATGATCTGAAAAGATTGATCTTTACTGCTTCTATGTAATGCCCGTATCTCTCTCTCTCTCTCTCTCTTATTTATTTATTCGAGATGGAGTCTGTCTCTGTCACCCAGGCTGAAGTGCAGTGGTGCAATCTCAGCTCACTACAACCTCCACCTCCCGAGTTCAAGTGATTCTCCTGTCTCAGTCTCCTGCACAGCCGGGATTACAGGCATGCGCCACCACGCTTGGCTAATTTTTTATAATTTTAGTAGAGACAGGATTTCACCATGTTGGCCAGGCTGGTCTTGCACTCTTGACCTCAGGTGATGCGCCTGCCTCGGCCTCCCAAAGTGTGTCTCTCTCTTTAAACAACGGTGGCTACTTTGAGATCACCTTGAGGTTGGGGCAACCTTCTTAGTATGATCTATGCTAGTGCATTGCTTCCAATTGTTTGGCAAGGAGGCCTCAATATGATGCCCTTGAGAAGAGCTCAGAGCTCAGGGCCAAAATCTTATCTATTGTAAGGAGGCTTTATTACAAAAGGTCAACATCCTGAGCTAATTTCTTGCAGGGAATTTCGCTAAAAATTTTAAGTAGCAACTTATATCTACCAACATGCTTTGATTTTCCAACCAGTTACATGAAACTGAAAGGTATTCTCAACACATTTCATCTCTCCTTCAAGGCGCAATTCTCACCAAATGTTTTGCCACGGTAACATGTGTTTTCTCTGCCGTACCCAACTATTGAGTTAATCGGTTAGCTGTTAAGGCAATATTCCTCTTCCATTACCAAATGGTGATCAAGTTACTATGACAAAGCCCAAGGTAATAAAAACTTTTAAAAGACAGACACTCCTCCCTCATATACAGACCAGGACTGATACTGCAGTTCCACACTGTTGGCATTATAGACTCTACCTTGTTGCTCTGGTTTCTGAAATCTGGGATTTCGTCTCATAGTATAAAATGGCTCCTTCACTTGTGACAACTGCGTCCGCATCCTAGCAACTGAGGACAAGATAAGGAAGAAAAGAAGAGCACATTCCCTTACATTTAAAAACACATGCTAAAAGTTCTACGTATTATAGTAACTCATGTCCCATTCACCAGAATCTATTACATAGTACACCTAGCTGAAATAATAACTGGGAATTTTCATGTTTAGTTGAGCAACTCTGTAACCAGATAAAATTTCTACCAATGAAGACATTAGAAATAACAGATTCTTGGTGTGGGAGAAAGAGTGGTCAACTAGCTGTCTTGGCCATCATATCTTACTTTCTTATTTTGTTGTCTCTAATCCTTGAAGGTATGATTTAAAAAACACCTCAAAGATGGTGTCTAGGGCATGGTGTCTTTTGGAGTGGAGACTTTGATAATTGATTCAATGTTTTAATGGTTATTGATTTTGTAAGGCTTTGTATTTCTTCTTAAGTTTATGCAAGTAAAAACGATTGTCTGGAAAAAATCTCCACTTTCTTTCATTCTTTAATTATTATTGCTAAAAGAATATTTATATTTTTCTTCAAAGCACAGATTTTCGCTGTTTTTCTTTATAGCTTTCGACTATGGTTTCCAAAATTTTTCTTATTACCTGTGTCATTTAATCTCTCCTTCACCTTGATCATCATTATTGCTTTGCCTTCTCCAGATTTACTCTATTCTCTTTATATTCTTGAGTTCAAAATCTAACTCATTATGTTCATCCTGATATGTAACATCAATTAACTTCAAGTTACAACTTTTCTTCTAAGGAGCACTTGATACCTTTCCTCCCTTTGGCTTGCAGCCTGCAGATTGATCTGAACAGATGACTTCAAACAACTCTTCGCTTTATGGATTCCAGTTGAGCTGGCCAATGTCAGGCTTTGGAAGAGACCAGAGGCAGGGCAGGAAGGAGAGTAAGTTCAGGGGATTTACACCACTGGTTCCTTTCTTGCAAGATCCCGTTATGCTGGTGTGTCTCCCCGCTGAACACACGGACCTCCCAAAGCAGCCTTTTCAATGATTTCCTCTCAACAGAGTCTGGAAACTGCTCTCTCTCCTGGTCCCTTCTGTTCTAGGCATGGTGACAAGTTTACTGCTCTTAGCTTGGGGTATGTCCAAGGATCCCTGAAGATTTCACCTAAACCTACCCCTTTATAAATAGTGCCTTTGTAAATTGCCATCCTCAGATCATCCAATTGTATTCTGACATTCGTTTTCTGTGAGAACTCGAAGCTGTATTCCACTATTTTAAAAAATTTTTGTTCAAACATATAGAAATAGTCACGATGATTTCTCCATTAAGCATTAGATACACATACCAGTTCTCTGATAGACATGCGATGTGTAGATCTGATAGTTTCTCCTGACAATTCTGCGAACTTTGAATACTAGATGCTTTCTACCAGAATATAAGATCTACAAGGGCAGGGAGCTTTCTCTCTTTTGATTATTTCTATATTCCTAGCCCAGCACATAGCAGCATATAAAATATTTGTTAAACAAGTAATTTTTATAACTTATCAGTGATTTGGGCTTTTCTATTATTAGATATTTCACCTTTCCTTTATTTTCAATCTTTATGGGTTTTTTTTTTCTTTATTGTAAGACTGTCTCTTATAAACAGCAGACACCTGTATTTTATTTTCTCCAATTGCATAATCTTATTCATTTTACTCATATTGGTGTTTTTGATATAATTTATACTATTATTTTTTCTTGGTAAGTTTATAGTAGTCTTCTTCTATTTTTCTCCTTTACTGACTTTTTATTCCATTATAATTTCTTATCATTTAGATGATAAATTTTGCCCTTTAAAAAATCACAGTAAATAATATCTCTTTTAGAAAATAGTTGACTATAATCTCTTGCTTACCACAGGTTTCATTTGGACGTTCTTCCTGCTGAACTAGTCCTTCATATCTTAAAATATAAAACTTTTTCTCATTACAGAATGAGTTGTTTTATTCAAATTTGCAGTTTAGCCTCTGTACTTTTCAATTTGATTTTTACTGAATCATCTGTTATTTACCTATTTTTTCTTTGTAAAAACATCTATTTTCTGATAACTATTAAGCTTTTTCCCAGAATGTCGATATTCTGGGAGTTCACTGTGATGTAACTATGTATTGCGGTATCTTTATCTATTCTACTTGTGAATTAGCATGGGCTTTTGATCTGAGCATTCTTTCTTTCCTCATTTCTGCAAAATACTGAGTATTAATCATTTGAATTTTAAATATTTTTCAGTCTTCATTCACACTTTTTCATCACATTGCTTCCAGGGATTTTTTTCTGCATTGTTAACAATGTCTTCTTCATAATCACTATTATGATCACCTTGGACTCAGATTTCAGCTGTTTCACCATTCGTTCATGAGTGAACATACAGAATTTCTATTTGGTTATAAAAGAATGTTTTAATCCATTCCCTTTGTCTACTATTGTTTCTTTAAAAAAAAAAAAAAATGCTTGTGTTGTTTTCCTGTGCTGAATTTGAGTGAAATACTTCACAATCTCTTTCAGTTCATTAACTCTGTTTTCTAAAGTATAGATAAAGTATAGCTTGGGACCAGAAATGTCTCAGATTTTAGATTTGTTTGGGTTTTGGAATATTTGCATAGACATAATGAGATATCTTGAGGATAGGACTCAAGTCTAAACATAAAATTATTTATGTGTTACATACATCTTATCCATATAGCCTGAAGGAAATTTTGTCTGACATTTTTCATGTGGATTTTCACCTTTTGTTGAAGTCTGAAGATGACGCATTATTGGAGAGTGTGTTGAGGACAGTGTGGGTATGACAGACAGGAACTTCAGGGGGAAAAATGTAATCTTGGAATGGCCTTGAGAGCCATTCAAATTTACCAGCAGTTCTGGAGGAAACCTACAGTTTACCATTTCATTGATTTTAGTTGTACCACAGGCACAATGAACTCCCCCAAATATGGATAACTGCTAGGAAAAACTTGTCCAATCTGCACCCTGGGAAGGCTTTGAAAGCGGCCCAACATAAATTCATAAACTTTCTTAAAATATTGTGTTTCTTTCTGATTTTTTTTAGCTCTTTGGCTATCATTACTGTTAGTTTATTTTATGTGTGGCCCAAGACAATTTTTTTTCTTCCAATGTGGCCCAGGGAAGCCAAAGGATTGGACACCCCTGTCCTAAAACTCACGTTCACCCAAGAATTTTAAAAGGGTTTCATGTTTTTTGTTCTTTTTTTTTTTGATAGAGTTTCGGTCTTGTTGCCCAGGTTGGGGTACAATGGCGCAATCTGGGCTCACTGCAACCTCTGCCTCCCGGGTTCAAGCAATTCTCCTGCCTCAGCCTCCCAAGTAGCTGGGATTACAGGTGCCCACCACCACGCCCAGCTAATTTTTTGTTTTTAGTAGAGATGCGATTTTAACATGTTGGCCAGGCTGGTCTTGAACTCCTGACCTCAAGTGATCCACCTGCCTCAGCCTCCCAAAGTGTTGGGATTATAGGCGTGAGCCACCACGCCCAGCTGAGTTTCACACTTCTTAATGAACCAATTATGAAATATATACGGCAGGTCTCTCAAGTCTTATATTAAGGAACCATAATAACTTGCACTATAAAATGTTCCTGTACAGGAAAGAAACAATTATTTTTGAAAGTTTTAATGACATTATGAGGAGCATAGTTTAATTCATATCAAATTACATTTTCCTGTAACACCTTTCTGGAAAAAGACATGGTGGAAGGATATTTTAAGTATTATTAATTTAATCATTCTTAAAACAGTTGAAGGTAGAGAATTTGTCACCAACTGGCTTCCAACTTTGGTTATAAAACACCTCGGTGAATACCTTGAGTCTGAGGAGCTCATCTACTAAACACTGGATAACACAGAGGAAAAGCAAAGCCGGTCTGATCTTCAACGAAGGCATCAAAAAAAGCCATCTTTGCTCTGCATCAAGGAGTCTGAGTGCGCAGACGTGCAGATGTGACTGATTTAGAGTCCCGTGGTCTAGACTTCTGCTCCTCCACTCCCACATGCTGGAGGAGGCCTGCCCTCCGGAGAGTCAGGGCCAGTCTTGCGTTTCTGACAAGGGCCACTCACATGTGAGGCTGAGGACGCAGAAGCCCTGCCTTACACAGCCTGGTGTGAAGCCGTCTGGAACACTTTTGGCAGTTCTAATCCCCACTGGATAAAAAGGATATGGGAAAATCTAAAAAATATTCAAGTAGAATTTTAAAAAGTGACATAGAGCTTAGAATATTAGAGCTATAAGATGGTTAATATGGAAATTAATAGCATATTGGTAGGGGAACAAATTCTAAAAAGTGTTTTCAGGCTCCTGTGCCTTCTAATGGAAAGCAAATGGTCCAAGAAAAGGTAAAGCACCTCCAAAACAGCTGGCCTTGAAAATGTCCCACTTTTAGCCCTGAAGCAATAGCAGATGGTAGTATCTGCTTGTTGTTGCTGGTATTGTTTTTATTGTTATCATGCGTTAATAATCAAATGCTGACAGCACACTTGGAGCTGCTCGAACTTCAAAAGCAAAGCAGCTTCAAATCCCTTGGGCTTATCACCCAAATGAAACAAAACTTTAAAATAATCAAGGAAAGGGAAAGAAATCATGTAAATCAAAGATGATTGCCTATTCTGATTGCATATTTCCTTCAAGTTTTCTTCTCATCCTCCCGACCAGGTGCCCTCAGATTGGGAGGCAAGCTGCCATAGCTAGTCTACTTGCTGAAGAAAGCTGCTAGAATAAAGCAATTAGAAAGACAGAAGAAGGCTGGTTTGGAGGCTTACCAGGAGAAAAGTAACTTCAAGCAAAATGGAAAAATAGTCACAAAGGAAGAGCAGAGGATTGGAGCAGATAAAGACCCTGAGGCTAGACCCATCACAACAGAGCATGGTTGTAGCTGCCTAGTAAGGGGAGGTAAAGGAAGAGCCAACCAGGTGAGGAGGAGGCCTCTGTGAGTGTCAGTCAAATATAAGCAGAAGAATGTTTGTATTACTGCGACTAAAACAGCCATTGGATTGAGGCATAGTATTTGTAATTCTCTGGAAAGGTAGCATGACACACAGGTCATCAGGATAAGGCAGGGATTATGCTAGAAGGCTTCTAGATGTGGAACTTATGCAAAAATTGGATCTTTGACTAGGGACAGGTGAACCATGATATAATTGCTCCCCAATCCGGCTATCAAAGTATCGCTGGGGTATGAATCATCCTTATTCCATAATTCTACATGGAGTAGCAGAAACAATTAAGGGTGGTTACTTCAGTCCAACCTGAGTCTGGCTCACTCAAATGCTGACTGACTCAGACTGAGCAATTAGACTTGTTGAACTACGTAGCTCTTAAGAACTTCATTTTCCTCTGCAACAAATTCGGTGATACTACTTTATAAGAGTAAACATTTAATGAAGACATGTGTTAGGCAACTGTGCTAAGACTATATTCTCGCATTTATTCTTTCCAAATATACAATAAGGTAGGGAACTACTAAGGTAGATTGAGGCCAAGAAAATAGAAAGTTTTGTAGGCTAGTAGACTTTAAACTTTTTTTCAAGGAACAATAAAGAGCCATTGAAAGTTACTGGTCAATAACTTTTTTTAGGTAAGGAAATATAGCGTTATTGTGCTAGATATATTAAGAAATAAATAATAAGCAGAAATAAGTAGTTAGGAGATTATTATAATAGCCCAGGCATCAGATATAAAAGAGATACCACTTGGTATAAAAGAGATACCACTTGACACTAGGAAGGCTGAAATTGAGAAAATAGGAGAATAATAAGTGTTGGCAAGGATGTTAAGTTGGAACCCTGTACATTGCTGGTGGGAATGTAAAATGTTGCAGCTGCTATGTTGCTTTTTTGTCTGTCAAAAATACTAAGTGAAGAATTTTATATTACTCAGCAATTCCACTCCCAGGTACATATCCAAAGGAACTGAAAGTAGGGACTTGAACAGACACTGGACACCATGTTCACTGGAGCATTATTCACAATAACCAAGAGATGGAAACAATCCAAGCTGTCCATCAACAGATAAAGGAATAGACAAAATGTGGTATATGCATACAATGGAATACTCAGCCATAAAAAGGAATAACATTCTGATACATTCTACAATATGACTGAACCTTGAAAATATGCTACAGGAAATAAGGTAGACAACAAGGACAAACATTATATGATTCCATTTACATGGGCGTACCTAGAATAGGTAAGATCATAGAAAGTAGATTATAGGTCACCAGTGTCTGGTGAGAGTGGGAAAGGGCGGAGTTATTGCTTAATAGCCACAGAGTGTCTGTTTGGGATGGTTAAAAACCTGAAAATACATGGCTATGATGGTTGCATGACATAAAGTAGCTAATGCCACTGAATCGCATACTTAAAGTGATCAAAATGGCACATTTTATGTTACATGCATTTTGCCACAACTGTGAAAATTAATGATGTGATATACTAAAAACCATTAAACTGTAACACTTTAAATGGGTGAACTATATGGTATGTGAAGTATATCTCAATAAAGCTGTTTAAAAAATGAGATGGAAAGATGCAGGGTATGGACAGTGGGAAAATAAAAGAAATACTAAATAGTTTCCCAGACTATGAGTTGATGACTAATAAAATTTTGGAATAAAATGAATTTATAGATGCTTCCACTCCATACTTCCAGAAACAGAAGAGTTAGGAGAAGACACTGGCATGTCTGGGGACATAAAGGTGACAGTTTAGGACCCACTGCATTAAGCAGGATGCAGACTCCAGGGAGAGAGGAATGCACGTTTATATGAGAAGAGGGGGAAGACAGGTGATAGAGAGCTGAGGTCGTTTACAGAGGTCCTTGCTAAAGAGAGGAGGATGCAAGTGTGGACACCAAGGGCCCAAATGCAAACCTGTAGTGAACTCATCTTAATTGGAAAGTGGAAGAGGAAAAAGTCCTCAGAGATGAAGACAAATAATTGATGTCAGAGTCCGAGAGAGGAAAAGTGAGACAGAACTAGGAGTACGTCAAGAAGATAAGACTTAATCATGTGGATGCTGTGGTGAGAACCCGGAAGAACTGAAAGGACCTGCTCAACAGTACAAGAAGGAGGCCTTTTATGACTTTGGTGGGGATGATTTCAATTGTGCCGTAGAGCAGAAGCTAAATTCAAAGGGAAAAAAAAAAAACAGAACAGTAAACTAATTGGAGTCAATAAGAGCCAATTGCTTTGAAAATGTTGGCTGTGCATTGAAAAGGTAAAATGTGACAATACTAGGGAGAAATGTCGCACAAAAAAATGACCTTTTCTAAGAGCCATATTTTGTTTGATTTTGGAATTTGTTTGCAAGTTTTGTTTTAGAATGTGGAAAACTTTGACAAGTTTATAGTAAAAATCATTTGAAAGGGAGAATGAAAGATTTTACAAGCGGTGATGGGCAAAAGATATTTTTTTCTGAAAAAAATCGGAAAAACCAAAATGGGTTTTCAAAATGGAAGTTAGGTATGGCAAAGACAATTAGTAGTTCTCCAGAGCACGGCAAAGGAGAGATAGGAGGTGCTGTTTTCGGGAAGTGGGCTAATGAAGGAGTTCCTTCCTGGGTGTGTGCTGAAATTCGAGAAGGAACTTGAGAGCAAAATATGTTTCCAGCCATGGAAGAGCCCACAAGAACTCATGAGAAATAGACAAAAGTATTACTGAGCAATCCAGCTGTGACTAGATACTGGAATAGGAGTCCAATCACGACACAGTGCATATCTACAATACAGAGAGCTATGGTGGCCACAAGCAATCCCAGAGCTCTAGCCACGTTTGCTCAAAGAACAGGACTCTTAGTCCACCCAACATAGAGCCAGGGACAAAAAGTGACCAAACTTCACCATCTTTTAAAAACTGACTTTTCCAAACCATTTCTTGCCATTGCCTACCATGAAGACTGTGCCGTGATCAAGCCAGAGTCCTCATTTTACTCCAAATATGATATCCCTTTGCATGCTAGGGCTGGTGTGTTCTTCATTCTCCTTTATAACTAAATCATATTATACTCATACGCAAGATTCAGTTTCAGGAGCTCTTTGGGACACAAACAGACCTTTACTCAAGCTATCTGCTCCTCTCCCCTAAATTCTTTTCACATACATTGTTTTATCATTTTTCCTCTGACAAATCTCCTCGTCTCCCCAACAGTACTGTAAGTATTCTGAACGCCACCTTCTCTGTATTGCAGACCACGTGTCAGGAGGAGTAATTCTGCATGCTCAGAAGAGGACACAGATGTTCACACCTGGAGTGCCTGGCATGGTGCTGTCCACCCTATAGATCCCCAGGACACATCCTCATATTTGAACTGAACTGCCTTGTTCCACACATGACAGTTTCCATTGCCTGCAGGAGAGGTAGAATCTCTTTTAATATTTTTTAAAAGAATATTAATCAGATGGCCAAATAGGAACAGCTCCGGTCTACAGCTCCCAGTGAGAACAACGCAGGATGCAAGTGATTTCTGCATTTCTAACTGAGGCACATGGCTCATCTCACTGGGACTGGGAAGACAGTGGGTGCAGCCCATGGAGGGTGAACTGAAGCAGGGTGGGGCATCACCTTACCCAGGAAGTGCAAGGGGTCAGGAAACTCCCTCCTGTAGCCAAAGGAAGCTGTGAGGGACTGTGCCATGAGGAACAGTGCATTCTGGCCAAGACACTATGCTTTTCCCACAGTCTTCACAACCCACAGACTCGGAGATTACCTTGGATGCTACACCATCAGGGCCCTGGGTTTCAAGCACAAAATTGGGTGGCTGTTTGGGCAGATACCGAGCTAGCTGGAGGAGTTTTTTTCATACCCCAGTGATGCCTGGAATGCCAGCGAGACAGAACTGTTGACTCCTCTAGAAAGGGGGCTGAAGCCAGGGAGCCCAGTGGCCTAGCTCAGCAGATCCCATCCCCACGGAGCCCAGCAAGCTAAGATCCACTGGCTTACAATTCTCACTGCCAGCACAGCAGGCTGAAGTCAACCTGGGACACTAGAGCTGAGTGGGGGGAGGGGCATCCGCCACGACTGAGGCTTGAGTAGGTGGTTTTCCCCTTACAGTGCAAACAAAGCCGTTGGGAAGTTCGAACTGGGTGGAGCCCACTGCAACCCGCAAAGCCACTGTCGCCAGACTGCCTCTCTAGACTCCTGGTCTCCTGGCAGGGCATCTCTGAAAGAAAAGAAGCAGCCCCAGGGAGGGGTTTATAGATAGAATTCCCATCTCCCTGGGACAGAGCACCTGGGGGAAAGGGCGGCTGTGGGTGCAGCTACAGCAGACCTAAACATTCCTGACTGCCAGCTCTGAAGAGAGCAGATCTCTCAGCACAACACTCAAGCTCTGCTAAGAAACAGACTGCCTCGTCACTTGGGTTCCTGACACCGGTGCCTCCCGACAGGGAAACACCTCCCAGCAGGGGTCAAAAGACACATCATATAGGGGTGCTCTGGCTGGCATCTGGTGGGTGCCCCTCTGGGACGAAGCTTCCAGAGGAAGGAACAGGCAGCAATCTTTGCTGTTCTGCAGTCTCTGCTGGTGATACCCAGGCAAACAGGGTCTGGGGTGGACCTCCAGGAAACGAGAGCAGACCTGCAGCAGAGGGGCCTAACTGTTAGAAGGAAAAACAACAAACAGAAAGGAATAGCATCGATATTAACAAAAAGGACGTCCACACAAAAACCCCATCCGAAGGCCACCAGCATCAAAGACCAAAGGTAGATAAATCCATGAAGATGAGGAAAAATCAGAGCAAAAAGGTTGAAAATTCCAAAAACCAGAATGCTGCTTCTCCTGCAAAGGATCACAACTCCTCACCAGCAAGGAAAGAAAACTGGACAGAGAATGAGTTTGACAAATTGGCAGAAGTAGGCTTCAGAAGGTGGGTAATAACAAACACCTCCGAGCTCAAGGAGCCTGTTCTCACCCAATGCAAGGAAGCTAAGAACCTTGAAAACAGGTTACACGAATTGCTAACTAGAATCACCAGTCTAGAGGAGAGTACAAATGACCTGATGGAGCCGAAACACACAGCACGAGAACTTTGTGAAGCATACGCAAGTATCAACGGGGGAATCGATCAAGTGAAAAAGGAGGCTTTCAGAGATTTAAGATCAACTTAATGAAATAAGGCATGAAGACAAGATTAGAGAAAAAAGAGTGAAAAGGAATGAACAAAACCTCCAAAACATACGGGACTATGTGAAAAAACCAAACCTATATTTGATTGGTGTCCCTGAAAGTGACGGGGACAATGGAACCAAGTTGGAAAACACTCTTCAGGAAATTATCCAGGAGAAGTTCCCCAACCTAACAAGACAGGTCATTATTCAAATTCAGGAAATACAGAGAACACCACAAAGATACTCCTCGAGAAGAGCAACCCCAAGTCACATAATCATCAGATTCACCAAGGTTGAAATGAAGAAAAAAAAAATGTTAAGGGCAGCCAGAGAGAAAGGTCGGGTTACCCACAATGGGAAGAGCCCATCAGACTAACAGTGGATCTCTCTGCAGAAACCCTGTAAGCCAAGAAAGAGCAGGGGCCAATATTAACATTCTTAAAGAATTTTCAACCCAGAATTACATATCCAGCCAAACTAAGCTTCATAAGCGAAGGAGATGTAAAATCCTTTATGGACAAGCAAATGTTGAGAGATTTTGTCACCACCAGGCCTGCCTTACAAGAGCTCCTGAAGGAAGCACTGAATATGGAAAGAAAAATCCAGTACCAGCCACTGCAAAAACATAACAAATTGTAAAGACCATCGACACTATGAAGAAACTGCATCAACTAACAGGCAAAATATCAGCTGGCATCATAATGACAGGATCAAATTCACACATAACATATTAATCTTAAATACAGATGGGCTAAATGCCCCAATTAAAAGACACAGACTGGCAAATCTGACAAAGACTCAAGACCCATCGGTGTGCTGTATTCAAGAGACCCATCTCATGTACAAAGACACATATAGGCCCAAAATAAAGGGATGGAGGAATTTTTACCAAACAAATGGAAAGCAAAAAAAAAAAGCAGTGGTTGCCTCCTAGTCTCTGATAAAACAAGACTTTAAACCAACAAAGATCAAAAAAGACAGAGAAGGGCATTACAAAATGGTAAAGGGATGAATGCAACAAGAGCTAACAATCCTAAATATATATGCCCCCAATACAGGAACATCCAGATTCATAAAGCAAGTTCTTAGACACTTACAAAGAGATTTAGACTCCCACACAATAATAGTGGGAGACTTTAACATCCCACTGTCAATATTAGACAGATCAATGACACCGAAAATTAACAAGGATATTCAGGACTTGAACTCAGCTCTGCACAAAGCGGACCTAATAGACATCTACAGAACTCTCCACCCCAAATCAACAGAATAGACATTCTTCTCAGCACCACATCACACTTGTTCTAAAACTGACCACATAATTAGAAGTAAAACACTCCTCTGGGAGAAAATTTTTGCAATCTATCCACCTGACAAATGTCTAATGTCCAGAGTCTATAAGGAACTTAAACAAATTTATAAGAAAAAAAAAAACCCATCAAAAAGTGGGGGAAGGATATGAACAGACACCTGTTAAAATAAGACATTTATGCAGCCAAGAAACATATGAAAAAAAAGCTCATCATCACTGGTCATTAGAGAAATGCAAATCAAAACTACAATGAGATACCATCTCATGCCAGTTAGAATGGCAATAATTAAAAAGTCAGGAAACAACAGATGCTGGAGAGGATGTGGACAAACAGGAACATTTTTACACTGTTAGTGAGAGTGTCAATTAGTTCAACCATTGTGGTAGACAGTGTGGCAATTCCTCAGGGATCTAGAACCAGAAATACCATTTGACCCAGCAATCCCATTATTGGGTATATACCCAAAGGATTATAAATCATTCTACTATAAACACACATGCACATGTATGTTTATTGCAGCACTAGTCACAATAGCAAAGACCTAAAAACAACCCAAATGCCCATCAATGATAGGCTGGATAAAGAAAATGTGGCACATATACACCAGGGAATACTATGCAGCCATAAAAAAGGATGAGTTCATGTCCTTTGCAGGGACATGGATGAAGCTACAAACCATCACTCTCAGCACACTAACAGACGAACAGAAAACCAAACACCGCAAGTTCTCACTCATACGTGTGAGCTGAACAACGAGAACACATGGACACAGGGAGGGGACCATCACATACCAGGGCCTGGCTGCGGGTGGGAGCCTAGGGGAGGGATAGCATTAGGAGAAATACCTAACGTATCTTAACTCTATGTCCTCCCAATCCCTCTCCCCAACCCCACTTCAGAGCCATCACTAACTGACTCATGGAAAAAGGAGGGGAAACAGAACATGGAGAAAATAGAAATAATGAGGGAGAAAGGAAAGAAGGGAGGGAAGGAGAGAGGGACAAAAGCAAGGAAACAGGAGGGGAAAGAAAAAGGGAAGGAACAGAGGAAGAGGAGGAGAGAGGAAGGAAGAGGAAGAAAAAGGGAGAGAGAGAAAAGAGAGTCAGGGAGCAACAGAAAAAGAGAAAGGGGGAGAGAAAAAGCAAGAGAAAGAGAAAAAAGAGAAAGAAGAATCATGAAAGAAAAAAGAAAGGAAAGAGAGAAAGAAAGACAGGAGAAGAGAAGAGAAGAGAAACAAAACGAGAGAAACAGAAGTAAAAATATTGACTCACTTGGATAAAACACCAGAGGTCTGATGAGCAGCATGAGGCATCCCCAGAAACATCAATTACTCATGGAACCAAGACCAAAGAGCAAGGGGGGATTGGTTACACCCACCAACCTGTAACACACATGCGAGCCTCACAAACAGATGGAAAAACGATTTGTTCACACCGCAGTGAGCTGCGCTATGCCAGTGCATGGTTTGTTCCACAGCTGATGTTTTTCTCTGGTCTTCCTGCCAAGAAAGTGGAGCAGCATAAGACAGGCCTCTCCCAGTGCCAGCTGAGGCTCAGCCCCAGCCAGAAGCAGCTGGGGACACACATGGTTCCCATCCTGCAGTGCTCGGCATGCTGTGAGGTGTGGAGGGGGGATGTGCTGAGTGTCAGGCTGCCAACTCCAGTACTGTCTCCACCAGGTGAGCGACAAGACACCTGCAGATTTTCCTGCCTTATCTCCAGCTGTTTCTCATGTTTCTCATACTGGCTGGAGCTGAAGCACTGGCCTCATAGTAAATTTAGTGTTCAGTCTGATAATGGGTCCATAACAAACCTCCTGGGTCCCATATTTCATCTCCTCCACCCATAACAGAATTCACTTGAGTGTGGGATTCCCCTGGCAATTTCAGTCCAACAAATGATAGAGGAAAATAACTGAGAAGTCTGGACATTTTCTGAAATTTTTAAATGAAAAAGAACGTTCTTTTTCTCACCATCTTCCAGGAGACTGTCTCTCCATATTGCTGTTGGGGAAGGCGTGGTTTCCTGTAGCTGTAGCTGACCTGCAACGTGGCAGACCGGCAAGGCCTGAGTCTTTGCTCCTTCGGCTTCCTGGGATCTCCCTAGAATTTCACACAGGATGGACTAGAGTCTTGAAATAAGCTGGGGTCTTAGATTTCCAAGTGTTTGCTTCCTAGGGTTTCTGTAACAAACTAGAACTAATTTGGCAGCTTAAAACAACAGAATTTTATTATCTCACAGTTCTAGAGGCCAAGTCCTAAATCCAGGTGCAGCAGGGCCACGCTCCTCCTGCAGGCGGGGGAAGAACCCTGCCTTGTCGCTTCCTGCTTCTGGTTGTTCCCAGGCCTTGCTTAGCTCGTAGACACATCACTCCAAGCTCTGCCTCCATCGCCACATGGCTTTCTCCTGTGTGTCTTCTCCTTTTCTGTCTCTTAGAAAGACATTCACCATTGATTTTAGGGACCATCCTAATCCAGAATGATCTCATCTTAGGATTTTTACTTTAATTATATTTACAAAGCACCTATTCCAAATAAGGCCATATTCTGAAGTTCTTAGCAGACTCTTTTTTTTTTTTTTTTTTTTGCAGGGGAGGGGAACACGACTCAAACTATTACACTCTTTTACAGCAACGTGACCATGGATAAAGTATACAATTATAAGTGCTGAGGATTCTTAACAAAAAATATAAGAATTTGAAATTAAATATTTCAAACATCAAGAAAATAGACACACGTGTAACCGTAATCCAGACTAAAAAAAGTCAGCACGTCGTATTTATTACATGTTTTACTCTTTAAAAAATGAGATATTATAGACATCACAACCTCCATCTCATTCTCCTCCTGCCCTCTCCAGATATAGTCACTATTTCTGAGGTATGTTTGCATGCATAGCAATTTGCTTTTACTATTTAGTATTGTATACATGATGATGCAAGTAAAACTAACTTATTTTAATTGCTACATCAGAGACTTTAGAACTGACTTCTCTGAGCCTTAGAATCTTCCATAATATTCTTGCCCTAGCCACCCCATAACATTATAAAAACCAAAAGAAATGATTGTGGGACTGATTCACAAACTACATAGTTTACATTATTATAAGGTAGGATGTTTCTTCTTTCTCCTAAAACGGCCACTCCCTTTGTTGATGGGCTGCAATTCACTCTGCCTATTGCTGTTGTTTCCAAATCATGAAGATTCTGTTTTAATAAATTGTCATCGTATTTCTTTACTAGCAGAGTAGATACAAATAGCCTTTATTAAAAGCTCTTACATTAATATTGGCATGGTCTTATTTTAACTTAACATGCTACAGAAACTTAGGTAACCCATTCTATCATCATATCCAACTGGCAAAACCAAAGACGTTTCTAATCTTTGACTTTCTTTAACTGGACCGTAGATGGTGGCACAGGCAATTGGCCTTTGTCATATGCTATTTCTAAACACAGGGGGCATTTTAGCAAAGCCTCTTCATCTGATCCCACGATACAACAAAACCAATGAAAGGCAGCTAACCCCTTTAAAAATAGCATCATTGTTCAGGATTTCAAGGTTGCATATTCCATGGATTCTAGTTTACATACAACATTAATTTCATTTAAACCTTGGTGTCTTTTACCATAATCATTAAGACTTCTAATACTATCTTGGACTCCTGTTGATAAAGAATAAATGTACTACGCTGCAGCACCACCGTTTATTACATATAACCTTGCCTACGTTTAGGTCACTAAATATAAATGTGTAAAAGTAAGTAAGAGTATATTAATTAGGATAAAATATAGCCAAGGAAGAGAGTAGAGGTTGAGGTGGGGTATGAAAAGAGTGGAGTAGAGAGAATTTCACCAGAAACCTTAAGTTTAAAAACATCACTTCCACTGAGCCCAAAAAATAATTCTAAGCTTCCTGGCAGCAAAAGCAAAGAGGGAATACCCTATATAATTAGAGCCATCTATTAAATGATAGCCTAATAGTTCTTGACAAGATAAACTTTTCCTTTCTTGGCACATAAATGCCCAATAAATATGTCTTGAATAAATAAGAAGCAGCTTGTTAGGTAGACTTAGAATCACCTGTGCTTTCAATAACACCAACAAAAAAGTGTTCATCTTTATTTTTTACATTGACCTTTAAGAAAAGGCAAGAACTGTTGAATAGTAGTTCTGTACAGGTTTCCCCATGGAAGTCTAAGGTAATAAACTCCAAGTAAGTGACTTTCTGATACTCTAATTGATACAATGATAGAGATTTTGCAATTTAAAAGAATGATGAGTTAACATGTCACATGATTTTCTCTTTGCATGTTCATTTTCTTAGTTGGATTTTTAGCAAAGAATAAGAAGTAGAAAGGTGACTGGAGTCTAAGTATTTTGTGCTATTGATCAAAATACAAGCCAAAGCTTGAAATGTCAGGGGTATAGATGTTTGTCCTGCAGGATTTGGTTCATACTAAAGGAAGAACACTCACCAAGTGGTACTGTGATTCTTTGATTTACAATAGCTGCTCTTCCAAACATATTACAGTTGGATATGCTTTAGGACAGGACTGTTACTTATCTTTGTATCTCTACCACCTAGCAAAGTGCCTGGAATTTATAGTATTCCATAAATATGTATTGACTCACAGGATGAAAGATTTTTTGTTTAAAAAAGAAGTGGAAAATGCTAAAAGCTGGTAACACAACGTCTAGACTTCTAACTAGGTTTTTTCTGATAATTTTACGTTAAACAAATCCCAATCCATGTACGAAACTGTCATGTCGATAAGCACTCGGAGCACCTATACATGGCGTTTTAGAGAAGGAGGAGGTCTAGACAAGACACTAGTCTTGAGTCTAAAGTACTCTGAGTTGCCTTTCAGGACACTGTCCAACTCACAAGCAGAGTCATCTTTTAGTCAACATTTTAGGTCTATTCCTCAATGTTTAACTCTGGCCAAGTGTTTCAGCCTCTCTAAATCTCATTATTTCACTAAAAAAAAAAAAAAAAAAAAAAAAAAGAATGTGTTGAAATCAGATGTTGTCTATAATTCCTTCTAACTCTAAACTTGTGTAATTCTAACTTTTCTTCTTCAGTGACTCTTTTTTACAACTCTTTCAAACTGAAGTTATTTATTCATATCTCCTATAAATTGCTTGAGTAATTTATTGTTTAATCCCATTAGAACAACACTACTTTTAAAATTTAGTCTACTAATAAAATGGCAAAATTATGTCTTCATTTATTATTTTCACACTTTTAAATTTTATTTTCATTATCTTTTATCACCATGCCATTTCGGAGAAAAACAATCTCTGCTTCTGGTGTTTCTTACTTTTATTTCACCATGAAGATCACTGTCATATTTCTGAATTATTCACTTATTCCATTTATATTATTCTCCAAAAACAGTTTATATCACAATTGATATATAAATGAATTCCATGAGATTACATTACTAAGTGTAATTATATTGATCACAAGGGATGAGACCATTGATTACATGTCTTTCAATATAAGAGAATATACTCACTGTATGTTAGAAAAATGTAAACCTAAATTGAAATGTTAAACTAATAAATATCACATTTAAGATAAATCTGTGAAAGGCCATTCAAAAATCAAATTATAAAGTGATATTGACAGAAATGGCAGAGAAATAATTTTGAAATTCTCTGTTTCATGAAATCAAGAGAAGACTAGCAAAAATGATCAGAATCTACTTTTTAAAAACTCCAGAAATAAGAGGCTTACAGCAATCCATGATGTGTATTCAAGAAACAAGGGTGCATCTTAGTAGGAATAGCAGACTACAAAGAACTTAAGACAAATTTACAAGAAAAAAACAAACAACCCCATCAAAGAGTGGGCAAAGGATGTGAACCCCATCAAAAAGTGGGCAAAGGACAATGAACATCTTAAAAGACATTTATGCAGCCAACAAACATATGGAAAAAAGCTCATCATAACTGGTCATTACAGAAATGTAAATCAAAACCACAATGAGATACCATTTCACGCCAATTAGAATGGCGTTCATTAAAAAGTCAGGAAACAACAGATGCTGGAGAGGATGTGGAGAAATAGGAATGCTTTTACACTGTTGGTGGAAGTGTAAATTAGTTCAACCATTGTAGATATACAAAAAGAAGCTTAAACAGTTTGGTGGTTCCTCAAGGATCCAGAGCTAGAAATACCATTTGATCCAGCAATCCCATTATTGGGTATACACCCAAAGGATTATAAATCATTGTACTATAAAGACACATGCACACGTATGTATATTGTGGCACTGTTCACAACAGTAAAGACTTGGTACCAATCCAAATGCCCATCAATGATAGACTACGTAAAGAAAATGTGGCACATATACACTATGGAATACTATGCAGCCATAAAGAAGGATGAGTTCATGTCCTTTGCAGGGACGTGGATGAAGCTGGAAACCATTATTTTCAGCAAACTAACACAAGAACAGAAAACCAAACACTGCATGTTCTCACTCATAAGTGGGAGTTGAACAATGAGAACACATGGACACGGGGGTGGGGGCATCACACATTGGGGCCTGTTAGGGGGTGGGGTCCTGGGAGAGGGATAGCATTAGGAGAAATACCTGATGTAGATGACAGGTTGATGTGTGCAGCAAACCACCATGGGACGTGTATACCTATGTAACAAACCTGCACATTGTGCACATGTACCCCAGAACTTAAAATTTTAAAAAATACCATTAATAATTGTATGTCAACAAGTTAGATAAAATAGATAAAATGAAAATATTCTTAGACACAAACTACTGAAATTGATTCAAGATAAAACACA
Source organism: Mandrillus leucophaeus (assembly GCF_000951045.1). Classification (NCBI taxonomy): domain Eukaryota; kingdom Metazoa; phylum Chordata; class Mammalia; order Primates; family Cercopithecidae; genus Mandrillus; species Mandrillus leucophaeus. The sequence continues at coordinate 391,469 of NW_012100965.1, forward strand.
TAATTTGAATAGACCTATAGTAACTAAGATATTTAATTAGTAATTTTAAAACATCCCACAAAGAAAAGCTCAGTATGAGATTTCTTCACTGGTGAATTTTTACCAAATATTTAAAGAAAAAATATACTAGGTGCATTCATTCCTCCCCTCAATAATTTTTCTTTTTAGAACCTCAGAATGTGATCTTATTTGGGAAAAGAGGTGGTTTAATTGTAATTAGTTAAGAGGAGGTCATACGGGAGTAGGGTAGCCCTTAATCCAATGTGACTGGTATCCTCATAAGAAGAGGAGGAGAGACAACAGATATAGAGGGAAGATGGCCACAGGCAGAGATTGCAGTTATGCTACCACAAGTAAAGGAATTCCTGGGACTATCAGAAGCTTAAATAGGCAAGGAAAGATCCTCTTCTAGAGGCTTTGGTGGAAGAATGAACCTGCCATCATGTTTACTTCAGGTATCTAAGCTCCAGAACTGTGAGAGTATAAATTTATGTTATTAAAGCCACCAATTTTGTGGGCTCAGCTCTTGTGGGCTCACCTTACTAGGGCAGCACTAAGAAACTAATACAAACAACTAACACTAATTCCTTATAAATTCTTATCAAAAAACAGAAGAGGAAACACTTCCCAATTTGTTCTAGAAGAACAGTATTTCTCTGATACCCAAACCAGACCAAGACATCTCCTCCACCTCACACATACGTAAAACCATAGATCAATATCCCTTATGAAAATAGGCACTACAAAATCTTTTAAGAAAGACTAGGAAAGTGATTACAGCAACATACAAAAGTGAGTGTACACCTTTACAAAGTGCTATTTATTCCAAGAATGCAAGGATGGCTCAACATTTAAAATCAATCAATAGAACAGATGGAATTAATGAAGCAGGAAAACTGCATGATCATCTCAATAGATGCACAAAAAGAATTTGGCAAAATCCAGTAACTTTTCATCCCAACAAACTATGCATAGAAAGGACATTTCTCAACCAGATAATGGACATCAACAAAAATCTCATGAATAACATCAAGTTTAATGAGGAAAGACTGACTGCTTTACCCCAATAACAGGAACAAGATTAGCATTTCAATCTCACAGCTTCTTTTCAGAATTATACTGGAAATTCTAGTCAAAACAATCAGGAAAGAAACAGAAATAAACGGTATCCAGATTTGAAAGGAAGAAGTAAAACTATTTTCTGATTACAAGATCTTATATGTAGAAATTCCGAAGGAATACACAGACACACACACACACACACACACACACACACACTCAACCCGTAAAAGTTAACACAGGATTTCAGTAAGTTTGCAGACTACAAGGTTAATATACAAAATTAAGTTGTATCCTACTGTAACAACAAAATTTGTTTCCTATTAGATCAGATTTCTATTCCAGTTTTAATTTTTTATTTTAAAATTTGGGTTCAAACTAAGTAACACAAAGCCACATTTGAGTCTCCTTTAAATGTATAAAAATTACAGTTGCTTTTGTGTAATCTCTTAATGTTGGAGTGATGTAGAGCTCCATCCTAGGCATTCTTCTCTTTTATATGTATAATTCAAGCCACAGTGATGTCATTCAGTGTCATAGTTTATTACTCTATCTACATCTTAGTAACTCTTAAATTTACATCACGATCTCCAATTTTTCTCCCAAGAATCATACTTGTATGAACAAATACATATTTTCATCTGCAGCTGTATTTTTAACAGGAATCTCAAATTTAACATGACTAATATACTCCCCTCACTCAAAATCTAACTTTTTTCTTTTTATCTCTGTTTATGTCAAGATCACATAGTAGCTTAAACCAAATACTGAGGAGTGTTCCCAGATCTTGGATTTTAATATTTCTCACCTCTAATGGGAACACAGCAGCTACTCTGCCTACAAAGAACCTGTATCAGGCAGTCTAACTTAAATGTAATTTCAGTCTTAGATGGAGAAAAGAAAGCTATTAGGATGAAAAACAAAAAAGTTTTTTTTGTGACAGGGTCACACTCTGTCACCCAGGCTGGAGAGTAGTGGTACACTTATGGGTCAGTGCAGCCTCTGTCTCCCGAGGTTAAGCAATCCTCCCAGCTAGCCTCCCAAGGAGCAGAGACTACAGGTGCAAACCACCAAAACCACCCAGATTTTTCTAAAAACATTTTGTAGAGATGAGGATTCACCATGTTGCCCAGGCTGGTCTCGAAGTCCTGGACTCAAGTGATTCACCTGCCTTAGCCTCCCCAAATGCAGCGATTACAGGCATGAGCCACTGCATCCAGCTGAAGAAAAAGTTTGAAGAAACAATTGCCAAAACACTTCGAAATGCGATAAAAAATATATAAACTAACTGATATGGTATGGCTGTGTTCCCACCAAAATCTCATCTTGAACTGTAGTTCCCACAATACCCACATGTCATGGGAGGGACCCGGTGGGAGGTAATTGAATCATGGGGGCAGTTACCTCCAGGCTGTCCTTATGGAAGGGAGTGAGTGAGTTCTCATGAGATCTCACGGTTTTGTAAAGAGCTTTCCCCACCACCATTTGCTCTGCACTTCTCCCTACTGCTGCCATGGGAAAAAAGAAGGCTTCCCCTTCTGCCATGATTGTAAGTTTCCTGAGGCCTCCACAACCCTATGGAACTGTGAGTCAATTAGATCTCTTTCCTTTATAAATTACCCAGTCTTGGGTATGTCCTTATAGCAGCATGAGAATGGACTGATACAGTAAGCTGGTATCAGTAGAGTGGACTGCTGCTGTAAAGATACCCAAAAATGTGGAAGCGACTTTGGAGCTGGGTAACAGGCAGAGGTTGGAATAGTTGAGAGGACTCAGAAGAAGACAGAAAAATGTGGGAAAGTTTGGAACTTCTTAGAGACTTGTTGAAAGGCTTTGACCAAGATGCTGATAGTGATATGGACAATAAAGTCTAGGGTAAGGTGGTCTCAGATGGAGATGAGGAACTTGTTGGGAACTGGAGTAAAGGTCACTCTTGCTATGCAAAGAGACTGGTGGGATTTTACCCCTGACCTAGATATATGTGAACTTTGAACTTGAGAGACATAATTTCGGGTATCGGGCAGAAGAAATTTCTAAGTGGCAGAATGTTCAAAGGAAGTAGAGCATAAAAGTTTGAAAAACTGGCAGCTTGATGATGCAGTACAAAACAAAAACCCATTTTCTGGGAAGAAATTAAAGCCAGCAGCAGAAATTTGCATAAGCAACAAGGAGCCAAAAGCTAATAACCAACACAAAGGGGGAAAATGTCTCCAGGACATGTCAGAGACCTTCACAGCAGCCCTTCCCATCACAGGCCCAGAGGCCAAGGAGGGAAAAATGGTTTCCTGGGCTGGGTCCAGGCACCCCCTACTGTGTGCAGACTCAGGATTTGGTGCCCTGCATCCCAGCTGCTCCAGCCATAGCTAAAATAGGCCAAGGTACAGCTCAGGCCATGGCTTCAGAGGATGCAAGCCCCAAGCCTTGGCACCTTCCATATGGTGCATAGAAGTCAAAAATTGAGGTTTGGGAACCTCCACCTAGATTTCAGAGGATGTATGGAAACACCTGGTTATCCAGGCAGAACTCTGCTGCAGGGGCAGAGCCCTCATGAGAACCTGTGCTAGGGCAGTGCAGAAGGAAAATGCCAGGTTGGAGCCCCCACACAGAGTCCCCACTGGGGCACTGCCTAGTGGGCCTGCGAGAAGAGGGCCACCATCCTCCAGATCCCAGAATGGTAGGTCCATCAACAGCTTGCACTCTGAACCTGAAAAAGCTGTGGACACTTGACACCAGCCTGTGAAAGCACCTCAGAATGGGGCTGTACCCTGCAAAGCCACAGGGGCAGAGTTGCCCAGGGCTGTGGGAGCCTATCTCTTGCATCAGCATAATCTGGATGTAACACATGGAATCAAAAGAGATCATTTTGGAACTTTAAGGTTTATAATGACTGCCCTATCAGATTTGGACTTGTAAGGGGCCTATAGCCCCTTTGTTTTGGCCAATGTCTCCCATTTGGATTGGGTGTATTTACCCAATGTCTGTACCCTCATTGTATCTAGGAAGTAACTAACTTGCTTTGGATTTTACAGGCTCATAGGTGGAAGGGAGTTGCCTTGTCTCAGATGAGACTTTGGACTTGAACTTTTGAGTTAATGCTGGAATGAGTTAAGACTTTGGGGGAGTGTTGGGAGGTCATGATTGGCTTTGAAATGTGAGGATATGAGATTTGGGAGGGGTCAAGAGTGGAATTATATGGTTTGGCTGTGTCTCCACCCAAATCTCACCTTGAACTGTAGTTCCCATAATCCCCACACGTCATGGGGGGTACCCAATGGGAAGTAATTGAATCATGAGGGCGTTTACCTCCATGCTCTTCTTGTGACAGTGAGTGAGTTGTCGTAAGATCTGATGGTTTTGTAAGGATTTTTTCCCCCTTCACTCTGCATTTCTCCTTGCTGCTGCCATGTGGAAAAGGACGTGTTTGCCTTCCCTTCCACTATGATTGTAAGTTTCCTGAGGCCTTCCCAGCCCTGCAGTACTGTGAGTCAATTAAACCTCTTTCTTTTATAAATTACCCAGTCCTGACTGTGTCCTTTTAGAAACATGAAAATTGGCTAATACACTAACAGATTCAAAAATCTCTACAAGCCCCCAAAATGTATAAAAGCAACCAACCACATCAAGAAGCACCATAATAAAATCACTTAGAGAAAAATTTTAAAAGCTTTTTGCTAAAATATAAAGACACAATATATACAGGGGATCAAGAATAACTAGACTTCTAATCAGAAACAATGCAAACAAGAAGACAACAGTACATATTCAATACATTAAAATTAAAAAAAAAAAAAAAACTTGTCCTAGAAGCCTACAACCAGTAAAAATATTTTCAAAACCATAAGTGATATAAAGACATTTTAGACAAACAAATCTGAGATAACTTAGGTGCAACAAATTAGCATTATATTAAACATTATAGAAAACACAGATCTAAATAAAGGGATGCAAGAAATGATAAATGTGTATTAATAAAAAGTTGTTTTCCTCACTGTAAAAATATTTCTTAAAATATAATTAACTGCTCAAAGCAAATATAATAATATTGTAAAAGGGATATATACCATATGTAAGAGTAAAAAGTAGGACAACAATAGGAACACAAAGAAAGGAAGGAAAAACACAAGGGTATTGGGCCGGGTGCAGTAGCTCACGCCTGTAATCCCAGCACTTTGGGAGCCTGAGGCAGGTGGATCACTTGGGAGGGCAGGAGTTCAAGACCAGCCTGGACAACATGATGAAATCCCATCTCTACTAAAACTACAAAAATTAGCCAGGCGTGGTGGCGAACACCTGTAATCCCAGCTACTCAGGAGGCTGAGGCAGGAGAATCACTTGAACCCGGAGGCAGAGGTTGCAGTGAGCCGAGACTGTGCCGCTGCACTCCAACCTAGGTGACAGAGTGAGACTCCATCTCAAAAAAAAAAAAAAAAAAAGAAATGTATTGTTGTAAAATTTTCATATATAAAGTGGTTAATAGTATTTGAAGGTAGACTGTTACAACTCAAAGATGAATATTCTTAAGGAAATGACCAAAATAATTGAGGACACTACTATAGCTAATAAGCCAGTAAACATAATAAAAATAGAATACTAAAAATACTCAATTCAAAAAAGAAAAAGAAGAGGGAAATAGACAAAACACACATGGGACAAACAGAGAACAAATAGTAGGATGATATCCTTGAAATATATAAATAATTACATTAAATGTCAAGTAAACGATCCAATCAAAAGGCAAAGATTATGAGTCTGGATTAAAAAATAAGTAAGACCTCATTGTATGCTGTCTGCAAAAATCACACTCTAAATATAAATACATAGGTTAAAAGTTAAGAAAGGAAAATGCTATACATTAATTTTATAAAACATGGAATTGATATATTTAAGTAGATTTCAACACTCTGTGTAATACCTGAGATAGTACATTTCTTAATGAAAAAAAGGGTCAGTTCATCAAGTAAAAACACAACAAAATGGCACACACCCATCCTTCTTATTATTCTTCATTCTCTTATGTTACTTTATTCTTCTTCATATGGGTTTATCATCACCACAGCTATAAAAACGGCTTGTTGATAGTCTCTATTAGACTGTAAGCTATCCAAAAGTAGAAACTTGTACTCCTTTGCCTATCACTGTGTGCTCACCACCTAAACAGTGCCTGGATTATAGAATAACTCAGTAAGTATTTGTTGAATAACTGAAAAAATATCCCATTTAACCTGAAACAGGTTAAGGTTATTAGGTGTTTGGAATCAAACCACAGTTACATAATAGATTTTTCTAATACCAAAAGAACAAATTTCAATACTTAAAGTCTTTAAATATAGATTGTTAGGCATGAGACAATAATTGTTTTTACTCCCTTTTGATTCAAGTTGCTTTTATTGTTTTAAATAGTGTAGATATTTACTGGAAACACTTATAGGATTAAACAAAAGTTCCAAGCACTTGGCTATTGACTTCGTAAAACTTGGGATGGATGGGTAAAAACATGACATAAAATAATAGAACTCAGCTACTGAATTTGACTCCTATATAATCTAGAGCTGTTTAATAGAACTTTCTAGGATTATGGAAAATTCTATATTTGTGTTTTTCAATATGATAGCCATTATCCATATGTATCTATTAAACACATGAAAATGACTAAGGAAACTGAGGAAGTGAATGTTTAATTTCATTCCATTTGAATTAATTTAGATATAAACTTAAATAGCCACATGTGGCTAGCAGCTCCCATTTTGGCATAGCCAGTCCAGATATTCACATGTGCTAGATTCTCCTCACTGCACCCTTGCTTTCATGCAGGCTTGGTCATCCTTTTTTTGTCACATCTGTCATGACAGAAATAATTTAACATCTCTATTTCCTACCATTGAATGGGGCCAGCCCATAGCTTTTACCCATAGCATGATTCTATCATCTGTGCCTGGTTTACAGAAATTGCCCAAAAGCCCAAAAAATATTTGTCGTATGAATGAATCAACAAAAATATATTTCACTGCCATTTCTATGGAAGGAAAGATGACCCCGTTAGTTGTGTATGTTTATCTCAATGTCACAGGTGGCTGAGTAAAAACTAAACATGGCCCAAATTTTCCCCATCTGTGTAATACAAATGACGAGTTCAGATAAGAGTTTCCAAATGTCGAGGAGCCTCTGGAGAACCTAACAAGAGAGGTCCTCCAAAAACAACCTGCTTCTTTTGTTCAGACTTCATTTGAAAATAAGGAGAGTCAAATGGAAGCAAAGTTAGGCCTTGTATTTCTATGTATGAGACCAAGTGGTGTCACGTTAACTGAATTCCAGATTAGACAGAATTACTCACTAATTCACTAGCAATTCTACACTGAACCAGTTCTTTCACATAGGTGGGAGGCTACCTAAGTAAGACTTAGGAGGTAGACATACAGTGGCTTGTATTCCCTGAAGATAAGTTCCTTTTCACGTAGAACAAGATGAAAGCTAGGCAGAAAATGCCCAGCTTTTATCTCCAATTAAAGTAGCCAGTTTGTATATAATATAATTGAGCTAAATAAGTGTTCTCTTACACATGTGCATTTATCTGACCACAAACAATTGTTAAAATAAACTGCAAATGAGATTATGCAATAACTAGATCTCTCTCAGTGAGTGAGCCATCTTTCCCAGAGGTTTAACATTTCTCCATCAATATCTCTGTAATACACAAAATAAAATGATTTCGTAATTTCATGATAGGGTTGGCCATTTTACTGAATACAATATTTTATATTTAACGTGCTTTTGAAAACCAGAAAAACTTTACAATCAAATAAAAATTATGGCAAAGGGAAGGGGTACATGTCACTAGGGCCTTGAAGTGAAAGTTGAATAAAATCAGTGAGATGAAGTTGGTATTGATAACAGAAAGTCAGAGGTAACTCAGAGAGGGAAAAATTGAAAGAAAAGATTTGTTCAAGAGAGTCTCCGCAGAACTCAGCAGTTCTTTGGAAAATGGAATGTCATCTAAAGCCCCCATCTACCCTCTGATGCCGGCAGGAGAACTCCTCTTTGCTTCTGCCAGCTCTCTAAATGAAGACGGGGGTGCCAGAGGATTCTTTTTAATTGCTTCTTGATTGGAGTAAACCTGTCCAGAGAAGATAGGTATAAAAACCGTGAATGACGAGGGAGGAAATATATCAAGGTTACCCAGAACTCAAAGACACAAATGAATTATTCTTTAGACTAGGGAACAACTGAAGTGCTTCCTCTAGGCAAGGAGTAGCTCCAGAATACAAGTGGGATCTGGCCAAGAGACAGGATGAAAAAGAGAGAAAAGAAGAATCAAAATGAAAAAGAGAGTAAAGAGTAGTATGCCTGTTGCCATAGAGTGAGCCAACCGAGAAAATGATAAGCATGGCAGCCAAGGTCTACAGCCAAAAAGACAGTGCCTCAAACTTGTGCAAGAAATCTATTTGAGATTTTTTTTAAATAATAATTTTAAAAAACGAAATCAGAATTTCAGGTTTCCTTGCCAAAATTCATTTACCATTAAAAAACAATTGCACATTTCAGGTCAGGCACAGTGGCTCACGCCTGTAATCCTAGCACTTTAGGAGGCCAAGGAGGGTAGATCACGAGGTCAGGAGATCACAACCATCCTGGCTAACACGGTGAAACCCCGTCTCTACTAAAAATACAAAAAATTAGCCGGGCGTGGTGGCGGGCGCCTGTAGTCCCAGCTACTCGGGAGGCTGAGGCAGGAGAATGGCGTGAACCCGGGAGGCAGAGCTTGCAGTGCAGTGAGGCAAGATCACACCACTGCACTCCAGCCTGGGCAATAGAACGAGACTCTGTCTCAAAAAAAGAAAAAAAAAAGAAAAATTGCACAATTCAGAATGCATCTAAAAATAATTTTCTGTTCCTGAATTTATGTGCTTCAAATTAAAAAATATCTAACATACAACAGTAAAAGTCCCTTCAGCCCGACTTAAAGAAAGAAATTTAGTTTTTAAATCCATTTTTTTCTCCCTTATTCTTGCCCATCTTATTTTTCTTTTCATTCCTTGTTTCAAAGCATTCTGTATACAACCTCTGCCAATAAAATGTGTTCAATAAATGGTAGTCGTGCATGTAAATGTAACTAATATCATGCATGTAAGTGTAACTAATGTAGAGGTGTATGGTACTTATCAACTTTTTAGGATAAGCAGTTTTACAGTTAAATTACATATCCTCCTCTCTACCATGGTAGTGAAAGTAATAAAAAATTTGGAGTCAAAGGGATATATTTAAAGAGGACTTTTATTTTACTAAGTTTTGCTTTCTGGTGGACAATTTATCATTGATTACATGGCCCAAAGAGAAAGATGATAAAAATAAAAATAAACATGAGACTCAGAGACCTCAGGATCTGAAAGAAATACTGATGTTGCTACTCCTTGCCTTTGCTTAGCACTTCACTTGAACGAGCTCAGATGCATGCAAGTGTCTCTCCCGTGCTAGCACGGTCCTGGGAGAGGGAACTCATGCACTTCTCACGGGCTGATCACCCTTGTGAAGCTCTCAGGACACAGCATGCTTCCCTTTGTCAGATGTACTCAAGCACATGCTGGACGACCTTCTTCCAAAAAGAGAAGATGGGAAAGAGAGAATTCATAGGTAAATTTTCAGGGCTTTGGAATCAAAGCACTATCACCACTGAATGTATTACGATTTTGAAAGCACATTCACATAATGTGAAAGTTAGTCCAGAAATTTCTCAGGAGCAGAGGATGTTACTTTCCCATTTCAGTATCTTTTATGTCTGGCAGGAACCATAGTTTCTCAATAAACTATGTTTTTTGAACTAAACAACTGAGCTGCCCTAATTTGTGGGTGCCCTAATCTTCTTAAAACCCATGGACTTTCATTAATATGAATCTATGAGGTCAATAAAAAGATGAAAGACACTTGTCTTTTAATGCACAATAACAACAAGGCTACACAAAATTTCCTTGCAGTTAATTTGGACATTCAGAGAGGTGGACAATTACAAATGATATGGGAGGATGGCAGGTAATGTTCCTGTTACCACGGATGAGGGGAATTACTGTCCTAAAACTCTGCTTCCCTCATCTGATTCAGTGTGTCGGAGCCAACTATGAGAGCTGTGTTACTCCAGCTGGCTCACTATGATTATTACTTCTTGAGTTCACAGTGTTATTTGGCCATCTGAGAAGAGGGATTTCCATCATGCAGTGACTACCAGAAGCTCCCAGCCCTGTGAGGCACCTTTAGTCTTTGAACAGTCTAGGTCACACCGATCCTCATTATATGTATCCCTTTGCTATAATCATCATATCCACTGAATCACTGTCCTTTCATTCAATCTATGTGCAAAACCCAAATCAGAAAAACGAGGTCTGACTTAGCTCTTCCCATACAAGGACTACTAAATCCTGCTGTTTAAACAACTACAAAGCTTGGGGGATTTGTGCTACTGATAATTCACAGTCTTCAGTACTGCCCAACAATCTCTAAGGATCAATACTCAGTTATCTCTACTAATCATTTTCAAATTACACTTTTAACTCACTGTGTCGCCAGCAGTTTTCCTTCTTATTCTTGGTAGATGATTTTTTTCTAGCTCGTTAATAGAACAAGATTCCTCTAGGCAAGGCTTCACTAAGTTTCCTCCTTCAGTACCTGCACGCCTACATGGTTATCCTCCCATCCACCTACACACACCAGTTGGATCCCATCTCCGCTGTTTCCTTTTAAACTTTGTTCCAAAACTTTGTTCCAAAAACCCTCCGTTTCTTACCACGGAAGTATGTTTCCATCACTGTTTCAGAAACCAAATTTCCGTCACTATTTCAGAAATGAAGAACGCTGGAGTCAGATAGATCTGGGTTTGAATTACGACTTTCCACATCCTAGTTATGTGTCTTCCAACAAACTACATTTATATACCCATTCAACAAATATTTTCTGCTCTTCTACTTTGTCAGCTACCAAGTCAGGCATTGTGACACGGTCCTTGCCCAGTAGGAGATAGAGAAAATAGTCACATCATTATGTGTGACAAGAAAAATGCATTAATTTATAAACACTTATTATCCTTCTCCTCATTGTCTCCAGACACCCACCCTTTTACAGTGCTGGCCTAGAATGCGAAAATTCATGGGTATTTTGATGCAAGCTGTGATATCAACGCTTGTCCAGAAAACCATAAGGGAAATGTATAGCAGGAAGCACAGAACCAATGCAGTGTGGCCAGGAGGGCTGGAGAAGGGGAAGAAAGGAAAGACCTCACACCACTGTGACTGAGAGAAGAAAGAGACTTCCATAAAAGGGGGATGAAGAGAGAGAAATGAAGGAGTGAACTTAAAGCCGAGGGAATTTGGGATAAAAGGAATATGTGTAAAGGTGATATTTAGTGAGTTTGCAGAGCAACGAGCAGGTTATCCGCCTTCTCAATCTCATGGATAACAATCTGTTAGGTCTCACTTCTTTCATAGTCAGAAATCTGCTTTGAATATTATAACCTTTAAGTCTAAGAGAGGCCAGCATCAGCCCATATGGGTTGTGAAAGTATTTAATTATAATTGTGATAAACGGTTTATAGAAAAAGTCAGAGGCACTTAAAATACAAATAACAGGAAACCAAAGTCAAAGATGTGATCCCTGAGGTTTGGGCATTTAACCTGGAAAAGAAAAGAGCAAACTCTCTAAGCCTAACCTGTAAAATGTGTGTCCTAGTCTGTTTTCTGCTGCTTTAACAGAATACCACAAACTGGGTAATTAATGAAGAAAAGAGTCTTATTTGGCTCATGGTTCTGGAGGCTTGGAAGTCCAAGATTGAGGGGCTGAATCTGGTGAGGGCTTCTTGCTGCAAAACATGGCAGAAGGCATCACATGGCGAGGAAGTGCACACTGGGAGCAAAAAAAGAAAAGGGCGCCGAAGTCCTAAGATAACCGACTCCAGGGATTATTATGGTAATCCATTCATGATGCTACTATACATCTATTAGAATGGCCAAAATTCAGAACACTGACAATATCCCATGCTGGTGAGGATGAGGAGCAACAGAAACAGTCATTCATCACTGGTAGGAATTGGAAATGATACCACCTCTTTTGAAGACAATTTGGCAGTTTCTTACAAAAGTAGATATACCCTTACCATGTAATTCAGCATTTCTGCTCCTTGGTACCTACCCGTAATTGAAAATGTATGTCCACATAAAACCCTGCATATGGATGTTTATGGCAGCTTTATTCATAATTGCCACATTGGTTTGGAAGCAAACAAAATAGCAGATGAATGAATAAACTTAGTACAAATGAGCTTATCAAGCCATGAAGAGAAACAGAAGAAACTTAAGTACATATTACTAAGTAAAAGAAGCCAGTGTGAAAAGGCTACACTATTATTCCAACTTGATGATATTCTGGAAAAGGTACATCTATGGAGAGAATAAAATTATTAGTGGCTGCCAGAGGTTTAGGAGAGGGAGAGGTGAGTAGGCAGGGCACAGTGGATCTTCAGGGTGGTGAAACTACTCTGTATGATGCTGCAGTGGTATAGACATGCCATTAGATATTTGTCAAAACACATAGACTCCAACACCAAGAGGGAACACTAATGTACACTATACACTTTGGGTGTCAATCTAGGTTCATCAGTAACGACAAATTTGCCACTCTAATGGTGGATATTAAAAGAATTTGATAGTGGGGAAAGCTGTTGAGGGGAGGAAGAGGATACATGGGAACTCTGTACTTTTCACTCATTTTTTCTGTAAACCTAAAGCAGATCTAAAAACTGAAAAGTTTATTAACAAAAAATTCTGTGATCAAAAATGGAGTAAGAAACGCACTTAAATTGACAGAGAATCACATTTTAGAGTACTGTGGTATCAACATTCTAATATTCATACTATACCTGAGCATTTGAAATCAGAATACCATTGCATTAAATAAAATGTAATGAATGTTTGGTACAAAACATATACCATTAATTATTTGTAAGAAAGATGACAAATGAGTTAAAATAATTTCATTAAAGTATGTTTTACTTAAAATCATAGATTTTAAATGATGTTGAAGATATTGAAGAAAATAGAGCATAGAAAAATCCATAGAGAGGAATGACACACACAGGAGCCGGTCAGAAGGTGGAGGATGGCAGGAGAGAGAAGTTCAGGAAGAATAACTAATGGGTACAAGGCCTTATACCTGGATGACAAAATAATCTGTGCCACAAATCCCCGTGTAGGAAACCTGCACTTACACCTCCAAACTTAATAAGTTTTAAAAAAGGAGGTAATACATGAAAAAATATAAAGGAAGAATGGAGGAACAAAGGAAGGAAAGACATGGTATCTACAGAAAACAAAAAGCAAAAGGCAAGCATGAATACAATGGTGTTAACACTAAAATAAATGTGAATGGATTAAACAATCCAGTCAAAAAAAAAGAGAAAAGGTGTTCATTTAGTTTTCTTTTACAGAAGGAACTGAAAGTCTAAAAATGTTCTAATTTATTGACTTTGACAATATAAAAGTTATCGATTAACAGTATTTTGAAATTCAGAAAGATAACTATTACTATAAATAGCACATTATGGACTTTGTACATAACTACAGAAGATATTAGCAAACGAAATATATTTTATATATACAGAAAGACAGAAATTAAAGGTATGAGTAAGAAAGTTAATAAAACAGGAACTAATGGCCTGCTAAAACAGTCATAATATATTTTAAATTAAAAGTGAGATACCTACTATACATACAGCACGAATGTAATTTTGTAACATATATGTATATGAAATGCATAATTATATATGTAGAAAAAGGCTGGAATGGAAATTTTAAAGAGTTAATGCTGTTATCTCTGAGTAATGGTTGATTCTAATTTTTCACTCATAATTTATTTATATGTTTTCTACATCTCCTTCAATGTTTTTATGTAATATACATAAACACAAAAATGTAAACATAAAAACTCCAATTCAAATATGAATTGAATATGGGTCATAATAATTTAATATTATTTGGCCATCACTCTTAAGCCATGAGAGCAAATAAGGGGATTAATAACAACCTAAAATCACTACCTCAGCCAAACCTGTACAAAGCAGGAGACATTGAACTAATGGGAGCCAGGAATTGATAATGCCAAGATATAACATTAAAAAGTTACTAAAAGGCCGGGCGCGGTGGCTCAAGCCTGTAATCCCAGCACTGGGAGGCCGAGACGGGCGGATCACAAGGTCAGCAGATCGAGACCATCCTGGCTAACACGGTGAAACTCTGTCTCCACTAAAAAATACAAAAAACTAGCCGGGCGAGGTGGCGGCGCCTGTAGTCCCAGCTACTCGGGAGGCTGAGGCAGGAGAATGGCGGGAACCCGGGAGGCGGAGCTTGCAGTGAGCTGAGATCCGGCCACTGCACTCCAGGCTGGGCGACAGAGCGAGACTCCGTCTCAAAAAAAATTTTTTTTTTAAATTAAAAAAAAAAGTTATTAAAAGCATTTCTGCCAAGTTGAAAGCCATAAATATAATACAATAACTGGAGCATAAGTCATAGAAAATATCAACTCTCCCCTATATAGAATGAGCCCAGGAAATTGCTTTCAAATCATCACGGCTTCACCAATGCAGTCTCTTGCGTACAGATCCAGGAATGTGGTGTTGCACACAGCACTGTGGGATGCTACAACTAGTTTAGTAATTAAATCTTTCTCCTTGGTTCCTCTAGTAGGTTTCAGCAAAGGAGATCAAACTCCTTTACTTTCACAGCAAACATGCATTGTACAGTCACCTTTTGATGAATAAGTGAAGTTGGCAGCTTCCTCTTGAATATAGTGACTTTCTTAAGCATCACTTTCTCCGGGTAGGCTCGAAGAGGACATATGGCCACCCCCTCTTTTGTCTGCTAGTCACAACATAGACTAAGTTGGATGGGCAAGCCTGCTTGTAACTGAATTCGCTTCAACATCCTACTCCTAACTAAATTCTCTAATGTTAAAACAGGTGAGATGCAAGTAAATGTGCTTGAATGAAGTGTAGTACTGGTTAGGAAAACCCTAATGATTGTTTAAATAACATTTAAATGACATACTCAGAAAAAACATTCTTTTTTTTTAACCTCCTTTCTATCGTTTAGCTTCAGAAAACATCATTTGCCCCAAATTAGGCCCAAAGACTATGGCAGCCCAGCCTTCTGATTTTCCACAGTGAAAGATGGACTCAAAGGCTCCCTTCTAAGACCGTACTTTCCCCTGCAAAATCCTCAGCCTCAACTATTAATTGGAGAAAAAGATTGTCTCCAAATACCATACAGGGGGAAAAACATTCTTCTAAAATGTGACTAAGTACTTTGCCATAAGAACTAATCTAGAATATATTTTTTCTTTTTCTTTAGTCTGGACTCCATATGGCATTCCTGGCTAGTTAAACCATCCAATACACACATTTATTTTGTTCTTAAAATAATAGTAACCAAAATAGATGCAAAAATTATGTGTTAAAAAATAATGGCTAACTCAAATTTTCCCAGAACTTCAGCTACATTCAGGATGATAGTTTCCAAAGACAGTAACCCACATAAAAATGCATAATATATGAGACATGAGTGACAATTCTGTGGCTTTTAGTACATTAATAATGTTGTTTAATCATATCTTTATCTAGTTTCAAAATGTTTTCCTTGCTCCAAAATAAAACGCTGTATCTATTAAGCAATTACTTCCCATTACCCAAGCTCCAGGCTCCTGGCAATGACCAATTTGTTTTCTGTGTTTATATATTTACCTATTTTTTGATATTTAATTAAAAATTGTACAATATGTAATTTTTTCATCTGGCTTCTTTTACTTAATCTTTTTCAGCTTCATGATATAGCGTGCATCAGTACTTTTTGTGTGTATTTTGTTTTTTGACTTTTTTTGAGACAGAGTTTCACTCTGTCACCCAGGCTGGAGTGCAGTGGCATGATCTAGGCTCACTGTAAGCTCCGCCTCCCAAGTCACGCCTTTCTCCCGCCTTAGCCTCCCAATCAGGTGGGACTACAGGCGCCCGCCACCAGGTCCGGCTAATTTTGTTTTTGTATTTGTAGTAGAGACGGGGTTTCACCATGTTATCCAGGATGGTCTCCATCTCCTGACCTCGTGATCCGCCCGCCTCGACCCCCCAAAGTGCTGGGATTACAGGCATGAGCCACCACACCCGGCCAGGATTTCCTTTTTTCATAACTGAAGAATATTCCATTGTATGGATATCCGACAGTTTGCTTATTCATTCATCTGTCGATGGATATTTGAGCTGTTTCCATCTTTCCGCTATTGTCAGTAGTGCTGCTATTATTATTCATGCACAGTTATTTGTCTGAATGTCTGTTTTCAATTCTCCGGGGATTATACCTGAGAGTGGAATTAGTGGGTCGTATAGTCAATTTCCTTACCTTTTGAAGTTACCACCAAACTCTTCCCCACAGTGGCTGACCCATTTACCTTTCCACCAGCAACGCGCAAGGGTCCAGTGTCTCCTCATGCTAATCAACATTTGCTGTTTTCTATTTTCTTCTTTACTTCTTCTTTTTAAACTTGTAGCCATATTCATGGGTGTAAAGTGTTCTCTTTGTGGTTTTTAATGTGTGTCTCTCTAACAAGAGATAACGTTGAGCGTCTTTTCATGTGCTTATTTTTAAGCCATTTGTGCATCTTTGGTGGAGAAGTATCCGTTGCAGTCCTTTTCCCATTTCTTAATTAGTTTTTTTGGTTTTTGTTGTTAGTGTTGAGTTGTAAGATATCTTTATTTACTCTGGACATGATACCTTTTCATATGAATGATTTTCAAGTTTTCTCCCATTCTGAAAATTGCCTTTTCACTTTCCTGATAATGTGCTTTGATGTACAAAAGGTTGGAATGCAGGGGTGCTTCAACATAAGAAAATCAATCAATGTAATAAATTATATTAACAGTATGAAGGGGAGAAATTGCATGATTATCATTGAGAGAAACACACACACAAAAGTATTTCACAAAATCAAGCATTCTTTCATGCTAAAGACACACAGTAATAGAAGGGAACTTCCTCACCATGGTAAGAAGCACTTATGACAAATGCACAGCTCGTATCACACTCAATGCTGAAGACTGACAGCTTCCCCTCTAAAATCAGGAATAAGAAAGAGATCCCCGCTTTTAGCATTGCTATTCCATTTTACTGGAAGTTCTAGCCAGAGCAATTTGGCAAGAAAAAAGGTATTCAAATTGAAAGGAAAGATGTAAAATTATCTTTATTCATGGATGGCATGATCCTATATATAGAAAATCTCAAAAATTCCACACAAAAACTAAAGCTAATAAACAATTTAGCAACTTCAGGGTATCAGATCACCACATAAAACATTAGTGTCTTTATAAACTGGTAATTAACAACCCAGAAAGGAAATTATGAAAACAATTCTACTTGTATTTTCATTCAAAAAATAGAATGCCTAGGAATACATTTAACCAAGTAGGGGAAAGATTTGCGCATTGAAAACTATGAAATATTACTGAAAAAAATTAAAGAAGCTCTAAATAAATTGTAAAAAAAAAAAAAAAAAAAATCTCATGTTTATGGATTAGAAGAGTTAACATCATTAGAACAGCAATACTGCCCAAAACAAACCCTAGTAAAAATTTAATGCAATCCCTATCAAAATCCCAGCAGGTTTGGGGTTTTTTTTCTTTTTTTGCAGAAATGGTAAATCAGTTTTTCAAATTCACATGGAATTATAAGGAGTCTCAAGTAGCCAAAACAATCTTGAGAAAGAACAAAGTTGGAAGACTCATGCTTTCCAATCTGAAAACTTGCTACAAAGCTACAGTGTTACAAGAGTATAGTATTGGCTTAAGGATAGACAAACAGACCAAAGGAGTAAGTTTCAAAGTCCAGAAATCAGCCCATACCTCTATGACTAACTGATTTTTGATGAGGGCGCCAAGACCAATCAATGAGGAAAAAACAGTCTCTTCAATCTCTTCAACTAGTGGTGCTGGGACAACTAAATGGCCATTTTGTATTACTTAAATGACTGTGATAAAAATGTCATTGGTACACCTAAAGCAATATGCAGAGGAATCAGAATAATTAGCAACTACTTTCACTTCAAAATTCCCTTGAGGAGACACAGTCAGTGCTCTGCTCACACTCCTGGCACTGCCTTAGACTGCCATTGCAGCTGGCTGCTGGGCGTCCTTCTGCCTGGCTCTGCATCTCTGTGCCTGAGGGCACTCAGTTCCTCAGCCAAGAAAGGCCACTCTGGTCACAGAAAGGCAGGCTGGAAATGATAGAATGAACACCCCTGGCAGCAGCCTTTAATTCATTTTCAGAGGTCAGTGTTTAAATAGAGCAGCGCCATTGTTTCTTGGGTGGGAAAATTCTGAGATATGTGTTCCGCAATATGCCCCAGAGTTTCTCTGTGTGATCACACTCCCACATTAGGCTACTGTGGAAGTAGACTGAATACCGCACGTTCTATTGGCTTCCTTCTCTTCTTTTTATCACTTCCTCACTCCTCTTATCATGACCCTGAACCCTCCAAAAATGCATTTAAATCCCTGTCTTAGGATCCAGTTCTGTGGGAACCTAAGTCACAGTCTAAACAATAGCAACAACAACTTTTCATTGAGTCTCATCTGATACAAGGTTTCATACTAAATATTAGAATTCAGTAATAAATGAGATACTGGTATCATTTGGCTCTGTCCCCACCCAAATCTCACCTTGAATTGAAATAATCCCCATGTACGAAGGGCGAGGCCAGGTGGAGATAACTGAATCACGGGGGCAGTTTCTCCCATACTGTTCTCATGGTAGTGAATAAGTCTCACGAGAGCTGATGGTTTTATACATGGGAGTTCCCCTGCACAAGCTCTCTTGCCTGCCACTATGTAAGACATGCCTTTGCTCTTCCTTCGCTTTTCACCATGACTGTGAGGCCATGTGGAACTGTGAGTCCATTAAACCTCTTTCCTTTATAAATCACCCAATCTCAGGTATGTCTTTATTAGCCACATGAGAACAGACTAACACAGATACTCACTGATCTTGAGCTCACAGTGTCATTTAGTATTACTGCAGTCGTTGATGTTATTAAAACACTAAAATTTTAGACATGAATGGATCATATAACATTCCTGTAAGAGTGTTACATGCTGACCTCAAGCATCTAAACTTACAGATGTTAGGTAACCAATAGTGTCACATAAAAATCTCGTGTTCAGAAAATGATGTGAATCTAGCATCTTATTCCTTGTTCTAGATTCACTGGAGAAAACACCAGGCTGAAACAAACCAACTTAAGATATATGAGTGAGAAACAAGGTTTTATGTAACAGAAGAGTGAGCGCAACAGCTGTGTGGCTTAGAGAAAAGTGAGTGCGCGCTTTATGTTTTCTTTGTCATGACACATTGAATTATATCACATGCCCAGCAACACAGCAGCAAGATGACAACATAGGCCAATAACTGGAGGTGTAGGCATGTAAGGAGAAGTAGTCATTTGACAGAGTTAAGTCCTTAAAACTGCCTGAGCTTGTAGCTCCAGCACTCTAGCTGCATTTTCAAGGGTCCAAGTTCAAACATGGGTGCATGGTTCCACACCACAGCCTGTCACACCTGCTCAAAAACAATTCTCAAAACCTCCAACTGCTTCCTTTTTTACAACAGTCCGAAGATGCAGAAGAAGGGGACTGGGGGAATCATAAAACCCTATGGAAAATTCCAGGAGCCTCCATTCCTGATCAGTCTGGAAAACCAGGTTCCTGCCCCAGCCCCTTGCCTTCACCATTTGACAATCCCTTTCTCCTCCGAAGAACTCAGGAAGCAAAGACATTTGTGCTTGTTTAAGGCAAGAACTGAGCAACAAAGAAAACTATACAATATGAACGGAAGTCTAACCAAAATCTCAATTACTCTGATTTAATCAGTACACATTGTACGCATGTGTCGAAGTATCGCCTGCACCCCAACAATATGTACAGTTTTAGGTATCAATTTGAAAAAGAAGAAAAGTTAAATTTTAGCACACACACAAAAAAAAGGTGCAAAACTCTCCAAGGCTAGGGAGGAATTCAGACGATTCCTTCAAAACTGCCGTCCTTACTTCCTTTATTCACAGAACCAGTTTCACAAGAAACAAGTTCTTTCTTCACCATCTCCCTTCACTCAACAAAACCTGTATTTTTCTTTCCCTTATAAAAGTTTGATCAGTTACACAGACAGAATCACCATAAAAAGACAATAAAGTGTTTAAATATTTCTTTGGTTTCAAACTCTGACAAAAAGAAGTAGTCCCAGAAAGTGTATATAATCGTCTTCATATGAATTCTCAGGGTATAAGAAAGCTCTGGGCCGGAGCCAAAATAAGAAGTGGTGAGCTACCCAAAAATGACTTGGCTAGTCAGGAGGGTAAGAAAGTCTGGGATTAAAGCAGTTTTCATAAAGTGTTCATTGGCTCAGTTAGAATAGTTGCCTTCCTGTTGGCAAAGAAATCATAAGGGAAACAACATGCGAAGACCCTGCTGTTTCTCCCACCCATGACTGTTTTTCTTTTGATTCGTTTATTATGTAAGAACAGCAGAAGTCTCCAGATGGGAATAAGGGACAGAGTCTAGACATCATTTATTGGCCACTGAATAGTGGAAACAAGTCTGCAACATCGACTATTTTTCCCCTTTTGGACTCCTCCCCCCACCCCAATTTACCACTTGTTTTACATTGCACACTCTGAAAAGTTAAATGATCCTGACACTTAGAATTACTCAAAAGCTAGAAAGATATTCCCAGTGGTGTCAGGAACGGCTGCTCCCTTTTCCTGAGACAGCTACGCGGGCCAGTTGCTCCATCAGAACGGCCTGCGATTGCTATCATGTCGCTGGTGTGTTTTCCTGCTACTCCTAGGAGTTGCTTGCAAATGAGCAGTAAACGAAGCAGCAGTTGATCACAGTACACCCAAGAGCAGCTTCTCCCCCCACTGGCAATGTTACTGAAAGACTCCTCCGGTCTTCAACTTCTTTCACTTCCTCTATTGCATAAAACTTGACAGAATGTTCACTCAGCACCAGGTGACAAGGTAAACTAGAGAAATGGAGTCAACAATACAAAGCCACTTCAATGAATCTACATTCAGGTTAGTAGGACAGATAAAGAAGTGATCTGTTTCAGTTCGCTTCTGTGTGACCTGGCCACTGCTTACTGCTCTGTCCTCGTATCTCAGCACTTGTTTCTCACAGTCTGCCCCACCACACCGGGCTCCCCCAGTCCCTCCAATGCCCACGCCGCTTCGCGCTGCCAGCTAGGGACACAGGCTGCTCTCCACGTCTGTAGTGGTCTTCCTTGGCTCTTCATTTGGCAAATGTCTATGAACCTTTCAGGTCTTGGCTTAGAGGACGCCTCACCAGGAAGCCTTCCCAGAGCCCAAGACTGGGCTCAGCGCTGCTCCAACATGCTCTCCCATAGAGGACGGTGTTAGACACCACGCCACAGATTCTGAGGCTCAGAGATACAGGGACTGTGCCAATCACTGTATCTCTGAGACATGACGTCATGGCTGGTACAGGGGAGATGTCCAAGAGCTATGAAGGAATTATTTTCCAATGTCTGTTTACCGTAAATCCTTACCTAAGTAGTTTTATGGAATTGTGCAGAGTTCCTCTGGTGTTAGAAATTATTTTACGGATTTGTGTGACTATTTCCAAAATGGTAGTTGGTAATAGGGTAATAAAACAAGAAGCTCCTGTGGTTAAATACATTTATGAAACTCTGGAGTAAACAAAATGAAATAGATTTCTTTACTGCAGAAAAGTCTCAGAAGCTTCAAAATACTCAGATGAAATATAAGTCTACAAAAGGTTGCTGTGTGAAGCATTGTCTAAGCTTTCTTGGGCCAAAGAACCCTTTCAGAACATACATACCCTGCCAACACTTCTCATGGGGTCCCTGTCATCAAACAAACTGGCTGTCCAGTCAGGACAGACAGACAATTTACAGCCAAACAAACACGTAATCAAATGATCAAATACAAAGAGGAGTTTAAAAATCCTTTCATCAGTGCTGCTAACAGGATAAAATAAGTCATGAAATCATGATGGGAAGGGGTGGAAGACTGATTAGGGAAGAGTGATCAGGGAAGGTCCATGCAACAGGTACATAAAGGTGAGAAGAAGCTGGTCTCAGTACCTCACGCCTGTAATCCCAACACTCTGAGAGGCTGAGGCGGAAGGATCACTTGAAGCCAGGAGTGCCAGACCAGCCTGTGCGGCATATAGCTAAACTCCATCTCTATACAATTTCTTTTTAAATCATCTGGGCACGGTGGCATACACCTGTGGTCCCAGTTACTTGGGAAGCTGGGACAGGAAGACTGCTTAAGCCCAGGAGTTCAATGTTGTGGGGAACTATGATCACATCACTGCAATTCAGCCTCGTTGACAGGCTGATACATTATGTGGGGTGAGATCCTGTCTCTAAAAAAGAAAAGAAAAAAAAAGTATGAGACAGAGTCCTTAATGCAAAGATCTCAACAAAAAGTGTCCCAGGAACAGGGAGGAGCAGGTGTAAGGGCCTTGAGGTACAGCAAGCTCAGTGTATCCCAGAACAGAAAGGAAGTTCAGAGGGGGTGAAGCCTGAGGAACAAAAGGAAATTATGGTGGGAGAGTCAAGGCAGGCCAGGTAATACAGGGCCATGTGGTTCCAATTCAATATTGATTAAAACAGGAAGCCATTAAAGAATCTGGCAGCGGGGGAATGGGTGTGATCTTTTTAAAAGATCATTCTGTTACCTCCTTTTGTCGTCTTAAAATTTATAGTTAAAGGATGAAGAGAAATTTCAATTAATGAAATACAAGCAAAAATGGCAATGAAATCAACAGATACTATTCTGACATCAAGAAGCAAATTGCAGCACTGGCAATAATAAAAATTCAGATCATACAAAAGCTGTAACTCATTTACAGGAAGAAACAAATTGCAAAAAGAAATAATAAATAACTTTTGGGACTGTACCAATGACTAAAGAGAGTAAACTGCATGAACATATTGAGAAAAGATGTAAGTTTCTCCCTGACTTTCACAAACATAGTGAAAACTCAAAATACACCACTTCCATGAGTGAATGGATATTGTGAGTTCAAAAAGTATGTAAGATTAGTCATGGACCAAGAATGCCTGAAATGACTTGAACTCTTACAACTCATATATGAGAGAGAGTCAGTAGAGGATTATTCACATGTGACAACAATCCTAAA
The DNA here is from genome assembly GCF_000951045.1 of Mandrillus leucophaeus. Lineage (NCBI taxonomy): Eukaryota > Metazoa > Chordata > Mammalia > Primates > Cercopithecidae > Mandrillus > Mandrillus leucophaeus. The sequence goes on from NW_012100965.1 coordinate 414,780, forward strand.
AATGTACGTGTTACCGGAGATGCGTTGTGAAGCTAACAGTAACTCTTCCAGATTATTTTAACCAACAATGCTGGAAAAAAGGCTGAATTTTTTTTTTCTATTTTCCCTACAGAAACTAGTTTTACAAAATGTTTGTTATATGTCAAGGCAAAATACAAGTGGCTCCCCGAACCCCTACAAAAATAGGAGGAAAAAATATTATGAAGTTGTGTGAGGATATAAAAGAATCTTATTTTTCTGGATTTTATCTTCATACCCTTTGTAAGCTTTTTAAAATGTATAATTTGTTATGTTGTTTCTGTCCCTCCAAACAAATATTTCCTTTGGTACTAATTATATATTTCTAAGTTTATGCTATGTTTCTTAAAGAGGACATTGCCAGCCTGGGTCTATGCTTGCACGGAGGTGTGAGACAGTCAAGGAACATGAAGAATCGGATGTGCGTGGAAGACGAGAGACTAGAGATGAATATTGGACACAGGGAAACAGAAAGGATGAAACAGAAAGTCCACACTATTAAAATTGCTGGGCAGGGTGGTGCAAGCCTGTAATCCTGGCTACTTAGGAGGCTGAGGCGGGAGGATCCCAGACCAGCCTGGGCAACGTAGTGAGGCTCCATCTCAAAAAAAAATAATAATAAAATAAAAATAAATTGAAATATCCTTTTCAAGATTTAAAAGTTACATCCAAATTAAGAAACAGGTCAGAGAAGACAACACAGCTTTGAGGGCTGAGCAGGCTATTTGAAAATAGCCACATTTCCCCATGAGGCAGAAACTTTAACTTTTCTAGACATTGTGATATTAACTTTCCTTTACAGACTCCACATAATGTATCATGAGAATAGTACCATCATATCAATTAAAAGAACATATTATACTCTAAAAGCTTTTACTAAAATTTAACTAACAGCATTTAGTAAATTTAATTTAGTGTAATAAAACCTGGTAATGTAGAAAGTTATTGCCTGGGTTTTTAAAATTTTTATGTCATTTTCTCTGAAAAAAACATTAAAGAGCAAAGTAATGCCAACATACGCATAGTAGAATTAAAAGTTTCTAACAGAAAAACTTAAAAGGCATCTCTGAGGATTCAAATGTAGAGACTATGATCATATTTTAAAATTTGTATTTACTTATTTTTGAGTAAACAATAATATATTTATGTATTTCATAAATCAAGGAGAATAAAACTTTTTACAATGACACTCTATCCTGTCCTTATCTCCCAGCTGCCAGTTCTCCTCTCCAGAGGAAATAAGTGTTATGATTTTTTTTTACAAACCATCCCAAAGATAGTCTCTTCATTCTAAAAATGTATATACGTTTTACACCTGCTTTTGCACAACTGCTCAAAGTGTTCTGCACCTTGCTTTTTTCATTGAACAACACAGAATAATTTTAGATCAGTATCTGAAAATCCAGTATTTGTAATGGATGCAGACTTGTACACGACATTACTAAAACCAGCTTCCTATTCAGAGGCATTTAGGCAGAAGTAGATTTACTAAATATTAAAACATATTATAAAGCTATCATGATTAAAAGTGGTACAAGAGTTGTTAAATAGATCAATGGAACAGAATAAGAAAGTCCAGAAATATAACCTTACTGTTTTTAGCACATTTCTCATTAAATTTATTCCAAGGTACTTTGTCATGTGTGTCGGATTATAAATGGGGTCTTCTCTTGCTGTATAGGTTCTGTATACACTCTGCAGATCATTTTGCGTGCCCCTAATTTACAGAAGAGTTTTTCAGTTAATTGTCTAGACTATTTGAACATATGCTACTATACAATTTGCCAATAAATAAAATTGTACCCTTCCTTTTTTCAATTTTCAGTTTTTTTTTTTCACTTTATCCTCTTGTCAACTTGCATTGGCGTATAGCTCCAGAAAAGTGCTAAATACCAGAGGCAGCAAACACCCTGGTCCTCTTATTTTAATGGAATGTTTCTAATATTTTTTCTTGCTAGTCATACTACTCTCTTTAGCATTACTGTAAATATATTTTATCAGGTCAATGAAGAATTCATCTACACTTGGTTTCATAACATATTTTCTTTTTATTATGATTGGCTATTACTTATTCCTTTGTAATATCTGGGAAGATTAGCATATAAATTTTTATGCTTAAATTCATTAATGTAGATGAGAATTAATAGATTTATAAATATTAAATAGGCTTGCATTCCTGAAATAAACACATTGATCATGGTGTATTTTTTTAATGTTATGGAATCCTCTATGTTAACATTGTATTTGTTTTCAATTATTATTTATAATTGAATATCAGACTCACCCATTTTTAATCGATATTGGTTTCGTGGTCAGTGTGAAGAGGACTCCCCGGCAGGGTGCTTGGCCTCCTCACTGCACCCAAGTGTCCCCAGATGGAATAAGAGAGTCGCTTCACATCTGCAGAAACAGGATCACTGCCTGGCCCTGGCCCTGGCCCTAGGTGTCAGCCCTTGGCATAACTCTTGTTCAATCCTTGACAGCCGGTGCTCCAGCCCACCTGGTGTTTTCAGTAGGATTCCCATTGGATCCAAGGAGAAATGGGCCTATCTGGACTGCCTTCTTTCAGGCCTGGGGTTCCCTTTCTTGTTAGATTAGATGCCTGGTTAAGACACAGGACACCGGTTCTGTGTTGTCCGTAACCCATAGGATCCCTCATCAGTCCACCTTCCTCTTCCTTTTTCTGGTATCCTCCTTCAGTTGTCTCTTGGGTTATTTCCAGAGTTGAAAGTTGTGTTTAGCAGGGAGGAGCAGGAAGACAGGACTTGTTCAGACCTCAAGCTCGCAGTTAACTGAATAGATATTAGATGAAATCACAGCATTCATAATAGTGAGGTCATTAATATCAATCTCAGTGACTGCAGATTTCAGAAAAAAAACAAAACATCTTCTTTGCCTAACCCTTCAGTCCATGTATTTTTGAAGTGGGCCTCCATTTTGTAAAGCTGGCATCAACAGAACGATCAGAGACGTGTGCAGCTTCCACGTGTTTCCAAACATTAGTGAATTTGGCTTCTTCTTCTTTTTTTTCCTAACATCTCTATGTCATCACAGTGAACACATTTGGCTTTTTTCTTTTCCAGTAAACAACTAAAGATTTTCCACCCCCTATTTCTTTTTCCCGTATCTCTTTTCTGCTAACATGATATCCCATAATAATTTTGATAATATGATGTCGCAATGGCCTCCTCATCTCATCGAGGCTCTAGAAACTCCATTAACCTTATATTCCTACAAATGCCAGATCCTTTGTAACAAGCTCTAAGATGTAGGCTTCGGCATCACACAAATGCTTTGATACCTCATAGTACTTAGAATAATTGGGCCACCAATTATTCTGAAAATCTGGGCATATTTTGGTACAATTTTTGAGCCATGTAGAAGGTTCACAACTGCATACATTAAGGTGAGATGTGTGAAGACAAGGGGAGTTTCCTTGTTTCTTGGGGCTGATCCAGTTTCTCAGTTTGTCATACTTAGTCTGATCCAATAATTCGAATATTTCCTTAGGGAAATTCGCAGTGTTCCATAACTTTTGCTCTTCTCCAAGGTAACTTCTAGGCCTTTTAGGTGAGCCTGCTGCAGTCTGGCTGTGGCATGAGTGCCAGGGAACAGGGCCCTACAAATGCATAGCATTCTGCAATCTCCCTTGTGCTCTAGGTGAGCTGCCCCTCTCCCTGAGCCCACAGCACTGTGGTGTGCCTAACTCCACAGCCACCCAGGCATCGTGATGGCTCTTCTTTCCAAAATCCTTGGTCTCAGCCACCTGCCTCATCCCTGAAGGTTTTACAAACCGCAGCCTTGGTCTCAAGCCTAGGATTGTTGACTCCTTCATCATTTTCTGCAGGGACTTTAAAAATCTCCTGCACACCACCCACAGGCTGTGGGACCAGGAGCCTGCCTCAGTCCTGTCTGTTTTGCCTCCTCCTTCGGCAAACCGCACATCATGCTGGATGCCACCTGAGCCCAGCTTCTCCTGGGAGAAACAGCTTTCCAACTACAGCACTTCTCCTGGAATGTCCTTGGGTTTTTGCCCTACTCTATCTACAAACCCCCCGACTCCCAACCCCACACTGGGGTTCTATCCATGAAAGGAGAGATCAGGATGCACACTGACTTTTCTACCTTAATACTTTCTTTTTTACTTCTTCCATCAGCTTCTCAGCCAGGGAAGTGGGCGACTCTTACTTCTCCTTGTGTCTCCTCAATCTCATACTCCCTCCCTTCTTCACACGGAATTCATTCTCTGGGACCCTTATTCTCTGGGACTCATTCTTGTGTCAGGAGAAGTCCCCCTATCAGTAAAGGAGTACAAATCAGTGATTTTCAAAGTATTACACCTGTAATCCACAAAGACACTTACTGACACTTGTCCTCTCTGTTTGAAGCACATTCTTCATTACATCTTGCTCACTAGAGAATATTACATAAGCAAAAATCTTCCACTCATGTAATATTGATTGGGGTGGATGAAGGTGTGTGTGTGCATTTCAACTTTAAGACCAGTGAAAATTAATAACCAGATAAAATTAGCAACATCGAGTCTAGTAATAATACATAGCACATTGTCATTTCCTGCCAGAGGAACACTGGAGGCATGTTCAGACATTTATCACTATTTAGTACCCAGTTTTCATGAGGTATTTTACTGTCATCCCTAATTAATTCTACCTTTCAACAAGAAGCTCGGGATTGGCTGCTATTGTTATTCTACTCTTATATGTCAGGGAACTGAAGCAGAGGTTAATTAAATGACTTACTCTTATACCCGTAGGCTATGTTGGCAAGGCTGTGTCTTAACAGGGTTGCTGGCACAGATGGCCCAAAAAAGATGGAAATTTAAGTAACCCTGTTCCAGCAGGGGGCACCAGCTACATTACAAATTTGGGTACACCCTAGTATTCTGCTGGTTCAAAATCGTACAAGATGGTATACCCAAGAAAAACATAGACTCCAAGTGTTGCGAAGAGGACACCGTTCCCTAGTATCCCTCACACCGAATACAGTTCTTGGGATATAGACAGACTTTAACAAATCTGCAGTCACCTTCCTAGCATGTTTTAAAGAGTTCAAGACAGGAGCTCTTACTCCCAAAGTTCGACCCGTGATGATTTCTAGAATCTTATAATCACAGTTATACTTTCATTCCTTTTGGTCTTAAGAATTTGAAGGCCTCATTTTTAAAACCCTGTAATAAAAATCTCTGAGAAAGGCAACTCCATTAATGGAAATGCTCCCGTCAATGCCTAGGGAATTAGAGAAAGCATAAGAAGAGTGTGTGGTTACAGGATGGGCAAGACGGTCTCCAAGAAGGTGATGCAGGGACACCACCAACCAACTAACTTCCTGCATCACGGTCTTACGGTCTTATTTACAGTTATGTCTTCTAGATTTAGTGAGTTCTAAACTCTTGCCTCTTTTATATCCCTTAGGTGATAGTTTAAAGAAACGCGTGTAGGCAGAATTTTGTTCTAATTTTGGGTCCATTGTGAGCCACAGGAAGCACTTTAAAATTTTCATTGAAAATAAGGTGTCTTCAAACAGCCAGAAAAGTTCCCTTTAATTTTTCATATCTGTTTGCCTAAACAGATACAATGAACTCATCCGGCGTCAAAAGCCCATGCATGGTCAGTAATACGAGTGAAAATTATTTGAAGATCTTACGAAAATGCAGATTCTGGTTTTGTAGGCCTAGGGAGGGTCTGAGATTCCTCATTTCTCACTAGCTCCCAGGTGTGACCACTGCTGTTGGTCCCTACGGAACATGTACTGAGTAGCTAGAAGCTAGATGACAAAACAGGATCCATCTTCCCCAGCTTTCAGAAACCGACTGTGCAGGAAGCAGTCTAGAATTCATCAAGATACCCTCTCCCTCTCCCCATCAAAAAGGCCATTTCAAAAAAGGGTGTCATATAAGCAAAATGCTTTAAACTCCAAGTGAAAGATGATGTCCAGTGAAGGAGTCACTCCTGGGTCTTCTAGGAGATGAGGGAAGTACAAAAGTGCCTAGAGACATAAAGAGACCCTGCTTTTTAAACTTTCTATATTCTTTGCAGTAAGATCAAGATGTAAAAGTTGAGACCTCTACTTCTTTGGGGGGATTCTTTTTAACCTAGAAAACAACACAGCAGTTGCTCAGCATTTTGTTTTAAAGATGTACTACTAGAAACAGCCCCCAAGTATTGCATTGCACCAAACTGATGCAAGATCTACATTGAAATTTTTATGTTGACTAATTCCTTATAAAAACAGAATTGATATATTATTGGTCTAGAGGCAGGTGAGGGGGAAGAGGGTAGAAAAATGCTCTGGATAAGGAAGAGGAAGAAAACACTTACTAAGTGATACGTACAGTGTGTTAGACAATGTATTAAACTTGGTGTTTCCAATAGTCCGATGAGTAAATAATACTAGCTTCACTTTACAAGTAAAGAAACTGAAATTTAAGGAACTTAATCATCCAGTTCAAGTTTCTGCAACTATTAGAAACTAGCAGTAAAGCCTGCTCCAGCATCAGCCTCGCCCTGTTACAACATAGATGGCTAGCTCCCCTTCCCCCCACTGGAGTTTCTGATTGAGTGGGTCTTGGGTAAAGCCCAAGAACCTGACTTTTAAAGGAGCTCCCAGTGATGCAGAGGCTGCCAGTCTGTGGACCACAGTGAAAGCCACAGTTGGTTGTAGGCCAGGTGGTTCCACAGATGAGATCAAGCTTTGTGGATCTCAGGAAACACGAATGCACTTAGAAGAACAATGTAAAAACCTGGATCTAAACAGAGTGGTCCAAGAAGAACCCAACTTCAGCCACCATGCATGGTCTTGTGTTTAAAGACACTAGTGTTTGTAATACATTGTAATAGAAAACAAGGAAAGAAAAATCAGAAATTCTCTTTGGCATCATTTTCTATATTTTTACTGTTGATAACGAAGAAAGAAAAAATCAATGTTATATGACACACACATACACACACGTCTGTCTTCAGAAAAGAAACATACATATATTCAGAAGGAGTTGTAGTTTTTCATTTTTCATGTGAAAAATTGAGGATATTCTTCTCCAGCTTGATTGTTAACCATCAACTAATTTCTTACTACCCTCATACAGTACAAAATTAACGTGGAGAATTTTTATGAGGCGTAATTTATACCAAAAACTCCCCTGCATCCCTCCTCCGTGTTGTGAATGAGACCCTACAGCGATGAAGACTCCTCTTCTATGTGTCTATATTCCTGAGGCATATTTCAGAATTTGGAATCCGTCTATGTGACAAGTAGAGGCACGGCTCTACCGCGGGGCCCCCATCCGTGGGCGTGCACGTGTTTCAGCCACGGGAGTGACAGCGGCCAGAACACGTGGCTAGACTCTCGCCAAGTCCATCAGACCGTTGTTAACAGGGCTGGAAGAGCCAAACCACAGCACCATCAATGCTGTGATTTACGCTTTGAAAATGCTCCAAGTGGAGCAAGCACACATTTATCAATACTAACGCAGGAACTGCGTCTGTGAGAAAAATAAGAAAAACAGACAAACAAAAGGGGCAGTAATAGTTACACTCTGTAAACGAAGGGTGTCCCATGGTTTAATAACCTTTTCTATCCCAACTAAATCCTAGCTCATCATCTCTTTTTAAAAAGTGGTGCCTTCTCCTGAGCAATAAGCAATCTAGACCAAAATCTCCTTGATGTTAAGAGGCTGTTTCTGATATACTTCGGTTTTCCTCCTTCCTGAACTGGCTCAGAGGCACTTACAGGTTGCAGAGACAGTGCAGAAGTCAAGCACAACCTTGGATGTGCCATCACTTCCGGCTCTGCAGGCCCTCTCTGGACCAGGGTTTTCTGCTGTCCTTCCTTCCGTGCCTACTTGCAGTCCCTCTGCTGGGAACTGACTCATCCAGAGCCTTTGGATTTGCACTTGATGCCTGGGTCTGGACTCTGCTTTTGTTCCTAGGCATTGTCTCCAGTTCTCTCTCTTCCTTTCCAAATGCTATGGCCAGCTCTGCCCACTGGGGATCCATGCACGGCTCCTAGAACCCTGGTACTGGTGCAATCACTGGCCGGCCTAGTGGCCCAAATGGAAAAGTAGGTGAGGAGAGACTACAGGTGCTCTCACAGCACCTAATAAGTAACTGCACAACGGCGTTTCATAAGGGATGAAGGAAGAAAGGAAGAAAGGAAGGAAGGAAGGAGGACGGAGCACAGGGTGCTATGAGAAACGGTACTCTGGCCTGCCTGGGCAGGTCACCAGCAAATGTCCCTAGAAAGCCCAGAAACAAGTTGGGACCACAGGCCTCAGAGCTGATGTCCATGTGATTCCTTTATTCTCTTTTCACCACTGATCTCGAATTACAGTTCCTGTGCAGATATTTAATAAACTTCTAGAAGTATGTTAATAAAATCTTCATACCCTCATACTCCCTAATATGCCTTTCATTCCATTCTATCTCAAGAAAGCCATTATGTTTTACTAATTTTACTCAGATAGGTCTTAATGAAGACACACATTTTTCTTAATGGAAGATGTTTTTAAAAGCTTTTCTTCTCTTCTACCTCTGTTCACAGTCACTTTAGAACCAAAAAAAGAAAAGCTAAGTTGAGGAATCTCCCAGATCTCCTATTTGCTCTTGAATGGCGAAAGCTCCCCAGTCCTTATCAGAATAGCTCATCCGTTCACTTATTAATGATAGGAGGACCACTGAATGTCCAGATTGCTGCGGGCCTATGACACAGAAGATCCTTCTGTGAAAAAACATAAACGAACAATTTTGACTCATCATCCATTCTACAGGAAACAGCACAAACAAAAAATGTGTGTGTCCATTATGGAGAAATCTATAATTTTATTCTCAGCAATCCAACTCTGTTGAATTCTGTGGAGTATACGGAAAAAAGACAGGATCATTGGAAATGCTACAGAGAGTTTTGGAAATGAAATTTTAGCTCAGGCTTTGACACTTACCACACATGTCCTTTCAAAAAGCTGCATAACATGATGTTACAATTAAAAAGAAAACATCAAAACATGTTGTCACGTGCAAATATAAAACAATGGGCCATGTCTTAGAGCGTCTGCTTCAAGTTAACCGCAGATGTGAAATGTTGGTAGAAATTATTATCATTGGTGGGTGTTTTGTACTTTACATTATATCACAATTTACTTAATTGGTTCAGACATATTTTAATAAATTTGATCTTAATCCAATCAGGCAGAAGTGTTCTGAAAAATTTACGTAATTGTTATTATAATACCTGAATGCTCTCAAGTAAAGTGCTTTCAACAGTGTCTAGGTATTTAGGAATTTGGAGTTTGGTTTTCAGAGAGTCTATGAAAATCCCATACACATTACAATATGAGGTTCTTTTTCCATTTGAAGAAATTTCTACTCCTTTAATGGAAAATCTCAGAGAGAATTTTGGGAAAAGACAAAAAAGGGAGACAGAAGGCCTTTGATTAACGTATTTTATATCAAGTCACATGTATTGTTCTCTTGGCTCTGCACCTAGGACCTGTCCCCATTGGATGGTGACAGAGGCAGATCACAGCAAGACAGCCTAGCTACTGAAGGCATGTGGCTGAGAGAATCCTGGTATTCTAGGTGGAAGTTTCAAGAAACTGCATCTTCAGGTCACGCTGGGGTCAAAGATAGTTTCCTGTGAGGCTTAGTGGCCAACTGGAGTTCAGAAATAAATAAAAACAATAGAAATAGATAAGCATCCATGTTGATGAATATTACACTGTACCTGGCACATAATAAACACTCAATAAAATAAAATAAAAGTAAGATTAAACACCAAGAGAACATCGTGAGTTCTAACTGAAAGGAACAATAAATTTAAAATAAAGCACGCATTATCACTTGGTTATCTAGACTGAACTGTTCAATATAGTAGCCACATGTGACTATTTAAATTTTAACTAATTAAAATGCGATGAAATTCAAAAATTAGTTCCACCATTGCACTAGACACATTTCAAGTGACTAATAGGCACTTAGGACTGTATGTACACTGTAGCAGACACAAAGATATAGAACATTTTCATCATCAAACAAGGTTCTATTTAAAAGTAGTGCTGCTCTAAACAATTGCCTGGAAGACATCTGAAGGAATAAAACATGGCTCTGAAATTTTTGATGGAGGAAATACATAGAAAGGACAGAGCAAATGGTGCTTCACAGAAAAGATAATTCATGTGATATCCAAAATAAGGAGAAAAAAGGTCAGGTGTGGTGGCTCACGCCTGTAATCCTAGCACTTTAGAAGGCCAAGGTGGGCTGATCACCTGAGGTCAGGAGTTCGAGACCAGCCTGGCCAACATGGTGAAACCACGGCTCTACGAACAATACAAAAATTAGCCAGGCATGGTGGCACATGCCTGTAATCCCAGCTACTTGGGCGGCTGAGGCAAGAGAATAGCTTGAACCCTGGAGGCAGAGGTTGCAGTGAGTGAGACCGTGACACTGCACTCCAGCCTGGGCAGCAGAGTGAGACTCCATCTCAAAAAAAAAAAAAAAGGAGAAAAATATACATTTTTATGGGGACATACAGAATATCTGAGATTCATTTTGCAGGTAAAATCCCAGGGGAAAAACCACTCAATCATCTAAATCCATCTGCTTAGTTTTTGTGTTGTAAAATACAAAGAGGGAAAAATCATTGTTTTAAATCAGGTTAATAAGACACCATTTGATGTTATTTTTAGTGTTCAATGTAGACTTACAGTCAACACATCGAAGAATGAAATGATCTGTGATACTTGGTGACAGGCAAAAGTACATGGAAATAAAAATTTATGGTATAAGGCATTATTTCAAATTTGGTTTTTCATATTTTTCTTTCAGTGGGAAGATAGCAAGTCTCATCACTGACGGCTTTTTTGTATGACTTATGATGACAACCCACCTTAGTGGTTCAATGCACCATTAAATTTTATCTTCAGTATATTCCCGACATGAAACCTAAATCTCTATTAAGCCTCAGCAATATAATGCAGTAAATTTCTCCAGAGTAGGGATAACCATTACATCTCTGTAAAAAACATCATTTTTTCCACATATGAAAATGGTTAAACTAAAAATTTAATGACTGAATCTAGAAAAGCTCCTTTAGGACACAGAAAATGAGTTTAATCTGTGAATGTGATTTATGGCTGTCGGGGCACCAAACTTCATCATGCAGCCATAGCACACAATAAAATATGCTGCGATACTTGCCCTTCCTAATGATGCTTGTCTTTGTCCTATGCATGTGTTTAGTACCTTGGTGATTCTCTCTGAGCTATAAGAACATCTATATCCACCCCACTAGATGAGGCAAATGTAACACCAGCTATCAAGATTACTGACTTGTGACTGAAATATTGCTCAGAAGTAATGTTTTTCTATCCTTAGAACTGCAGCATTCTATTTCATCCTGGAGGTAATTTGAAATATAGAGGGGGAGGGTTAAAGAATTAAGATAATGAATTAAACAAGACAGCTACTTAAATTAAGTCACATCCACCCAATTAGCCAATGTATTGGGAACTACAGCCACTTACCATGTAGTTGTGTATGCAAAATTATAACACAAATTTTCACTGAATGAACCAACACTGCATATTCTCAAGGAATCTGGGGCATTTTTATTACACAGGAAATGCTAATCAAGGTAAGTTCAAGGGACAGTGCTTTGATCAGTTACAGCTTTCCGCCAAATAACTGAGGTTTAATTTAGCCACATACTCTCATTACTTTATAATTAATCAAAATTTATGTAATTTCTTAGCCACTTAAATATGCACTTACAATTTTCATATAGTTCATTATACCAAGAATGAATAAACATGTTGAAGAAAAATATTGTTGGTACATCAAATGCTGACAAAAGTTAAAATATGCTATTTTGACATATTTTATATGAAGTTATTCAAATATTATCACTATGAATTTCCCTCATTAATATTCACACATTTCAAAGGTAAAAATTCATAAATTTTAGCATATCTTGCCATTGCCTTATTCCCTGTATTATTTATTTGCTGTGTAACAAATTAGTACTCCAAAACTTATGCCCTAAAATAACACATATTTATTGTTTAATACTCCCCTGGATCAGAAATCTGGGCACAACTTAGCTGTGTCTTCTGCTTCAGGATTTCTGACAAGGCTGTGATCCAGGTGACATTTAAGACCACAGCCATCTCGGGGCTCAAGAGAGCTAGAATCAGCTTCGCAGCTCTCTCGGTGGTTGCAGGCAGAATCCCGACCCTCAAAGACTGTTGGACTTAGGGCTTCAGCCCCTTGCTGGCTTAGCGCCATACCATCTGGCCCTGTCCATTACAGCAAGCTCGGGGTAGAGCGAAGAAGAGTATACCAGTGAGTTGGAAATCACAGTCTTCTATACCCTACTCCCAGAGGTGATATCCCCCTACTTTTATTTACTCTATGTGTTAGAAACAAGTCACTGGGTCCAGTGTACACTCAAGAGAACGTGAATATGAACACTCAAGAAGACCGATTGACTCCAACTGCCTATAAAGAGCGGAGTGTTACCAACCTATGTAGGAAGTAACGATGAAAGGATAGGTTTGAGGGAGGAGGAGATAATGAATTCAGTTCTGTTTAGTTTGAAGTCTCCATGGGATGATCAGGTGGAGGATGTCCCGTAGGCACCTGATACAGGGTCTGTGAGAGGTCAAGCTGACCACATAGATAAGAAAGCCATTAGCACACGAGAGGCAGGTTTGGGAGCAGGGGTAGAGAAAGAAAATATGAGGACAAGGACAGAACACTAAGGAGCTCCAACATGCAGGACAAGGCAGAGAAAGAGGATCCAGAAAGGGAACTTAGAAGGAATGGTCACAAAGAGAGAGCTGTCATCGTAATAATATTACAGAAAAGACAAAAGCAGAAGTGAAGAAATAAGAAAATAAGAAAGAAAAAGCTTCTGTTTCATCGTTAAAGTAATACAAAGATAAAATAAGACAAAGAATTAAATATGTCCATGTGATCTGATAATTCAGAAGTCATTAGAGACCATTAACAAGTACATTTTCATTTGCTTAATGGTGTGGAAGATAAATTGTAATAGGTTTAGAAGTGACTAAAAGGTGATGAAGTGATGGCAACCCATACAGGCTACACTTCAAGCTTAGTCAAGATAAGATTTTTCTTTCTCCTGTCAATTTGGTAAATTTTTGAAAGTATGTTGACAATGGTGTAAAAATATGGTACTACCATCCATTTCTGGTAGAAATAATTACAAATTGAAATATTCTTTCCGAAAGGCAACAAATATTGACAGCCTCTCATAACCCCCACATTTCACACTAGGAATGTATTCCAAAGAAATAAGCAGGGACGAGGTCGGGCAGAGTGGCTTGGCTCATGCCTGTAATCCCAGTACTGTGGGAGGCTGAGGCACGTGGATCATCTGAAGTCAAGAGTTAGAGACCAGTCTGACCAGCGTGGTGAAATCCCGTCTCTACTAAAAATACAAAAAAATTAGCTGGACATGGTGGTGCATGCTTGTAATCCCAACTATTCGGGGGCTGAGGCAGGAGAATTGCTTAAACCCAGGAGGTGGAGGTTGCAGTGAGCCGAGATCGCGCCACTGTGCTCCAGTCTAGGTGACAGAGTGAGATGGAGGGGAGGGGAGGGCGGGCA
>NW_012100965.1:428562-444435 GCF_000951045.1 Mandrillus leucophaeus
AGAGGAGAGGAGAGGAGAGGAGAGGAGAGGAGAGGAGGGAAGGAATTGATCCAAAACTTCATAGGAGGAAGGGAATTGATCCAAAACTTCATAGGTTAATATTATTGTCACAGTGGAAACCTAAAAACATCTGAAATGCCTAACCATAGAAGATATTTCAAATAAATTAAGGAATACTTTATACGTTGGTAAAGGTAAAATTTTTTATTACCATAGCAGATAAGCCCTAAATTCTCAGTGGCTTAACAAAATATACCTTTATTTCTCCAACCAGTTGCTAAGGGATCCGGTCTGACACAAGTCCCACCCTAGTAAACAGGCAGAGCCTAAAGTCATCTTGAATATATCTAGTCAGAAGATGGAGGAAGAGAGAAAGGAGAAGGCATATGCACTTCTTAACCAGGTGAAAGTAAAATACATTCCTTCCATCCCCCTCAGATGCAAGGGGAAGTAAAAAATGTAGTCCTTAAATAGGCAGTTACTCCCAACAAGCATTTTCTAGTATGGAAGGGGAACAGGATTTCTGTGCATAGCTAGCCTTCTCTGCCACAGTCCTCTTCTCTGGTCAAAATGTATCCACGTGCATCCCCATTCCTACATACAGGATCTATTCCCCACACTCCAGTAGACTTCGAAGCCCCATGTTGAACGTGTTAGATACCCTGGTCAGTCTGGCTCCCCATGTGACCCAATGCAGCAGCATTCTGCTTTTCCAACAAACGCCAAACACGTGTATTATTTCTATTCTCTCTCAATGCTTGCCTACACACAGAAACATTTTGCCTGAGGCCATGTAATTTTCCAATGTCCATTTTGTGAGCTGAGTTGTAGAATTCCACAATTGAACTGAATTTGGAAAAGCTGTGCTGAAGACCTAATCCCTGATACCTGTGCGTGTGACCTTATTTGGAATTAGGATCTTTGCAGATATAATCAAGTTAAGATAAGGTTATGCTGGATTAGGGTGGGCCCTACCTCCAAGGATTGGTAACTGTATAAGGAGAGAGAGATTTAGATACACACACACACACACACACACACACAGCGATGCGCATGTGAAGATGGATGATGATGATACAGGCAGAAATTAAAATGATGCAGCTCCAAGCCCAGGAGTGTGAAGGAGTCAACCGCCACCACCAGCAGCCAAGAGGCACAGAGGGATTACTTCCCGGAGCTTTTAAGGAGAAAGGCCCTGTCAACAACTTGATTTTGGACTTCTAGGCTTCAGAACTATGAGGGAATGAATTTCCGTTGTTTCACGGGCCCAGGTTGTGGCAGCCCTAAGAAACTAACATAGTCTGCATTCAACCAACACATCCTACGAAGATTCTATTTTCACTTTCTGCAGTTACGGCTACAAGCAAATTGGCGATCTTTAAGCTTATTTTTGGAGACAGTTTAACCAAATGTTTTGTTACCCCATACCCTGGGCCTCTGTCTTCCCATGCTTCCGCGCAAGGTCTTTTACTGCTCCCTGCCTGGCATCTCAAGCAATGTCACATGCTTTAGGATATTTATTATACTAGCACTCACTTGAAGGTACTAGTTCCTATATTAAAGTAACGCTAATCAATATAACAGATAAACTCCATATTTCAGTGGCTTAATCCCATGACATTTTGTTTCTCACTCTGTAAATCTAGCCGGCAGTTGTGGGGAGAGGGGGGCCCGGGCGTGGAAGTGTTCTACTCCGGGGGGTCATTCATGACCCTACTTTGATACGGGCTCTGCCAATCCTCAACACATGGCTTCCAAGGTGACCCTGGCCATTGTGACCAGGTAAACAGATGAAAGAAGTCACAGAGCTTGGAGAATACCCACTTCTTCACTATTTTGGCCCATAAGCAACACACACCACTTTTAATAAGCGCTTAGTCACATGGCCCTACTGTGGTGAAGGTGTCCTGGAAGGACAGCCACACCCCAGAAACAACTTTACAGAAGGGAAAAAGAGCATTGCAATGGGTTGAATGTTTGTGTTCCCATAAAATTCATATGTGAAATCCTAACCCCCAATGTGATAGCATTAGGAGGCAGGGTCTTTGGAAGATAACTAGAGTGTGAGCATGGAGCCCTCATGAACAGGGTGAGTGTCCTTAGAGAAGGGACAGGCCTCTCTGTCATGTAAGGACACAATGAGAAGTTGGGTCTGCAACCCAGGACCATTAACTAGTACAAACTTTGCATTCCAACACTATTCAAGAGTGTGAGAAACATCTCATTAAAATACTTACAATAATTACAATTACAAACTTAAAATAATTTACATTGTAAGGCATATTTCGTATTTTTACTCTACCTGTATCTAAAATAGATCATTACCAATAGGCAGCAGTACATATGCGCATATGTGGTTGGTTATATATTGATATTATCAGTGTTTGGCATGTGAGTAGGATTATTTGTAATTTTTATTTATCTTTTATACATTTCTATGTTTTCCCAATTTATATTTCTAATTTAATACATATATACTTTTTGAGTCTGAAAAAGAATAAGTATTATATTGATCATAGAATTAAAGAAGTTTAGCATTGTACCTGGCACATAATAGCTGCTCAACAAACTTTTATTGGATTAATGAAGGACATTGGATGAGAAAGAAAAGAGAATGGATAGTAATTAGAGAGCATTTCAGGATCACAAGAGAGTTTCTGTAAGGATAGGCTATTTGAGCATGTGTATAGGTTGAGGAAAAGAACTTAGTAAAGAAGGAATAAATCTAAGATACACTATTGGAACAGAAGAAACTGAGATCAAAGGCCTGAGGGCAGACTGATCCTGGGCAGAAACAGAGACCAAAGAGGAGAGAAGCTTTGCTGAGCAGACAGGCAAATAATAAGGAAGGGAAGGAATTGTTTCATGGTTTACGTATATAACTTTACCTCCGTTCATATTTGATGTATATAACTTTATATACTGTTACCAATATGGCAGAGTTGGTGTTACTCAACCTGAAAAGTCTGTACTCTGACTTCTACAGCCTCTACACCTCTAAAATGTTCATGTAAAATAGAAAAGGTTTTCCAGAGACAGTGCAAGACTAGGCGCTAACTAGAAGGCTCCAATGGAGTTTTGGGGAGGACAGCGCAGTAATGAAGTCATTGTGTTTAAACTAGGGAGCCACGGAAGATTGAATTACTAAGTGTTCTGTAATGCAGTATTTTAGAAACTTTGTCTCAAGTTATATGCTACTTTCTGTAATTACAGAAATCTAATGTTATTTTATCTAATTTTGATCTGGGTGCAGACAGTGTCAACATCTTGGCTCTAGAATCAACAAGATGTGTTCAGGTTTTATGACTGGTGATGCACCTCCTTGGAAACCATACTCCTGCATCATTCAGGCCATTATAACAGCAGGTGAATCTTCATGATGTTTTTGTTAGTCTCTGATGGAGGAGAGACTAGTACAGTTTTGGCACATGGACTGAAAATACGTAAGATATAGTTCGCAAAGCCGACATTTAGAAAAGTTCTGCCTTTGTTAAAAACAAAATTTTATCTCAATAACTTCAAATAATTTCACACAATTTCTTATGCCCTAGTGAGTCTTGGTCTTAGGTATGCATATATGACTTACCTACTTTTTTCCTGCTATTAGCCAAGATCGGCAAACCCCCACCCATGTCAGCTACACTCAAATTTGCTAGTTTCCATACTAAGAGTTCCACCTACTCCTTTTACACTCAGGGGAAGGAACAAGTACTCCTTGTACTTTCCACTTTAAATATAGAGCACCTGCCAATGCACTTAGCACATAAAGCTTCTGCTCAGTAAGTGTTAGTTACTAATACACGGAACATACTGGTCTTTCTACACTGCTAAGAATTACCAGTAGTCCAACAATACACTTCCTAGCTCACTAATGAATGTGAGTTTAAGAAAGGGCTCAAACCAATGGAGGGAGAAATTTCTTACATTAAAGCATTAGACAAGGAGTGAATTCATTGTTCAACAATAAACATTCTGCTGGTTATTAATCCAGGTCCTGGGGATGGTATGTAGAGCTACCAAACCAGCTAACTTCCCTCAGTCATCTACAGCTATAATAGAGTTGGTGCAAGCAGAGTTATAAAGACCATAAGAAGGAAGAAATCCAAGCTGGGCCAAGGCTACCTGGAAGAGAATTATGATGGAAGTGTTTACTAAGATTCCTGATAAATAAAATACCATGCATGGGATGGCTTATTGGTAAATTTGAGCTGTTTCAGGCCAATTTTCTTATAATCCCACATGTGCTCACCAGCTGACCCATGTTGTCGTATCATCTGCGGGACATTACTGAGATAGTAAGAACCACCTCCTAGGATGGGAGTAGGGATACAAATCAGTTTTCTCAAAGTAATGTCAGTATGTGTGAAATTTACCAGAACCAGGGGATTGTCAAATATATATATGTATCATTAGATAATCATTGGCTAATCTTATTTTTACAGTAAGCATGGGATGAAAAAGTTAGTGTATTCATAACTACTATAAAAAACATTAAAATTATCTAAAAATATCATTACTAATGCTTAAATGTAAAGTTAGCACAGCAGCGAACCCGAACATTTTAGAGTTGTAGAGGCTCTAGAAGTCAGAGTCCAGAATTCTCAGGCTGACAAACACCAACTCTGCCTAATTGGACACAGTAGCGATTAAAGTAGAAGACTATTAAGTCCTATCAATATCTCTTTCAACCAATCATGATGCAATTTTTACTGTCAACTTTGTAATCTGTATTAAAGAATAATATCTTCTTTCTTTATTGAGTTACAAGTGATGTCCTGTAGGTCATGTCAAAATTAAAAAAAAAATAAAATGAGAAATCAATTTTGTAGATAATTTAGTTCTTATTCCTATCTACCAAGATTTTTCTCTTGTAATATTCAGATAAAGATAAGTTAGGGGACTTGAATCATACAGAGAAAGCTTCAGTGTTTTACTTTATTGTGTTTGGATGAACACAGACATATTAAAGAAAAGATAGACATAATTTCCTGCCATTCACCTAAGGATAAGTCAGACTTAATACATGGAAACAACATTCTTTTAAACAATCATTTAAAAAGCTAAGTGCTCCTTGAAAAACATTAGTGACCTCTGTTAATCACCAGGGCTTGTATTCTCATCCTTATTTGCACTATTTGTACTGTGTACATCATCAGCCTTAGCGCATCTCCATCCTTGATGCCTGTTTGTGAACAAAAACAGAGTTAAGCAATACCTAGTAAGTTCTTCACGTGCGTGGCCCTAAGCATTCTGGCTATTAAAGGCAGCTGGATTTGAAACCCAGTAGGACCCAACTTGCAAAGATAAGGAAACTAATACAGGGTATGGCCGTAAGCACTGATCCACCTTTCTGGGTCAACAGCTGCTTGTCCGTCGGTATCTCTGATGAAAGCAGGGGAGCATGACGAAATGGCCATGAACGTATCACGCATCACTCTTTCCACCATCCCCACCCACAACACCACACCTTGATTTTTAAAGGAATAAACTGCAGCACCCAGAGGATTGTTTAATTTTACCGAGAAAGTCCAAACTTGTAACAGCAATAAAAGTCAGAGCTTTATGGTAAAGAATCAGTTTGGATTGTTCATGAAACATCTTTTATTCAGATGCCTCCAACCTGCTAAAATAAAGGAGAGGAATCCATATATTTTATAATAATCAAGAAAAGTACCATACTGCATGGTGTTTCCTAAGGGAAAGCTCTGATGGAATCACAACATGCCATCATTAATGAAGTAACATTTCACCGCATTCATTTGACGATGTTAACCCAGCTCAGTGGGATACCCGCCTTCATTTGGCCAGTTGACAGCTTCTTGTGGCTTCTTAAATGTGAAAGATGTATTAAGTTCATACCTACCGAAGACATGGGCAAATCATTCCTGACACTGTGCAGTTTCACTTGATAAATCCAGAGAATGTGTCAGCAAGCTGAGTGTAGTCATCTGTGAAAAACACTCTACTTTCAAATAGAAAAATAAAACTTGTTACACTTCTCTTTGCATCTTTAAAACTTACAGGCTTACACGTGAATATATAATTCTGCATTTCCATACCTATAAAATACATATCCCACTAGAAAACGTATTCTTGTTAGATCCTAGAATCACCAGGTTCTGGTTGCTTGGGAGAAATTTCTTAAAAAGCACATTCTGGCTCAGCTTAGTATTCTCCATGGTTGTCTTTTACTGATAGACAAGGCACTTGGTGTTATTTTAACATCTTATATCCATTCACTCCACTAAATATCTGCTTTCTTCACAGTCCACAGACATAGCTGTAAGAAAGTCTAGCCACAGAGGGAAATTTTAATTTTTAAGCAGCTGATGAGATGGCAATCTGTCTTGGTTGCTGCCATAATCTTCCATTTACAGCTGACATGTTTATTCTTGGGCATTTAAACTGTGGCCCAGAAAGCCATGAAGGGAGGCCAGTTATAAATGTTAGATTTGATTGGAAATGACATTCCAAAATAAACATGCCAAAGTGCAGCAGAGGGTTCTCCTATGCGTCCACGCTGCACCACACTCAGCACACAAACCCGCAGACACACAAACACACACAGAGCATTCGCCTTTGCAACTCCACCACACTCAGGCGTGCAAACACACACAGACATGTGCATGATTTCTATCTGATTCAATCAGAGGGAAGAAAACGAAGCGGGCACCGGTCAAAACAAATGTCATTCTACTCAGCAGCAAAGCATGTAAGGAAGGCATTAAGCCTCATCTTCCAACACCAGAGAAGAATATTTTTAAAGACGCAGAAGGAAGTATTCCTCCTGAAAGATCAGCTGGGAGGTCCCCTTTCCACATCACTCAATTCTCTAATGAGAAAATAAATGAATGAGAATAATAAAGGAAGGAATCACTTTGAAAAGATATAGATGCACAATAAGTATAAACCAGACTGGGCCTTCTGCCCAGAAAATCAAGCGAACGAAGGCAAAATCTGGAGGAAAAAAAAAAAAAAAAACAGATTTTTTTTTTTAAAAGAGAATACTTGAAAGGCATATTTAGCAAACTATGGGGGGAAAAAAAGGAAGCAAGAAAAACAGCGTGAACAAGTGTGTTTACACAATGGGAAGGCCTGGGAAATGAAAGAACAGAAGGCAGAAGCAAGTAAAACACGGAAATGCGAAGCCCACCTTTCTCCATAAGGCTCTGCCTTCAGGAGCCAGCACATTATGTCAAATGTCCTGCAATGGGAGGAAACTGAGGTGGAAACCCTTACTTAGAAATCTTCAAACTCCTGGCCTGTTTTTGTTTCTTTTATTACTGTGTCTGGGTCCCAGAAGGACACATATTAATTTCCATCCCATTTCTCCAATTTGCCTTTATTTTTGGACTGGGCCCCCCCCCCCAAAAAAAAAACAAAACAAAAACAAAAACAAACAAACAAAAAAACACCATCAGCCTGTATCTGCTAGAATTATCCCCAGGATGGTGAGAAGGAGATAATATTAGAAGATAACAAATTACCAAACGGTCAATTCAGTCGATGTGGCTGTACGTATGGAACGATGAACTGGTGAAGTTTTAAGCTGCTAAAATTTCCAGTAATGTTACACAGGCAGAATCATAAAGTTCATGCTTCTGAAGGGTAAAGAAATTTGTTTCTGCCTGGACTCAAATGTTAACCTACTCTTCCTGCCTAAAGAAACAATGTATAAATCCCACTTATCTATGTGTGGGCTGAGCTCCTGGAGTACTCAGAAAGCAAGAGTGGACCTTGTACCATTGTGAAAAAAAGTTAGCCTGCCACCATTTCATGGTTACCCCTGAAGATACGAGACTCCTGGGCTAGAGACAAAAAATTTTATTACCCCCAGCAAAAACAGTAGTCAGTGACTGTGTAATTACATCAATTTTCCAAGCCCCAAGTCCCACAAGAGCTTAAACAGACAAATGACATCTACGTTGACCATGGGTGGCTTTACAAAAGAGAAATCCTGAGTTTGGGGTATTCACTGCTTTTAGTGTAAGTGAAAGCCAGATTTCTTTTTTCTGCAGGGTGATAGTACCTCATGCCTCAAAGTTGCTCTTACTGCAAAGAAAATCCTAAGTCCAGGTAAGGATCAGTCGGGGACTTGCATTTTGGGGACATCGTAAGATATAAATGAGCACAAGACTCCCAGTGACGAGTGTCTCCCAACAGGCACCATGCACATCATGAAACCACTGTTAGGATAATCATCATTGGTGGCTGGTATTTTGAAGAAATCAAAGCCCTTTCAGAAATACAGCTAGTGGTAAAGATTGTGCTTCAAGTTTGAACTCCAGGAACTACAAATTAAAATAATTAGTAAGAGTTCTCTGAAATGTTCACTAAATCCTCTGAAATTCAGGAAAGCGTCCACATCTGCCTCAGCTCAAAGCCCAGCTGAAAGACTTCGGTGAAATTATTTAATCTCTCTGTGCGTTAGTTCCTCCTCTGCATTAAGGAAGTAATAATGATAACTAATTATTAGATCATCATGAATATTAAACTATACTTCTAAATATAACACCATATAGACGTCAGCCACTACTATCACTGCTACTATAATCATAATAGTATACTGGATGGGAATAATATGGAATGCACATTTAATAGGACCAAGATAATTAAAAAAGATAATACGTATTAGAATTAGAAAAAAGTTTTCTTAAGCATTTCAATAAGTCGTAGCCAGGTTCAATTAGATGTTAATATTAGACTTCCACTTCCAAAGAGATGAAATAGAAGTACTTTTTCTCATTCCTTCTGCTAAGTACCATTTAAAACCCTGCACGTTGTGTATAAAACAAACATAAAAAGCCTCTGAAAGACAAAGGAGAAAGCTCACTGGCTGGAGATGGTAGGATACAAGGAACAACATCATGGTGGGTTCCTGGGGGGGTTTAGTTTGGGTTTTAGCAGGAGAAGCTGACAAGTCCAAATGTCAACAGGAGCAGATAAAAGCAAGCCCCCAATAAAAATGCCTGCTCTCCTTAACCAAAGAACCAGAAAGGAGCAGCTTAGCAAGACAGAAAACTTTCAGAGCATAACTGCTCTGCTCCAGCCAAAGAAAAGACAGTGGCCCCATATTCATGCCAGCAAAGACAGAGTGAGAAGCCTAGACTTCCCCTTACTCCAGGGTGAACAGAGACATCTCAACCTCCCCACTGGGGTCATGTCAGAGAAGGCAGAGAAGGGAACTGGGACGTTCATCCTAGCCACATGGTAATGAGGCTGCCTCACTGCAGGGTCAGTGGAGACTTTGTGGGAAACCTGGACTTCCACCCCAACCAGTAGTAATGAGATGCCCCTCCCTCTCCTTGATATGTTGGTGTCACAGGTGGCCTAGTGCAAGGTAAGTGCACTAGGTTTTCGCCATCACTCAGTGATCATAAGATCATTCTCCATGCTGTCAGTGGGACCATGTAGGGAGCACTCATGATGTACTTCTTCCTCTCCTTCCCAGGGGAATAAACAGGGGCCCAGGGGCTGGAGGATGCAGAACTCCCATCACTTTCCAGCAGTAACAGGAAACTCTCCATTTCAGGTATCAATGAGTGCCAAGGGACTGGATTTCTTGCCCTAACTGGCGATAAAGAGGCAACTCACTCCCCATTTTTCTGTCAGAGGATGTCAGAGGAAGCGAACTGATACATGTTGAAATAAGACCCAGAGAGTCTCCTAACATAATACCGAAAATGTCCTCATTTCAATAAAAAAAATCACTCATCACAACAAGAATGAGAAAAATCTCAATTTGAATGAAAAGACAATCAATAGAGGCTAACACAAAGGTAACAAAGATGTTGCAATTATCTGATAAATACTTTAAAGCAGCCACAATAAAAATACTTCAGTGAGCTATTCTGAACATACGTGAAGCAACTGAAAAATAGAATCAGCAAATAAATAGAAGATATAAAAAATCAAATGGAAACTGTAGAATTGAAAAACACAATAACAGAATATTTTTTTAAAAACTTAGTGTATGAGTTCAACAGTGGAATTAAAGGTACAAAAAGAAGAATTAGTGAGCTAAAACATAGAACAACATAAATAACCCAATATTAACAATGGAGAGTAAACAAACTGGAAAAAAAAATAAATAAACAAGGCCTCTAAGACCTATGGGACTATAGATTTAAAATTCTTACCATTGAGACCTCGGAAGGAGAGGGGAAATAGAGTGAAGCTGACAAGTACTCAAAGAAATAATGGCTGAAATGGCCCAAATTTGGCAAAAGACCTAAACCTACATATTTAAGAATCTAAGAGAAATCCAAACAGAAAAGCTCTGGACTCTGGTTGCCCAGGCTGGAGTACAATGGCACGATCACGGCTCAGTGTAACCCCCACCTCCCGAGTTCAAGCGATTCTCCTGCTTCCGCCTCCTGAGTAGCTGAGATTACAGCATGCACCACCACGCCCAGCTAATTTTGTATTTTTAGTAGAGACGGGGTTTCTCCATGTTGGTCAGACATATCTTGAACTGTCGATCGCAGGTGATCCGCCCACCTCAGCCTCCCAGACCGAACCGGGCTATGGTTTTTAAAATGGGAGTTCCTCTGCACAAGCTCTCTCTTTGCCTGCTGCCATCCATGTAAGATGCCACGTGCTCCTTCTTGCCTTCCACCATGATTGTGACGCCTCCCCAGCCATGTGGAACTGTAAGTCCAGTAAAACTCTTTCTTTTGTAAATTGCCCAGTCTAGGATATGTCATTATCAGCAGTTTGAAAATGGGCGAATATGGTTCATAAACGTGTAAATGATAGAAAAAAAAAAGAAAAACTCTTAAGAAGTCCACCCCAAGACATAGCATAGTCAAATTTCTGAACACCGAAGACAATGAAAAAGTCCTGAAAAAAGCAAGATAGAAATAAGCAATTGTCTATATTGAAAAAAATAATTTAAATGGTGGCATATTTTTCATTGGAAATCATGGAGGCCATAAGGAAGTAATCTACTTTTCAAGTGCTGAAAGGGAACTGTCAAGGGAAGAATCTATATCCAGTGAAAAATAATCCTTCAGTAACGAACAAGAAACCAAGACATTTTCTGAGGAAGAAGAAAAAGTAATAGAATTTGCTGCCAACAGATCTATCTTTTAAAAAATGTTGCTAATAAAAATTCTCTAAAAAGAAATCATAACAGAAAGAATCTTGGAACATTGCAAAAGAGAAAAGAACAAAGGAAAGAGTTAAGTATAAGCAAATACATTTTCCTCTTCCTCTTAAGTTTCTAAATTATGTTTGAGGGTTTAAAAAATATAGTACTCTCTAATGTAGTTCTAAATATATGGAGAGAAAATATTTACAATTTTGTTATGAATGGGAGAAGGTAAAGAAATGTAAAGAGATGTAAGGATTCTATACTTCACTTGAACTGGTAAAATATCAAGACCAGTCGGCTATAATAAATTATGTACCTATAATGTACTATCTAGAAAAACTACTAAAATTGCTATACAAAGAGATACTTAAAAACACTACAGACAAATCAAAATGTTATTCTAAAACATGTTCAAGTGACCCACAGGAAGGTATCAAAACAGAGAAGTCAAAACAAGACAGAACGAATGGAAAACAAAAATAAAATATCAGACTTAAGCCTTAACATATCAGTAATCATATTAAATGTAAATGGTCCAAATACATCAATTCAGTAACAGAGATTGGCAGAATGAATTTGAAAACATGACCAAACTATATGTTGTGTACAAGAAACTGAAGTCAAATATAATGATAGTAGGCCAAAAGTAAAAAGATGGGGAAAATATATTACGCAGCCATTAATCTAAAGGAATTAAGAATAGCTATATTAACATCAAACAAAGTAGACTGTGGAGAAAAGAAAATTACCAGACAGAGAAGAGTATTACATAATGATAAAAGGGTAAATCCACCAAAACATACAAATTCTAAATGTGTATAAATGAAACAACAAAGCTGCAAAATATGTGAGGCAAAAACAGAACTAAAAGGAGAAATAGACAAACTCACAATTAAAGTTGGGAACTTCAACATCCCTCTCTCAACAATGATAAAACAACTGGAGAGAAAATCAGCCAGGATCTGTAAGAACTGAAAACACATCACCCAGCGGAGTCTAACCAACATTCACACTTCAATCAGAAACATTTTTTTACACTTACAGAACCTTAACCCATGAGAGACCATCTCCTGGGCCATTAAACAAACCTCAACAAATTTAAAAGAACTGAAATCATACAGAGTGTTTTATGACCCCAGTGGAATCAAACTAGAAATCAATAATGGAACGATAACAGAAAAACCTCCAGACATTTGGAAGTTAAACTGTATATGTTTAGATATATATAAACTATATATATCTATATAGATATATATAGTTTATATATATCTAAACATATACAGTTTAACTTCCAAATGTCTGGAGGTTTTTCTGTTATCGTTCCATTATTGATTTCTAGTTTGATTCCACTGGGGTCATAAAACACTCTGTATGATTTCAGTTCTTTTAAATTTGTTGAGGTTTGTTTAATGGCCCAGGAGATGGTCTCTCATGGGTTAAGGTTCTGTAAGTGTAAAAAAATGTTTCTGATTGAAGTGTGAATGTTGGTTAGACTCCGCTGGGTGATGTGTTTTCAGTTCTTACAGATCCTGGCTGATTTTCTCTCCAGTTGTTTTATCATTGTTGAGAGAGGGATGTTGAAGTTCCCAACTTTAATTGTGAGTTTGTCTATTTCTCCTTTTAGTTCTGTTTTTGCCTCACATATTTTGCAGCTTTGTTGTTTCATTTATACACATTTAGAATTTGTATGTTTTGGTGGATTTACCCTTTTATCATTATGTAATACTCTTCTCTGTCTGGTAATTTTCTTTTCTCCACAGTCTACTTTGTTTGATGTTAATATAGCTATTCTTAATTCCTTTAGATTAATGGCTGCGTAATATATTTTCCCCATCTTTTTACTTTTGGCCTACTATCATTATATTTGACTTCAGTTTCTTGTACACAACATATAGTTTGGTCATGTTTTCAAATTCATTCTGCCAATCTCTGTTACTGAATTGATGTATTTGGACCATTTACATTTAATATGATTACTGATATGTTAAGGCTTAAGTCTGATATTTTATTTTTGTTTTCCATTCGTTCTGTCTTGTTTTGACTTCTCTGTTTTGATACCTTCCTGTGGGTCACTTGAACATGTTTTAGAATAACATTTTGATTTGTCTGTAGTGTTTTTAAGTATCTCTTTGTATAGCAATTTTAGTAGTTTTTCTAGATAGTACATTATAGGTACATAATTTATTATAGCCGACTGGTCTTGATATTTTACCAGTTCAAGTGAAGTATAGAATCCTTACATCTCTTTACATTTCTTTACCTTCTCCCATTCATAACAAAATTGTAAATATTTTCTCTCCATATATTTAGAACTACATTAGAGAGTACTATATTTTTTAAACCCTCAAACATAATTTAGAAACTTAAGAGGAAGAGGAAAATGTATTTGCTTATACTTAACTCTTTCCTTTGTTCTTTTCTCTTTTGCAATGTTCCAAGATTCTTTCTGTTATGATTTCTTTTTAGAGAATTTTTATTAGCAACATTTTTTAAAAGATAGATCTGTTGGCAGCAAATTCTATTACTTTTTCTTCTTCCTCAGAAAATGTCTTGGTTTCTTGTTCGTTACTGAAGGATTATTTTTCACTGGATATAGATTCTTCCCTTGACAGTTCCCTTTCAGCACTTGAAAAGTAGATTACTTCCTTATGGCCTCCATGATTTCCAATGAAAAATATGCCACCATTTAAATTATTTTTTTCAATATAGACAATTGCTTATTTCTATCTTGCTTTTTTCAGGACTTTTTCATTGTCTTCGGTGTTCAGAAATTTGACTATGCTATGTCTTGGGGTGGACTTCTTAAGAGTTTTTCTTTTTTTTTTCTATCATTTACACGTTTATGAACCATATTCGCCCATTTTCAAACTGCTGATAATGACATATCCTAGACTGGGCAATTTACAAAAGAAAGAGTTTTACTGGACTTACAGTTCCACATGGCTGGGGAGGCGTCACAATCATGGTGGAAGGCAAGAAGGAGCACGTGGCATCTTACATGGATGGCAGCAGGCAAAGAGAGAGCTTGTGCAGAGGAACTCCCATTTTAAAAACCATAGCCCGGTTCGGTCTGGGAGGCTGAGGTGGGCGGATCACCTGCGATCGACAGTTCAAGATATGTCTGACCAACATGGAGAAACCCCGTCTCTACTAAAAATACAAAATTAGCTGGGCGTGGTGGTGCATGCTGTAATCTCAGCTACTCAGGAGGCGGAAGCAGGAGAATCGCTTGAACTCGGGAGGTGGGGGTTACACTGAGCCGTGATCGTGCCATTGTACTCCAGCCTGGGCAACCAGAGTCCAGAGCTTTTCTGTTTGGATTTCTCTTAGATTCTTAAATATGTAGGTTTAGGTCTTTTGCCAAATTTGGGCCATTTCAGCCATTATTTCTTTGAGTACTTGTCAGCTTCACTCTATTTCCCCTCTCCTTCCGAGGTCTCAATGGTAAGAATTTTAAATCTATAGTCCCATAGGTCTTAGAGGCCTTGTTTATTTATTTTTTTTTCCAGTTTGTTTACTCTCCATTGTTAATATTGGGTTATTTATGTTGTTCTATGTTTTAGCTCACTAATTCTTCTTTTTGTACCTTTAATTCCACTGTTGAACTCATACACTAAGTTTTTAAAAAAATATTCTGTTATTGTGTTTTTCAATTCTACAGTTTCCATTTGATTTTTTATATCTTCTATTTATTTGCTGATTCTATTTTTCAGTTGCTTCACGTATGTTCAGAATAGCTCACTGAAGTATTTTTATTGTGGCTGCTTTAAAGTATTTATCAGATAATTGCAACATCTTTGTTACCTTTGTGTTAGCCTCTATTGATTGTCTTTTCATTCAAATTGAGATTTTTCTCATTCTTGTTGTGATGAGTGATTTTTTTTATTGAAATGAGGACATTTTCGGTATTATGTTAGGAGACTCTCTGGGTCTTATTTCAACATGTATCAGTTCGCTTCCTCTGACATCCTCTGACAGAAAAATGGGGAGTGAGTTGCCTCTTTATCGCCAGTTAGGGCAAGAAATCCAGTCCCTTGGCACTCATTGATACCTGAAATGGAGAGTTTCCTGTTACTGCTGGAAAGTGATGGGAGTTCTGCATCCTCCAGCCCCTGGGCCCCTGTTTATTCCCCTGGGAAGGAGAGGAAGAAGTACATCATGAGTGCTCCCTACATGGTCCCACTGACAGCATGGAGAATGATCTTATGATCACTGAGTGATGGCGAAAACCTAGTGCACTTACCTTGCACTAGGCCACCTGTGACACCAACATATCAAGGAGAGGGAGGGGCATCTCATTACTACTGGTTGGGGTGGAAGTCCAGGTTTCCCACAAAGTCTCCACTGACCCTGCAGTGAGGCAGCCTCATTACCATGTGGCTAGGATGAACGTCCCAGTTCCCTTCTCTGCCTTCTCTGACATGACCCCAGTGGGGAGGTTGAGATGTCTCTGTTCACCCTGGAGTAAGGGGAAGTCTAGGCTTCTCACTCTGTCTTTGCTGGCATGAATATGGGGCCACTGTCTTTTCTTTGGCTGGAGCAGAGCAGTTATGCTCTGAAAGTTTTCTGTCTTGCTAAGCTGCTCCTTTCTGGTTCTTTGGTTAAGGAGAGCAGGCATTTTTATTGGGGGCTTGCTTTTATCTGCTCCTGTTGACATTTGGACTTGTCAGCTTCTCCTGCTAAAACCCAAACTAAACCCCCCCAGGAACCCACCATGATGTTGTTCCTTGTATCCTACCATCTCCAGCCAGTGAGCTTTCTCCTTTGTCTTTCAGAGG
>NW_012100966.1:0-1469 GCF_000951045.1 Mandrillus leucophaeus
CTCCTGGGTTCAAGCGATTCTCCTGCCTCAGCCTCCTGAGTAGCTGGGATTACATGCATGCGCCACCATGCTTGGCTAATTTTGTATTTTTAGTAGAGATGGGGTTTCTCTATGTTGGTCAGGCTAGTCTCGAACTCCTGACCTCAGGTGATCCTCCTGCCTTGGCTTCCCAAAGTGCTGGGATTACAGGTATGAGCCACAACACCCAGCCCCAGAAGAGCAAATTTTAAGAAAATATTCCTCACAATGAAAGATGCCAGAAAGCCCCAGAAAGCACATGCTGGATAAAAAACAGAAATAAACAAACAACCCAGGCATCAGAGAGGGGGCAAAAGATATATTTTCTTGCCATATTACTCAGAAGAATCCATAAATTCGTGAGAGGTGGCCCCAAAATTACACTGACCAGAGGGACTTGGCTAATAAAATCATTTTGCTGTCAACAATAATTTTCCATTAATGAGTTCTTATTTGTTTCTGCTCTCTCCTAGACTTCTTTAGTATAGATGAAAGTACTTTATTCTAGTCTGGCAAGAATTAATTTTCTACATCCTTCCCTTTATCTCTGTACCACCCAGGAGGTCTGAGATCTGAGAGATTTTATTTTACATAAGCCAAGCTACACCACTTCCTTAAGCCCCCAAAGGAATTCAGTGCTAAGGACGTCAATGAGCTCATGTTCTTTCTCAATTTGGTGAAAATATTTGAATGATAAATTCTCATTATCTTATTTCTCCTTTAAGGTGCCCACAGAATGGTAAAAATATCCTCCCCACTCCTCAATCCTTCAAATTACCATGTTTGTCCTCTTCCTGCTTTTTTCTTTTTGTATTTTAAAACTAACTTTTTGGTAAAATTTTCAAACATATACAGAAGTACAGAGAATAGTGTAATAAACCCCCCGAATACCCATCCCATTCTCCAGTTCAACAATGACACATTTTTGCCACTGCTTAATATCTGCTTGATATTGACCTTTTCTCTCTTTCCTTTTCTTTCTTTTTTTCAAATTGCAATAGTATTTAAAATAAATCCCTGTCATGTCGTCATATTAGTTATCCTCTAACTACTTCTGTATGTCTAAAAAATAAGAATGGACATTTTATTACATAAGCTCAAAATCATTATCACCCCTAACTAAAATTAACAATACTTTTTTTTTTTTTTTTAGACGGATTCTCACTCTGTCCCTCCCCCACCTCAGCCTCCTGAGTAGCTGAGACTACAGGCTCAAGCCACTGTGCCTGGCTAATTTTGTATTTTTAGTAGAGACAGGGTTTCACCATTTTGGCCAGGCTGGTCTTGAACTTCTGACCTTGGGTGATTCGCCCGCCTTGGGCTCCCAAAGTGCTGGGATTACAGGCGTGACCCACCGCGCCCGACAACAATACTTCCTAATATCACCCAATTCCCAGTCCATATTCAATTGCCTCAAAATTCCCATTGCCTGACAAATGCCTTTTTGGTTT
>NW_012100967.1:0-1919 GCF_000951045.1 Mandrillus leucophaeus
CTGTATTAGGGCTGGATTGGGGTGGTGCTGTATTAGGGCTGGATTGGGTGGTGCCGTATTAGGGCTGGATTGGGGTGGTGCCGTATTAGGGCTGGTTTGGGTGGTGCTGTATTAGGGCTGGATTGGGTGGTGCTCTGTTAGGGCTGGATTGGGGTGGAGTCCTGCTCCAGGGTTTCTAGCAGATGGGAGTAGAAGATGCATTTCTGGCTCACTAAGAACCTTTATTGTCCCCATGACAGTCTATCAGCAGCGACATGACTAGAATGTTGTCCCAATTCGACAACCATTTATCCAGCATCCTCTACGTGCCCAGCACCTTGCCAGGTATAGGAGGGTTAGACAGTGCTTCCTTGTCTCCAGAAATGATACCTCCCAAGTCAAGACAGAGCCGGGTGAAACAGAGGATCAGACAGGACAAGGTGTGATAAAACCCATTGAGGGAATATGTTGCTGTGTGAGGGGCTGGGGGTAAACGGAAAGGAGGTGGGTGCAGGGAACACCTTCTCTGAGTTCTCCAGCCCCATGCTTGTGTCAGTCCTCCCAGACCTAGCCCTTGAGAGGGAAGCCCCATCTCCCTGAGCCCAGGCTGGCCAGCCCTCTTCATCCTTTTGGCCAGTGTCCCCTCAGGATGGCAACACAATGTCCCCATGGGCTGAACCAGAGCTTGGGGCAGTGGGAGCCACTCTGGGCTCTGCATCAGTACCCTCAATCCCCGCCAAATAAGCAGCAAGTCCTCACCCGGAACTGTCCCCCGGCGCCGTCGTCCAGCTCCAGGATGTAGCCGTCCACAGGGCTGTGGGTGAAGGGTGGCATCCTCCAGGCCAGCGTGACACTGTTGTTGCGGGTGCAGCATTTCTCCAGCTGCAGTAGGGGGACGGGTGGCACTGTGAGAGGGACACGCACGAGTTAGCGCATGAAGCCCTCCGAGGGCCCCAGCCCGGTCCCCCACCCCACTCCATCCCAGGGGTCCTGGCCCCCAGAGGACAGCCAGGCTAA
This sequence comes from Mandrillus leucophaeus, assembly GCF_000951045.1. Taxonomy (NCBI): domain Eukaryota; kingdom Metazoa; phylum Chordata; class Mammalia; order Primates; family Cercopithecidae; genus Mandrillus; species Mandrillus leucophaeus. The sequence goes on from NW_012100967.1 coordinate 997, forward strand.
ATTCCTTCCCTGGCCACCCTGTAGTCACTCCCAGATGCCCAGGAGTCGGTCTCCAGGTGGGCTGGGGATGAAGGCAAGCACAGGTGACCTTGCACTTCTCAAACCTAGGGGTTGTCCTTCCTGGAATCTCAGGGGGCCCGTGGCAGACGGCCCCACCCCGCTGAGCCTATGGCCCTATGGAAGGATGTCCTCTTTCCCATCTGCCCACTGAGAACCACTGGTTTCGACTCAGACTCATGAGGAACGCATGAACAGTTCCAACAGAGTCCAGGTTCCCTGTGCTCCTGTGCGTGGCACAAGCCCCTAGGGATCCTCTCTGCAGGGCCCACAGCTAAGTGGCAGCCAGCCTGCAGCTCATGCCTGGAACTGGGAAGGTGAGGGGAGATGTCTTTAAAGCTTTGGCTGGAAGCATTTAAAAGATCAGGGGACGAGATCCAGGCAACAGAAGCAAGTCTCGAGTATTGGACAGTCAACCTAAAGAACTAAGGATTTGAATCAGTTGTATCAGAAGTCCTATTAAGGTGAGAGTGGAAGAAGCGTTTTTTTTTTTTTTTTTGAGATGGAGTTTTTTTTTGAGATGTCGCCCAGGCTGGAGTGCAGTGGTGCGATCTCGGCTCACTGGAAGCTCCGCCTCCCAGGTTCAAGACATTCTCCTGCCTCAGCCTCCCGAGTAGCTGGAACTACAGGCACCCACCACCATGCCCAGTTAATTTTTTTTTATTTTAGTAGACATGGGGTTTCACCGTGTTAGCCAGGAAGGTCTCCATCTCCTGACCTCGTGAAACGCCCGCCTCGGCCTCCCAAAGTGTTGGGATTACAGGTGTGAGCCACCGCGCCTGACCAAGTGGGAGAAGTTTAAAATTTTTCTAGCTCTAGTCAGGCTCAAGAGATTTTATAAATCGATAGAGTTCACTTTGACCTTT
>NW_012100968.1:0-4545 GCF_000951045.1 Mandrillus leucophaeus
ATATGTATGTAATATATGTATAAATAATGTTAATAATATGGTGATAATATTGATATTAATATGTAGATATATGTTAATACTGATATTAATATGTGTATATATACATATATATTAAACAGTTGACCCTTGAACAATGTGGGGGCTAGAGGTGCCACAGTTGAAAATGCACATATAACTTTTGACTCCTCAAAAACTTAACTAGTAATTGACTACTGTTTACCAGAAGCTTTACCAATAGCATAAACAGTCAATCAATGCATATTTTACATGTTATACATATTGTATGCTGTATTCTTACAATAATGTAAACTAGAGGAAAGAAGATATTATTAAGAAAATTATAAGGAAGATAAAATAGATTTATATTCATTAAGTGGAAATGGATCATCCTCCCTGTCTTTAAGCTGAATAGGTTGAGGAGGGGAAGGAAGAGAAGGGGTTGGTCTTGCTGTCCTGGGTGTGGCAGAGGCAGAAGGAAATCCACATATAAGTGGATCCATGCAGTTTGAACATGTTATTCAAGGGCCAACTCTATGTGGTAAATATTATGAACATTATAAAACTGTATATAGGTTTATTATTATGTTTCTATTATAGTTTATTTAACCATTTCCCTATCAATGTTTTCATTTTTGTACTATAAGAAGAAATACAGTGGTTATTTAAGTACTGTATACCATAATTTTTACTTCCTTTCCAATTGTTTTCTCATACAAGATTCCTAAAAGTTAAAAGAGCAGGTATGAGAGTATGGTGGACATTTATTAGTTTTACGTGCACAGCATGCATTTTCCTTCTTCTGGAAACAGCACCTGAATTTTCCTTTGTGATCCATCTCCATCTACTCTTCATTACTTTGATTCAGGCAGGATGATTCTCATACCCTGCTCTTTGCTAAGGAGTTAAACCTATTCTCTGACCATAGTGATTGTTTCAGAGAGACACATGTGACCAAAGTCTTGCCAATAAGATATAATGAGGTATTATCTTGTGATTTTACAGAAAATCATTGAGAAGTCAGCTTATTAAACTGGTAGAATGTAAGCCTAAAGTTTAGCTTGCCATCTTTCATCTTGAAGGAGAGCCATCTGCCTGTTGAAAACAGAAGTGACATGAAGAGAAAGAGCCATAATCACATATTGTAGCAGTGGTATCCAACACAAGCACTGCTGGAATTTTCACTCATGAGTGAGCCAACCCATCCCTTTTCTCACTAGAGCATTTTGAGCTGGGTTTTTGCACTTGGAAGCAGGGGAGCTGTTTTAGTGCATTGGCTCCAAAGGGTATTAATACGTGTGAAGATCTTTACACGTGTTTTAACATTAATTTCCAGGTAACACTGCCAATCACGTATCTATGCACCAATATTTACACAAGTAATATGTATTTTTATATGTGAAAATACTCCTTTACATTTCTAGAATTCTTTTCACATGCTTAGGAATCTTTATATTTCTTCTGTGATTTGTCTGTTCATGACCTTTTCCTGCTTTGAATTTGAAGAATGCTAGTATATTTCTTCAGTTTTTAGAGATCTTTTTCCCTTAAACATGTAAATAAGTCTTATATGTATTTGTGTCATATTTGGCGCAGAAATATTTCCTGTTTGTCATTTGTTTATATACTGGAGTAATGCCACATATATGATAAATTAAATAGGTAGTTTCTTTCTTATTGTCACACAATTTTTACTATCAGGATGTTCTTTATGTTCCCAAGATGAACTAAAATATTTGCCAATATTTTTATAGTCACATTATGCTTCATTTTAAAATGTAACCTCTACTGCTTTTGTAATTTACAATTTCATTTTGGAATATTCTGCTTGCAAGTCACAAGAATTCTGGCTCTGTCAAAGGTGGGGGTTTTCTTATGAAAAGGACAAAGAGTTTCACAGAACCCATGTTCTGGATGCAGTCACAGCTCAGGGAGATATAGGGAAACAGGGCAGGTGTGCAACTCACTGCTACTCCGTGTCTCTGTATCTTTTTCTTTGGCTTGTGTTCTCCGTGTACTTCCTCAACCATTTCACTTGTTTTCTCTACTTCCCTGTCCCAGTAGGAACCATCCAATCATCCAAAAAAAGATTAAATCTGGCTTTCACTCCCAATCCAAATTCTTAGCAAAGTGACCTTGTTTTACTAATTTGGATATGGTGCTGAATATCACCCTGAAACAAGGTTACGTTGGATAAATCCTGGCTGCTAGAAGCCCATTCTCTGTGGATCATATTCCATACACCAACGAATCAGGAGAAGGATAGTTACCAGAGGAGGAAAAATCTTTTGAGCTGGGGAGATGATCAATAGGTGAGTGGTCATTAGAGATGCAGACCTAACCTGATTATTTTCCAAATAGCTTTTCTAACAAAAAGTATTGGTGCTCTATCATTTCTTTACTAATTTATAATATTTGCTTTGTCTTATGTTAAACTCGTGTGTATATTGCTCCACTAAGATTTCCTAATACATTAGTCACTTTGTCAGTTATCAGAAAAATTTTTATTACCATTATTTTAGTAAGATAAATTTGTATTTATTCTTCCTCTCTTCAAATTTGTTATCTATCCTTTCATTTATTCTTCCAGGAAAATTTTGTTAAATATGGGAATAAAATATTTTTATAATTGCTATTATAATTTATTTAGAAAATATAGCACTTTACTTATTTATCTTATAGTTGACCATTTTTCTAGTCTAGGATGATTCAGATAAATTTGTAGTTCTCTTAAAATTTTGGTACATAAATCATATAATTGTCAATAATAAGAGTCATTTAATCCATTCATTTCTCATTATACCTTTTATTTCCATTTGATGTCTTATAGAATTGGTGATAATATCCAATACACAATAAATGTGCTGGTACCTGATACCTACTGACACTTACTATGTGTCAGATGCTGTCAGAAATTAGTGGAAATTATCTTATTTAATGTACTGTTTTTATTTTTCTCATTTTGCTGACAAAGAAACTGAGGCTCAGAGAGGTTCAATTACTTGATCAAGGTTTCTCATCTTGCACATGGTGGAGCCAGCATGCAAACATGGGTCAGTCAGACACCAGTAACAGTATTTGTAATGATTATCTACAATATAATACATTTTAAAAAATGGGAAATGGCTGGGTGTGGTGGCTCACTCTTACAGTCCTAGCACTTTGGTAGGCTGAGGTGAGCAGATCACTTGAGGCCAGGAGTTAGAGACCAGCCTAGTCAACATGGTGAAACCTCGTTTCTACTAAAAATGAAAAAATTAACCAGGTATGTTGGTGCATACCTGTAAACTCAGCTACTCAGGAGGCTGAGACCCAAGAATAGCTTGAACCCGGGAGGTGGAGGTTGCGGTGAGTTGAGATTACGCCATTGCACTCCGGCCTGGCAACAGAGTGAGAATATCTCAAAAGAAAAAAAAAATTGGAAAAAATTGAAAAAAAAAAAGGAAAACAAAGTTTTCTTTATTTGCAGAGACATGGTTATACACTTAGAAATCTCGATAATTTTACAACAAATTATTAAATGTTTTCGCAGTTCTAAAAAGGTCACTGGTAAAACTTTCTGTCTTTGAAAGCTTTGTGAAAATAATTAGTTGATTTTATTTGCAGTCTTCTCTATGGTTAATGGTCTATTTATGTTATTTGTTTTTCCTTAGGCTTATGTTGATAACTGCTTTTTCCCCCTAGAAAACTGTCAATACAATAAAAAATTTCATAATTACATTGAATAAATCTTCTGAATTTTAATATCAAGAAAGTGTTAAAATATTCTGGTTAGATCCACTCTTAGAATGATGTGTTTGGGTGACAGATTGAATCTCAAAAATGGTCTTAAAGTAAGAGGAAAGAAAAATAGTATGCAGTTGTTCAATCATATACCAGAAAGGATTTTCCTTTTTATTCTTTGTTTAAGAAGGCTAATGTATGTAAAAATCAGTCAATGAATGCAAACTGTTACCTTTTTGGCATTTGTGCATGTTTTTACTTTACAAAATATTAAAACTTGGTTTTTGAAAAATGAACAATGCCTATACTAATTGAGACACATTTATGTTGGCATATCATCTTCCAAATAAGTTAACATAGTAACTGTGAAATTAATAGGCTCTACAAACATATGTGTATCTAATTTTAGGATGATGGGGAATAGAAAGATTAAGAGAGAACATACATTGGGGTATGCAAAAAACACAATAGGGTGGACCTATGACAGTCTAGTTTAGTATATCTTGTGTGAACCAGACATGGAAGTAAAGTTCTAGAGTGGCCTGCCAGCATCCTTCAGACTTGAATCCTGTCAAACATGGGCAAGCAGGATGGTCCTAGATCAATTGTATCACCAGTGTGACAGAAACAGAGTAATTATTGACTTTCTCAGTAACACAGATGTAAATTTGCATTCAGTTTTATAGTCACTCTAGATATAGTTATTCTAGATACAATGATGTTGACTTTTTTTTTTTTTTTTGAGACAGAGTCTTGCCCTGTTGCCCAGGATGGAGTCCAGTGGCGTGATCTCGGCTCACTGCAAGCTCTGTCTCCTGGGTTCAC
>NW_012100969.1:0-1096 GCF_000951045.1 Mandrillus leucophaeus
GTGCAATGGCATGATCTCGGCTCACTGCAACCTCCACCTCCCAGGTTCAAGTGATTCTCCTGCCTCAGCCTCCCAAGTAGCTGGGACTACAGGCACCCGCCACCACGCCCAGCTATTTTTTGTATTTTTAGTAGAGATGGGGTTTCACTATGCTGGTCAGGCTGGTCTTGAACTCCTGACCTCATGATCCACCCGCCTTGGCCTCCAAGTGCTGGGATTACAGGTATGAGCCACTGCACCTGGCCCCCAAAATCAAGTATTTTAAAAACCCACAAAGCCATGTATCATTTTTACAAAATGAGGAAACTCATGTATAGATATGAAAAAATTACCAAGCTATATTAAGTGAAAAAAACATAAGCATAATGCAGAATAAGATACACATAGGCAAGCATTTGTTTAAGTGCTAAATTAGCTTAAAATCATGGGTTATATACACAAGAAACCAGTAACACAGATTGCCTGTGGGAAGGAAACAGTGACTAGGGAACATAGTCCCTGTTTCCTACAACAGCGGGGAAGCTTTCCCCGTATGCTCATTTGTTCCTTTTGAATTTTGAACAGTGCTCCTGAGGAATTTAAACGTGTAAATAGCCAGGCACGGTGGCTCACGCCTGCAGTCCCAGCACTTTGGGAGGCCAAAGCGGGCAGATCACGAGGTCAGCAGATCGAGACCATCCTGGCTAACACAGTGAAACCCTGTCTCTACTAAAAATACAAAAAGAAAATCAGCTGGGCGTGGTGGCGGGCACCTGTAGTCCCAGCTACTCTGGAGGCTAAGGCAGGAGAACAGTGAGAACCCGGAGGTGGAGCTTGCAGTGAGTCGAGATCATGCCACTGCACTCCAGCCTGGGCAAGAGAGCGAGACTCCGTCTCAAAAAAAAAAAAAAAAAAGGTATAAATAAATGTAAAGGTATATCTTATTTTGGGGGTGAATTAATTTTGTAAAAATGTCACTTTTTACCTAAATTGTTCCATGAATTTAGCATAAGTCCCAATTGAAGAAAAAAATTTAATCTAGTCAAGTGATTCTAAAATTCATATATTATATAATGGTGTGATGCAGTAAGAAATGTATATTTGGTCTTTGTCCCCA
>NW_012100970.1:0-1392 GCF_000951045.1 Mandrillus leucophaeus
AAAAAATTAGCTGGGCATGGTAGTGCACACCTGTAATCCCAGCTACTCAGGAGGCTGAGGCATGAGAATTGTTTGAGCCCAGGAGGTAGAGGTTGCAGTGAGCTGAGATCACACCATTGCACTCCAGCCTGGGCAACATAGCGGGACTTCATCTCTGAAAATAAATAAATAAATAAAATAAGTGCAAGATAAAGTACCCTTTACTTTTCCCTCTGCTTTTCTCAAGCAGAAGGAATCTCTCACCATGGCCACCACAGCTGGGAATGTACTGGGTCACACCTAAAGCCAGGACGTCTCAGCCTCAATTAAGGCCCGCAGCCTCAGATATTAACTGGGTATTGCTACTGATTATTCAGGGCTCAGAGGCTCTTTCATCAGCAGGTGATGGACTGCCAGAGCCGGGTCCTTGCCCTGCAAGGCAGCAGGCTCCCTTCTGACCCAGGATGTGTCTAGAAATGTTGTCTGGGAGCTAGGGCCTGAAATAGCCTCATGACTCTGCCTGGTGCCCTATCCTACTGTGACTGAGCTGGTATCCAAGATGTAAGACAAGGTTCTCTTTACTCTTCCCTCTCATCAACTCAAGCAGAAGGAAGGGGTCTCTTTTGGAGCAGTGAGGTTGGCAGGGAGCGGCCGCCTAAGCGTTCCACTGGCTGCTCTGGCTGGTGTCTCAGTAGGTCATGTGCCTGCTAAGTCAACTGCTCCATCCAGCTCAGCACTAGGACTTGCCTAAGAGTTGTCGTTCATGTTGGCCTACACTGCCTTTCGGGTTTATTTAGAGCCCCAGAGAACTTTGGCCCTCGGTGACGAGGCTTGCGAGAATTCAAGTTCTGACCAAGGTACAGGAGATTCCCCTCTGGCTAGGGCTGGTCTAAATGCTCCCTCTATGGTCTGGCAACAGCTGAGTTCAGCCTGTTTTTGCTTTCTACTGTCTGTAATAGTGCAGCACGGAGTTCAATGCAAAGCCTGGTGCTGGGGTTGGGGGAGGGGTGGCATTGGCAATTCAAGACTATCTTTCCTGCCCTCTTCAGTCCTTTTTCAACAATATAAAGTTAAAACCAGGTGCTGTGAGTGCCTGATGTTTTGGTTCTTTTAAAGGTGCTTTTTTATTTGTAGACAGTTGTTAAATTTGAAGTTCCTATGGGAGTTACAATTAGTGCAAGCTTCTATTTGGCCATCTTGCTCCTCTCCATATTCACTATATATATAAGCCAACAGAGGGAAGGAGTGGAATCACAAACATTGCTTTAAAACAGTAATACATGTAAATGAATCCAGTTAGAAAAGGGTCCAGAATGGGCCGGGCACGGTGGCTCAAGCCTGTAATCCCAGCACTTTGGGAGGCCGAGACGGGCGGATCACGAGGTCAGGAGATCGAGACTATCCTGGCTAATA
>NW_012100971.1:0-2291 GCF_000951045.1 Mandrillus leucophaeus
AGTGGCATGATCTCGACTCACTGCAACCTCTGCCTCCCTGGTTCAAGTGATTTTCCTGCCTCAGCCTCCCGAGTAGCTGGGATTAGAGGCTCCTGCCACCATGCCCAGCTAATTTTTGTATTTTTAGTAGAGACGGGGTTTCGCCATGTTGGTCAGGCTGGTCTCGAACTCCTGACCTCAAGAGATCCGCCTGCCGTGGCCTCCCAAAGTGCTGGGATTACAGGCTTGAGCCACTGCACCAGACTCAGCTGAATTCTTGAGGACTTGCTGGGCAAGTAGTGGTGGGGGTGTCATCTAGGCAGAGAGAGCTGTGTGTGCAAAGATCCCAGGTGTGAGAGGAGTTGAAGTGTTTGGGGGAACTGGCAAGGGAGGTGGTGAGGGATGAAGTCTGGTAATCACAGGACCTTGAAAGTCATGCTGAGGGGCTTGAAAGGTTTTTAACAGGCATGTGACATGGGCAGATTTTCGTTTTTGGAAGATTCTTCTAGTTTCTGGTAGGGAGTGGCAGGGAAAGGCTGAGACTGAAGGCAGGGAGGCCGGGCTGGGGGATATAGTCTAGCAAGAGAGGATGGTGACCTAAACTAGAGTAATGGCTATGGAGATGGAAGGAGGTGTACAGATTGGAACTATTTATAGAAGGTAGAGCTGACAGGAGTGGGGATAGAGTGCCTGCGAGGGGAGGGCGAGGGAGAGAGAAGAGTCTGGGATGACCCTGAGGTCCTGGGTTGAGCAACCAAGTGGATGGAATAACCTCTTAAATGTGAATGATCTTTATAATTCATATGCACTTGCTTTCTTTTTCTTTTCTTTTCTTTTCTTTTCTTTTCTTTTCTTTTCTTTTCTTTTCTTTTCTTTTCTGAGGTGAAGTCTTGCTCTGTCGCCCAGGCTGGAGTGCAGTGGCGCGATCTTGGCTCATTGCAAGCTCCGCCTCCCGGGTCAAGGGATTCTTCTGCCTCAGCCTCCCCAGTAGCTGGGATTATAAGCGCGCACCACCACACCAGGCTAATTTTTGTATTTTTAGCAGAGATGGGGTTTCACTATATTGGCCAGGCTGGAGGCTGGTCTCGTACTCCTGACCTTGTGATCCGCCTGCCTCGGCCTCCCAAAGTGCTGGGATTATAGGCGTGAGCCACCGTGCCCAGACTCATATGCACTTTCACATCCACTCTTTCAAGAGGATGGTGCTCCATGTTCCAGATGTACCACTGCATTCTCAGCGTTTGGAAGACTTGCCCCCACCTCCAGGACAGTGTAGCCCTGAGCCTTGACCTTGTCCAGGTCTGGCCCCTAGGTTTCTGTTTTTCCTATGCTCTCCTCTCTCCCAGGGCAGATGCTCAGGGAATGACACTTTTCTTGCACAGAGTGCCTGGAGTGGACACTCTGCTCGCCTCCCCCATATTCATTCCCCTTCTCTGGGTGACCATACCTTTCCCATGCAGCCCATGAGCTTTGGGAAAGCTAATCCCACCCCTGCACATAAGGGCAGGGCATAGGGCTCAGGACTCAGCTAATTCTCATAATTGCAGTCCTTGTCCTCCGTATTCATTTCCTAGGCCTGCCATAACAAATTACCACAAATTTGGCGGCTTAAGACAACAGAAATGTATTCTCCCATAGTTCTGGAGGGCAAAAATCTGAAATCAGGGTATTGGCAGGGCTGTGCTCCCTCCAGAGGTTCTAGGGGAGTCTGTTTATTGCCTCTTCCAGCTCCTGATGGCTGCTGGCCCTCCTTGGCTTATGGCTGCTTCCAATCACTGCTTCATATTTATGTGGCTTTCCCCTCTGTCTTCTCCTCCCTCTCTCTCTCTTTTTTTTTTTTTTTTTTTTTGAGACTGAGTCTTGCTCTGTCACCCAGGCTGGAGTGCAGTGGTGTGATCTTGGTTCAGTGCAACCTCCACCTCCCAGGTTCAAGCAATTGTCCTGCCTCAGCCTCCCGAGTAGCTGGGATTACAGGTGCCCACCACCATTCCTGGGTAATTTTTGTATTTTTAGTAGAGACGGGGTTTCACCATGTTGGCCAGGCTGGTCTCGAACTCCTGACCTTGTGATCTACCTGCCTCGGCCTCCCAAAGTGCTGGGATTACAAGCATGAGCCACCGCACCCGGCCTCCTCTATCTCTTATAAGGATACTTGTCACTGGATTTAGGGCCCACTTGGGTAATCCAGGACGATTTCATCTCAAGACTCTTAATTACACTTGGAAAAACGCTTTTTCCAAACCAGGTCACATTCACAGGTTCCAGGGGTTAGGAAGTAGACATAATTTTGGGAAGGGGTTGTATTAGTCCCT
>NW_012100972.1:0-1206 GCF_000951045.1 Mandrillus leucophaeus
CACTTTGGGAGGCTGAGGCGGGCAGATCACGAGATCAGGAGATCGAGACCATCCTGGCTAACACGGTGAAACCCTGTCTCTACTAAAAATACAAAAAAATTAGCTGGGCGTGGTGGCGGGTGCCTGTGGTCCCAGCTACTCGGGAGGCTGAGGCAGGAGAATGGTGTGAACTCAGGAGGTAGAGCTTGCAGTGAGCCGAGACGGCGCCACTACACTCCAGCCTGGGCAACAGAGCAAGACTCTGTCTCCAAAAAAAAAAAAAAGAAGTATTTTGAGCCACTATAGGACTTGTAAACAATGCTGACAATTCTTTCTACCAGGAAAATTTAATATTTTTAAGAGACAGGATCTCCCTCTGTCACCCAGGCTGGAGTGCAGGGGCACAATCCTAGCTCACTGCAGCTTCAAATTCCTGGGCTTAAATGATCCTTCCACCTCAGCCTCCCAAGTTGCTGGGACTACAGGCGTGCGCCACCATGCCCGGTTCTACCAGGAAGTATTTTACACACTGAAAAAGGAGTATTAACAATCAAACTCTATTTAATAAAAGCCAACTATTACACTAATATTTTGTTAATAAAATGTGTCCTTAAACAAGATTCAATTCATTTGTCAGTGCTTGAAAATGTACCTCTTACTACACAAAAGTTTCTAGGATATAAATACTGTTTAAAACAAGGTATGTAATAGTTAAGTCAATTTAATGACAGAATAAGAACTGGGAACTATAAAATCCTACCTTTAGCAAGTTTTATCAGATTACCAAAAGAGAACACTTCCCTTTTAGGACAATCAAGAACTACAGGGCCGGGCGCGGTGACTCACGCCTATAATACCAGCACTTTAGGAGGCTGGGGTGGGCAGATCACTTGAGGTCAGGAGTTCAAGACCAGCCTGGCCAACATGGTGAAACCCTGTCTCTACTAAAAATACAAAAAATTAGCCAGGTGTGGTGGCATTCCCCTGTAATCACAGCTAATCAGGAGGCTAAGGCAGGAGAATTGCTAGAACCTGGGAGGTGGTGGAGCGTGCAGTGAGTGGAGATGGTGCCACTGCACTCCAGCCTGGGCAACGGAGTGAGACTCTGTCTCAAAAAGCAGAACTAGGGGGGAGGGATTGCATTGGGAGTTATACCTGATGTAAATGACGAGTTGATGGGTGCAGCACACCAACATGACACAAGTATACATATGTAACAAACCTGCA
>NW_012100973.1:0-1186 GCF_000951045.1 Mandrillus leucophaeus
GGCCAGGCTGGTCTTGAACTCCTGACCTCGTGATCCACCCACCTCGGCCTCCCAAAGTGCTGGGATTACAGGCATGAGCCACCGTGCCCGGCCAGTTTTTGTTTTGTTTTGTTTTGTTTTTTTTGAGACAGAGTCTCACTCTGTCACCCAGGCTGAAGTGAAATGGTATGATCTCAGCTCACTGCAACCTCAGCCTCCCAGGTTCAAGCAATTCTCCTGCCTCAGCCTCCTGAATAGCTGGGACTGCAGGCACCCACCACCACGCCCAGCTGGTTTTCTGTATTTTTTATTAGAGATGGTGTTAGCCAGGATGGTCTTGATCTCTTGACCTTGTGATCCGCCTGCCTTGGCCTCCCAAAGTGCTGGGATTACAGGCGTGAGTCACCGCTCCCTGCCACGCCTGGCTAATTTTTGTATTTTTAGTAAAGACAAGGTTTTGCCATGTTGGCCAGGCTGATCTTGAACCCCTGACCTCAGGTGTTCTGCCTGCCTGGGCCTCCCAAAGGGCTAGGATTACAGGCCTGAGCCACCACTCCCGGCCTAAAATGGAATTTTAACAGCACAATTCTATGTACCATTTTAATGTACCTCAGAGCCCAAAAGTTATAAACCTAATTAGAAATGTTTGAACGTAAGTACATTACCACAAATTTTTCTTTTTTTTTTTTTTTTCTTTTGAGACAGAGTCTTGCCCAGGCTGTAATGCAGTGGCACGAATCTCGGCTCACTGCAACCTCCATCTCCTGGGCTCAAGAGATTCTCCTGCCTTTTTTTTTATTTTTATTTTTTTAATTTTTTTTATTTTTAGTAGAGACAGGGTTTCACCATGTTGGCCAGGCTGGTCTCAAATTCCTGACCTCAGGTAATCAGCCTACCTCGGCCTCCCAAAGTGCTGGGATTATGGGAGTGAGCCACTGTGCCCAGCCACAGATGCACATTTTCAAAACTCGATTTTTCCTATAAAATTGTATGTGTGTCTGGATCGTATACCACTGAATAGGGTGACTCTATGTCTAGTTTATATCAATCAGGATGTATTTGGCCTCAAGTAAGAAAATAGTCAACTAACGGTGGCCTAAAAAGTAAGGATTATTCCTTTCCTCTTCCCTTCCCTTCGCTCCCCTCCCCTGCCCTCCCCTTCCCTCCCCTCCCCTCCCCTCCCCTTCCCTTCCTTCCTTCCTTCTCT
>NW_012100974.1:0-928 GCF_000951045.1 Mandrillus leucophaeus
TCACTTTGCAAATTCCACAAGAACTGTCTTAGGGAAAGGCTTCTTAAGGGGAAAGCTGTAACTCTGTGAGATGCTTTCACAGAACAAAAAGAAGTTTCTGAGAAACCTTCTTTCCCTTTGTTATCGGAGGATATTTCCTTTGGGCTTATAGTCTTCAAAGGGATCCGAAATATCTGTTCCCAGATTCCACAAATATAAGGCTAGCAGAGAGATCCACGAAATACAGATGTAACTCTGTGAGTGGAAGTCACACATGACAAAGCAGTTTCTCAGAAAGCTTCTTTCCAGTTTTTCTCTGAGTATATTTTCTTTTTCACCATAGTCCTCCATGGGCTTCCAAATATCACTTTGTGAAATCCACAAGAAGAGGCTTAGCGAGCGGCTTGTTGAGGGGAAAGCTGTAACTCTGTGAGATGAATTAAGAGAACACTAAGCAGTTTCTCAAGCTTCTTTCGCGGTTTCATCTGAGAATATTTCCTAATTCACCATCGTCGTCTATGGGCTTCCAAATATCACTTTGTAAATTCCACAAGAACTGTCTTAGCGAAAGGCTTCTTCAGGGGAAAGCTGTAACTCTGAAAGATGATTTCGCAGAACACAATGAAGTTTCTCATAAAGATTCTTTCTCTGTGTTATCAGAGGATACTTCTTTGGCCATATAGCCTTCAAAGTTATCCTAAATATCAGTTCTCAGATTCCAAAGAAATAAGGGTAGCAATAAGATCCACGAAATACAGATGTAACTCTGTGAGTGGAAGTCACACATCACAAAGAAGTTTCTCAGAAAGCTTCTTTCCAGTTTTTCTCCTAGGATATTTTCGTTTTAACCACAACCATTTATGGGCTTCCAAATTTCACTTTGCGAATTCCACAAGAACAGGCTTAGCGAACGGCTTCTTGAGAGGAAAGGTGTAACTCTGTGAGATGA
>NW_012100975.1:0-1155 GCF_000951045.1 Mandrillus leucophaeus
GAAGGGAAAGGTGACTTTATGACTATTTTCTGTGCAATAATGAGAATACTGCTTTCTGTAATAAGAAACTTTTTGGCTCTTTTTGGCTAAGTTAACTCTCTTTTTAAAAAATGTTTAAATTTACTAGTGTCCTTGTGAATGAAAGTATGTATATAATATAACATATTTAGATATAGGGGGTTTCATACTTTAAATAACACAATACAATCTCCTCATAGACTATATCCATATGTATTACCTATGCTTACTGCCTTATAGAATTAACAATAAAATGAAAAGGAAACTCATGAATGGAACATTATGTTCACATCAAATTTTGTCATAAACAGTGTTACTTAGGATGTACTAATGTGGGTCTTTTCCCTATTAGTAAAATAAATGCAATTATTTTGGAGGAGTTTCAAGGAAGGACTTAGTTCTTGGGTTAACATAGCAAATTCCATCTAGATGTTTATTTCCTTTTTTGTGGCAAATATGGAAATTTGTCCCTTATATCAATTTTCCCTTCTTACCTGATAATACGATCCCTAATTTTTAGCTGGGTGCATATTTCAATGACTATTGTAATGCTGTGTGGCCAAATGACTAAGATCTAGTTAGTGAAATGTTATATAATGAGTGTGCCCTTCTTTGCCACTTCTACTTTCCTTCTGGCTGTAATCCATATATTATGGCTGAGATGAACCAGCCTTCTTGGGCCATGACATAGAAGCCATACATTGAAAAGTTTGGAAAAAGGAGCTAGAAGGAGCTGGGACCCCATTTATCAGGGAACTACAATTTCAGTGCTGGACTGCTTACTTCTAGACTATGTTGGTGAAAAAAATAAATGTATACCTTGTTTGAGCCACTCTTGTTTGGGATTTTCTGTCGTCCATAGCCAAACCTATTCCTAACTGACAAGCCAGGCTCTAAAAATCCAAATACAATTACAATAGAAAGGAAAATGTTCATGGAACTGAAAAACAAGAAAGAATTCTCTGAAAAATCCAGAATATTTGAGAGCACTTTGAAAAAATATAAAACATAAATATTTTTCATCATGTTTGAAATATTTCACAAATAAAAATTAAATAAAATGTGTGGTAAAATATTAAGAGAAAATCCAATAACAACTGATAAATCTGCAACAAAAAATAAAAATTATACTTCCCC
>NW_012100976.1:0-920 GCF_000951045.1 Mandrillus leucophaeus
CCTGTAGGACCAGCAGGCACACGGCTGCCTCAGTGTAGCTGGCACAGGGCACCGCCAGCCCAGAGCAACTCAGAGCTCAGAACACTCTGGGGTCCAAAGTCCAAGCTGCTGTGGCTCAACTGTGGCATCAGTCACAGAGTGTGGACCCCTCCCTATGGAGTCTCCCAGGCTCAGAGTCTTCCCTCAACTCCGGAAATGCAAATCCAACACGGACCTCACGGAGAGGTTCTGAAGGTTGAAGAGGAGACACGTGAAAAGTGCCCGGTGGACACCAGGGATGCCAGTGTGGCTGGGGGACAATGGTGAGGTAGAGTGGAGGGGCAGGTGCCCCCTCCTCAGTATGTCTCCCCCAGGCCCTGTGAGGACAGGTGGAGGCTCTCTCCAGGCTCTCACCCGGCCCCGCCCCAGTGTGTCTCCAGGTTCCTCTCAGCCCTGGTTACCACCAGCCCTGCAGTCAATCCCTGAGCTGGGAAGGGGCCGTTGAATCCACCCTGTCCTGCATCACAGTGTTGTCCACTCGGGCTCACATTGCTGCTAGGCTGCCTGGCAGCCACTTGGCAGCCAAGCAGGGGATGGAGCCACGTTTTGTACTTTCTGAAACACGGCTTCCCCTTCAAGTGCGGGTAATGACAGTGCCACACAGAACCAATGTTACCGCCTATTCTCATCAAGCGTAATTTTCCAGTTTTCCAACCCTCAGTGAGCAAGAGAGCATGGCGTCCACCAGAGGCCATGAGGTCACCAGTCACAGGGGCAACCAACAGACAAAGACACCAGAAAACAACCCAGCAGGGAAGCGCAGGTCTTCACTGAGGGTGGAACCCACAGATCTGACCGTCTTCAAGCACATTAGAGAGATGCCGTGAGTAGCGGCTGAGCCAGAGAGACTTATTTGCCTCCTCAAACAACGTAAAATTATG
>NW_012100976.1:5870-8929 GCF_000951045.1 Mandrillus leucophaeus
AGGATAAGCTAGCAGACTGAAAACGCAGAAAGAAGATGTTCTAATTCTGAGGCAGAATTTCTTCTTCTCTGGAAAACCTCAGTTTCTGCTCACAGAGTCTTCTACTAATTGGATGAGGCCCATTCACATTATTGATGGTCATTTTCTTTTTGTAAAGTCAGCTAATTCAGCATGGGGAAGGGGATCATGGTAGACACGGGGGAGGGCTGGTCTCTCCACATCCTCACGTTACGCTAACAGGGACGCAGACACATTCAGATGCCTTTGCAGAAAGAGAAGCCAGAGGCTCTTGAAGTCACAAAGGGGAAGCGTGAAGAAATCCTGCATCTCAGTCCCTCACAAGACAGCTGTCTCACGCTATAGAAAACAATAGTCATGAACAAATTCAGGTCAGTGGCTATAAAGGGTAATGCTCTGAACTCCCCACTACACACCCAACATGTCCCAAAGAATCACCATAATCCAGTCTTGTCCCCTCTACCCCATCCCCCTTCCACATGAGGCCCTCCAGGACATCACCTTTACAAGCTGTGAGAGACACATCACAGCCCTGGGCACTGTCAGGGCTGCCTGGGGTAGAACGAAAACAGGACCTGGTCAGAGCCTGAGGAGATGTGGGAGAGGAGGAGTTATGGCATAGGTGAGCTCCTCCACACCTGTCTCCCATACTTAACACAACCTGAGCACCTCCTTCTCTACCTCTGGGAAGAAATCATCCTGTGAGCGTCCAGGGAAGAGACAGGGCCATGCGGTTCTAGAGGAACCCCCTAGTCTTGGACCTCAGAGAAATTTCCAAAACTGTGACTGCAGACCCAGGGCAGGAAACATGAGGAAAGCAGGTGTGGGAACTGAACCAACTGCACAGTATATAAAGACATACTTGGTATAGAATAGACACAAAGTTAGGTTTGGTCTTTGGTGAATTCATGAATATGATTGTATTGAAATGTAATTGCATTGCATAAAAATTATAAAATGAAGAATACAAAAAAATTAGGAAAGATTTTATTTTATGCAAGGAGTGTACATTTCAATTCATTAATTTATTCCAATAGAGAGAATGTTATATGCTTATCTGTTGAGCCTATGTATTAATTTTCTGTTACAGCATAACATACAACCACTAACTCAGTGGCTTTATATGGCAACTATTTATTTCACTACATTTCCTTAATAAAAATTCCAGACCTGGCGTGAACGATTCTCAGTTCAGGATTTCACAAAACTGTGTCCTCATCTTGAGGTTGGGGTCATCCTTCAAGTTTACATGGAGCTTGGTGGCAGAATTCAGTTTCCGGCAGTTGTAGGATTGTAGTCCTGGTTGCTTGGCAGCTGTGGGGTGGAGGTGGGGTGGAGCTGCTCTCAGTTCCTGGAGCCCACCAGCATCCTTTGCCACATGGCCCCTCCACTTTCAAAGCTCGCAGTGGAGGAAGCCCCTCACATGGAATCTCGCTCACACTGTGAATCTCTTTGCTGAGGAAGAAACAAGTTGTTTTAAGACTTCACCTGATTAGGACAGTCCAACCCAGGATAATCATGACCTTAAAGTCAACTGATTTGGGACCTTCCTTATATCTGCAGAACGCTTCACAGTAGCACCTACAGTAGTGTTGCTTGAGTAACTGGGGGAAGGTGAATAACCAGGGGTGGTTATTTGGAGGCCGTCACTGAATCATCCTCGCATAGCCAGGATCTTCCTTTTGTGTTTAATTGGGTCACAGTAGGAAACTGAAGTTAAAATAAATAGATTGCTGTGAATGTTAATAAAATACATCCTATTGATACATGGAAGTACTGAAATCTTAAAACCAAATAACAGTGAATATCTCTTAGTTAATTTAGAGTAAATTAAAATTAAAGTGTAGTAATTCTTTCTCTCTTTTGAAGCTCTATCAGTTGTCTATTGCTGTATAATAAATAACGTAAAGTTTGACAGCCCAAAACAACAAATAGTTATCATCTCCCACAGTTTCCAGTGGTCAGGAATCTGGGAGAGATTTCCTTGAGTGCTTCTGGGTAAGGGCCTCTCACAAAGTTTATTGGGGGACACACCTTTCATAGAATATGGGGAGGGAGCCAGAGAACCCTGAGAAAAGTGTCAGGCCCAGATGCAAGGCTGACTCCAGTGCTGGACAGAAGGAGAGAAGGTTTGTTGGATGAATCCTAGACCACAGGCAATCTAAGGAGAATTGAGCAAGGCCATGGAGGAGTCCTCTGGCCACAGATGGCCAGTAGAGGAGTCCCTTGTTGCCCAGGATTGGCCTGCCTTAGTGTCCGTGCTGTTACCTGTCAGTGGCTGGGAACTGCCTATGAGAAGCAGGGCCTCTGCACCAATGCCGCTGAGGATGTCAGAGCACAAGAGCGAGGCCTTGGGAAATTACCTGGTAGAGTGGCTCAAACCTTCCTCCTGAGGGGTCTGGGCCTTTGGAAATCAAACTCTCTCAGACTGGGTTGTTGGATGATTCTGCTCACATTTGCAATGGGACAAGTGGAATAAGGAAGCCCCCAAGTGAATCTGTGGGTTCCATACAAACTCCTCCTGCCCCATATTGTGTAACAGCAGCCCTGCCTCGTCCTGGGGATCCGGGTCTGTCACCTCTGCCTGGAGAGGAGAGGGGTGCTCTTCTCCTCTGCTTGTCTCTGGGCCCACACTGTCCAGACTTCCCTGGAAGCAACTGCAACGTGTAGCTCGATGGGCTCTTGTTTGTGCCCTTGTCCGAGTGCCTCCCTGTGGAAAACCAGGACCTCCTATACTACAAAGCCCAGATTTGGGAGATGAGAAGTGCGAGTTCCAAAGCGGGTGAATATAAGAGATGGGACATGGAGCCACGCCCACTTCCATTCCTTGGTTTCTGAACCCAAGTTTCTTCTTACTGAGAATACAGCACCATAGTGATGTCTCTGATTCAATAAATGCACTGTGTTCTGAAAGATGGCACCCATTCCTCAGTGTTTCCTCCAGGTTGGTTCTGAGTTGTGCCTGTTGAAGGCCTGTCCATGGTTCTGTGTGGCCTGCAGCCCCTGCATGGTGCAGATGGTGATAGGATCAGTGGATCCCC
>NW_012100976.1:9163-10037 GCF_000951045.1 Mandrillus leucophaeus
CAGCAGCAGCTGGATCAGCCTTGGTTGGTGGGAGTCAGTGCTGTGCTGGGCCCATTGTAGCCTCCAAATATGAGGCTACCTATGGATTCAGCAGCACTGACTTGCACCTGCCAAGGCAGTCGAATGACCTGGCAGGATGGGCACCTGAAGAGAGCTAGTGTGGTTCCTGCATGCACGCACCCATCCTGCCAGGTCTGAGCGACCCACAGTGAAGGCTGGCTAACTTGCGTTTGTCCGCTTGGTTGCTCACTGACACCTCATGGGCAGGTATTTTCTGCGTGGATGGGGTGTTAACCTGGGGTTCAGGGTCAATCCACATGGACCATTTCCATCTCATGAAGGACACTGTTGGGCCCATCCAATGTACGACTCTGTAGATCACACAGAAGCCAATTCATATAGGCAGTTGGAATCACATGGTTCTTGGTGTCACACGGTCAAGAATTCTATCTGATCAGGGCCAGTAACACTAATGTTGCTTCTAGAAGGAGGCATATGTCTCTCCTGTGGATGACATGATCTTACTCCAGAATCCAGGGCCCTCCACTGTGACTTTCCCCCGATGCTTGGTTCAGCTCCATCCTGCATCTTTCCCTAAACCTACCACCTCCAGCACCAGCGGGACTGAGGGACGGTGGCTGCCTGCGCCACAGCCTGGATCTGCTACAGGGTCCTCTCCTGTGTGGGCTCTACTTGAAGCTGGCGTCCTCGTATGTCACAAAAATGTGGCCAAAATGATATACCTAGATATGGAATGTAGTGTTGTCAGAACCCGAAGAGATTCACCAGGCAGTGTACTTCTCTCTTTTTTTTCTTTTCAGTGAAGATGAAAGATGCAACAGGTTGGTGTTTTTTCCTTTTTTTTTTTTTTTTT
>NW_012100976.1:11341-12821 GCF_000951045.1 Mandrillus leucophaeus
TTACTTTTTCCAGTCTACATAGAGCCACCCAGCAGTGAGTGTGCCTCATGCCCTGGAGTCCCTGATAAACCTATGTCCTGAGAAACTGCCCTCAAATCAAATGATTTTTATTCATCCAGCCTGACATTCTGATGCTTTGATCAAACACCCTCACATTCCAATCCCAGAAGTGCACCGTGGGCTCCTACAAGGACATGCCACCTGGTTCCTGCAAAGCTCCTGAGAGGGATTCCCGCTGCATCACAGAGGGGAGGCTTCTGCAGCATCTTCCAGTATAGGAAGCGGGAACTATTACCAGAGAAAGGCGAGCCTCCCCTGCATGCCAGAGGGTCCTGGAGGACACCCATCGGATAACTCTGTTCCAGTTTGCAGGATCTCGGGTTTCCCCAGCAGGGCCCTGACTTTCCCACAACAGGCGTGCCTTGGCTGAGTGTCAAACATCTCTGGAGTGCTGTGACCCTCACAGTGATGTCTTCAGCTGCTGTTCCATGCTACCTGCCCTTCCTCTAGAGGAGATAAAGGACTGTCCATGAGACACTGCAGAGGCCCTCACACATAGCCAGCGGCTGCTGTTAACAATCCTCAGATTCTCCTTCTCCTTTTATAGGACACTAACACAGCCGAGTAGTATTCAGCCAACTTCACTGTCTTTGTAGGTTTCCCTCTCACCCTGTCATTATTGTGCAGAGGCTTCTATCATCACACCTGCCAGAGCTTCCCCTAACCAGGACATCTTCTCAGGTCAGCACTGGGTAGATCCACAGTTGCTTGGCGGCACCTTGTGCTATGCACTTTCTGTGTCCTCCACCAACCCAGATGGCATCCTCTTGGCCAGCCAGGCAGTGGGTGAGCTCATCCCAAATCCCCATGCTTTGGCCTGTGTTTTTGGAACACTCCTGATACCACTCTTGTTAGCGTCCCCGGAGAAGACCCTAATATAGTATTAGATGTGCAAGAATTTATTAGGGGAAATGCTTGTGACAGAAATTAGGGAGGAAGATAGAAAACGCTGGGAGAGCCATCAGGGGGTGATGCAAGTCTAAACTCCAGTGAAGGAGAGAGGGAGGGAGAGTCAGCTGGAAGCGCCCCGGACCCACTGCAGGCTAAGGGAAGTTCAGTAAGGGGATCAGGGAGTCCTGGAGCTCAGTCGGCCTTCTGTGGAGGAAAGGTCCTGCCTTAATTTCCCTGCTGTTCTCAACCTTGTCCGGAGGAAGCCTATGGGAACATGGTTTCAGAGCAAATGTGGCAATAGGCGTCAGGCTAGAATAGCTGGGACTATCATCAGTTACACTTCCTCTAGCTGAGGGCCTCAGGTGTGCATTCCTGTGACTGCCACAGTGGTCCAGTGGAGAGAGAAAAAATGATGATGATGAAAGAGAAAAAAAAATGGACTGATGAATTATTATCTTTAAGTAGATGAGATAGGATGCGGTTTGGACACCGGCAGAGGAATTGGCTCTGGCTGGGACTAGGTCAACCT
>NW_012100976.1:13507-15773 GCF_000951045.1 Mandrillus leucophaeus
CCTAGATGACAAGGGCACAGGGCCCAGGCACAGCAGAGGAGAAGGTCATGGAGGAGAGGAGTTCTAGGATCTCAGATGCCAGGGAGTGAGGGCATCCTCTCTGCTGTATGGGTGTCTATTGCTGTCATAAAATTATTACAGGGCGAGTGGCTTTAAGCAGCACCTCTTTGTCATGTCACAGATGTGTGGGTTGCAGGTCCAGTCTCATAGGGGTAAGATCAAGGTATGGGCAGGTCTGTGTTCCTTCCTGGAGACTCTGGGGAAAAATCCACTCCCAAGTTTATTCAGGCTGTTGGCTGAATTAACTTCCTTGCAGATAGGAGTGAGGCCACTGTTTCTTTTCTGACTGTCATTTGAGAGCAACACTTAGCTCTTAGCGTCTTGTCTTGTCCTTTCGCGTGGCCCCTGTGGCACATCCAATGCCCCTGCTTGGAACCTCTGGCTTCCTCTCCTGTGTCTCCTCTTCCCCCCTCTTCTGCAACATCTCTGACTCCAGCCAGAGCAGACTCTGTGCTTTTAATGGCTCATGTGATTCGATTGGACCCATGCAAATAGTCCAGGAGAATCTCCCTATTTTAAGGTCCTTAATCTTCATTACATGAGTAATGTCCCTTTTGCCATGTAATGCAAGCTGTTCACAGGTTCTAAGATTGAGGCTGGACTTCTTTGGGGACCATTACTCAGCTCACCACATCCGCATAAGTTGAAGTCATCAATATCAAGGAGACAGCACTGCTGGAGAGGAAGCCAGGGAACCAGGAGCTACAAGTCAGGATTGAGAGGAACGGCCTGGGGCCCACAGGGAATGGCTACAATGAAGGGAGTGGGGCCCTAATCTGATGACAGCTTAGGGAGGTTTGGGAGGAGGGAGGCAGAAAGGTCTCAAAACCACAATGAGAAATGGGTCCAAAGGTACAGGGTGGGGTCAGAGGGGATGGGAGATGCCATATGAAGTGGACAGTGCAGGGACGGGTTGTGGTGGGAATGAGGAGAATGTCAGGGTGGAAGGGAGCCCTGGAGATGAACTTCCAGGCAGGGGAGCAGCTGTGCAGAGGTTCTGAGGTGTGGACACCTGGGTGTGCTGGATGAACGACACGTGGAGGGCCTCAATCTGGCCCCATTGCACAGCCACATCTGGGTTAACTGGGTGGTCACTGGAGAGGGCCTTGCCAATGAGAGGGATTTTTCATGTAACATGTTTTGAAAAGATTCTTCAAAACATTCCGAAGGTATTACAGGGGACATTTTCCTCCATTCCCAGACCCCAGGTCCTCTGCCAGAAACGAGCACGTGACCAAGTCTCATGCATCCTTCCTGGAAAGCAGCTGTGCACGTGTTATTATTGTTACATGAAGGAGCACTGAAAAGAAAGAAGCAGAGGAAGAAAATGTTTGTTCTTTTCGGTTTTCCAGAGTGTTGTCATGAAGGGCTGGAGAGTGGGTTTGCAGGGAGGAGACAGAAACCTCAGGGACGGCACAAGGCTCCAGAGCTTCATTCTCTTCTCATCGTTGTGGAGTCCCTTGCTGCCCAGAGGTTCCTTCAACCCCACTGATGCTCAGCCCCGGGTCAGCCATCTCTGCCTAACTTACAGCCCTCTCGTCTCTTCTGCTCAGAGAATCTGAGAGCAGCGTGGCGGCGCCCCCCGTGTGACCACAGGGCTAAGGATGGTAGCCCTGAGATCCTACCTCACCTGCTCAGCCAAGACCTCTTCTGGGTCTCCCTGGGCTCCAGGCAGCAGGACAGGTGTCTGAACACAAGAGGGCGCGCCTACCCTAGGTCAGGGTTGGGATCAGCCGGGGTCTGTGTGGTTCTATTCATGTACGCTTTATTGTATTTCATTGATTGATGCCTATTTTATGCCAATATCACACTGTTTTTTATTACTAGAATTTAGAGTAAATATTGAAATCACCCACTATGCATCCTCCAAATTTCTTCATTTTAAAAATTATTTTGGCTATTCAAACTTATTTTTATTTCCATTGAAATGGTAGCTTCAGCTTGCCAATTTCTTTAAACATTTCTTTTAAAGCTCACCAGTGTTTTAATTCAAATTCCACTTAATTTAATAGTTCAATCTTGGAGAATTAATAACATTGGAGATCCCAGTTCTTGAATACACTACTTCTCTGTTTATTTTGATCATCTTTACTTTCTGTCGGTGCTGCCACGTAGATCTTAGTGTACAAATCACAAACACTATTAAAAAATTAATGTCTGAACATGGTATTACTTTAATAAATGTTTTATAAGTGGATTTTTAAAT
>NW_012100976.1:15863-18021 GCF_000951045.1 Mandrillus leucophaeus
CACTTACTACTTCTAGAAGTTTTATTTGCCTTAATCTTTTCCACTTTCATAATATTGTCACCTGCAAACTAGGACATTTTACTTCTCTTTCATTTATAAGTCTTTCATTTCTTTTTCTTGGCTTAATGCTCCGGCCAGGACCTCCAGGACAATATCTTTGCTGTTTTCCTGATCTTAGGTAGAGAGTGATCTATTTTCATCATAAAATATGATGTCACTTGTAGATTTCACATAGAAGCCCTTTACCGAACTGAAGAACTTGCTACGATTCCTATTTACTGACAAATTTTGTCACAAATGAGGGTTACATTCTATTTTTCATTATTATTTTTTAACTTTTAGGTTCCGTGGTACATGCGCAGGCCTGTTATATATTTAAATTGCATGTCATGGGAGTTTGGTGTACAGATTATTTCACAATGCAGGTTATAAGCATGGCACTTGATTGGAAGTTTTTTAATCCTCACTCTTTTCCCATCCTCCACCCACCAGCAGGCCCTGGTGTCTAGTGTTCCCTTCTGTGAGTCCATGTGTACTCACTGTTGAGCTCTCCCTTATAAGCGAGAACTCGTGGTGTTTGGTTTTCTGTTCCTGGGCTAGTTCTCAGGATAACGGCCTCTAGCTCCATCCATGTTGCTGCAAAGGACATGACCTTGTTCTTTTTTATGGATGTGTAGTATTCCATGGTGGGTACGTACCACATTTTCCTTATCCAGTCTACCACTGATGGGCATTTAGGTTGATTCCATGTCTTTGCTATTCTGAATAGCCCTGCAGTGAACATACACGTGCATGTGTCCTTATGACAGAATGATTTATGTTCCCTTGGGAATATACCCAATAAAGGGATTGCTGGGTCAAATGGTAATTCTGAGTTCTTTGAAAAATCGCCAAATTGCTTTCCATACTGGTCGAACTAATTAATTTGCATTCACACTAGCAGTGTATAAGCGTTCCCTGTTCCCTGCAACCTTGCCAGCATCTGTAACTTTTTGGCTTTGTGATAATATCCATTCTGACCGTGTGAGATGGTATCTCACTGTGGTTTGGGTTCATATTTCTGTAGTGATTAGTGATGTCGATCATCTTCTCATATGCTTGCTGGCCCTGTGTATGTCTTCTTTTGAAGAGTGTTTGTCCGTGTGTTTTGCCTACTTTTTTAACGCGATTGCTTGTTTTCTGCTTGTTAATGTCTTTACATTCCTCATAGGTTCTGGCTATTAGACCTTTGTCAGATGCATAGTTTGTGATATTTTCTCCCATTCTGTAGGCTGACTGTTTATTCTGTTGACAGTTTATATTGCTGTGTAGAAGCTCTTTAATTAGGTCCCATTTGTCAATTTTTGTTTTTGCTGCACTTGACTTTCAACATCTTTGTTTGATACCTTTAAAAAAAGTTTTAAATGGTATTTAGTTTTTTTACTGTTTATTTTAGTTTCAGGTGTTAACACGTCAGCAGCTGAGGCAGCACAGCGGAGTGCAGGCACATCGGCTGGTGTGGGATATCGCTGGGAGTGGGGCTGTGGTGTTTCTGTGCAACGCTTGTGCTAGCAGTGGAGGTGGCGTGGCAGAGGCAGAGCTGCTGGTGTCTGCTCTGGCACTCGTGCAGGCAGTTGTGACAGCCAGGAACATTGCTTGAATCTGAGAGTTCGAGGCTGCAGTTGGCTATGATCGCGCCATTGCACTCAGCCTTGGTAACAGAGTGAGACCTTGTCTCAAAACAAAAAAGGGGTTTTTTGAGACAGAGTCTCAGTGTGTCACTCAGGCTGGAGTGCAGTGGCGTGATGTTGGTTCACTGCAACCTCTGCCTCCTGGGTTCAAGAGATTCTCCTGCCTCACCCTTCTGAGTAGCTAGGATTATAGGCGTCCACCACCATGTCGGGTTAATTTTGTATTTTTCGTAGAGACGGAATTTCGCCATGTTGGCCAGGCTGGTCTGGAATTCCTGACCTCAAGTGACCCGCTGATCACGGCCTCCCAAAGTGTTGGGATTACAGGCGTGAGCCACTGCACCCAGCCTGTTTTTTATTGTATTAATTGAGTGAGTTGTGTTATTTAATTTGCAGGTGTTGAACCAAACACTTCCCCATGAAAAAACCAATCTGGCATGACACATTGTTCTTTTTATGTTTATTTGAATTTAATAACTTTTTGCACA
>NW_012100976.1:18126-18606 GCF_000951045.1 Mandrillus leucophaeus
GGTTGCCTCCTCTGATTTCTAAAAGGGTGTTTGAAAAATTGATGTTATTTCTCAACTATATGTTCCATATAATTCATCATTGAAGCCTTCTGGACCTGGAATTTCCTCTATGGGAAGGGTTTCAATTACAAATTCAATTTCTGATATTTATATATAGCTGGTCACATTTTGTATTTCTTCTTGGGTCAATTTTCCTGGGTTTTCTCTCTCAAGGAAATTGTTCACTTGGTTGTCAAACGTATTGGCATGAAATTATTAATATTTCTTTTCAGGACCTGAAGACTGCACTGATGTTCTTTTCTTCTTGATTTTGTTAATTTGTGTCTTTTTGCCTTGATCAATCTAGCTAGGGGTTTATAAAATTTACTGATTATTTTACCATACCACCAACTTTTGGATTTATTAATTTTTTTTATCTTTCTGATTCATTGACTTCTGTTTCATTATTATTTCCTTCCTCTGCATGCTTTGGTTTAATTT
>NW_012100976.1:19129-19525 GCF_000951045.1 Mandrillus leucophaeus
ATCTTGTATGATTTCAATATTTTCAAATGTATTGTTTTATGGCCTGAAATACAGTTTCTCTTGGTAAAATGTATCATTTGCACTTGAGACAATATATATTTTTTCACTGATGTTCATATGTGTATAAATCAATAAAGACTGTGTGCCTAATGCTTTTTGGTTTTCTAAGTCTTTGCTGGAATTTTCTATAGTTTTTAAATTTATTGCTAAAGAGAAAGTTTCAACATGTCTATTGTTTAACGTTTAACATGTCTAACCCCTTCCTCCCTGGTTCCAGCAATTCTCCTGCCTTAGCCTTCCTTGTAACTGAGATTACGGGCACCTGCCACTACACCCGGCTAATTTTTTTGTATTTTTAGTAGAGACGGGGTTTCATCTTGTTGGCCAGGCTGGTCT
>NW_012100976.1:20333-22086 GCF_000951045.1 Mandrillus leucophaeus
ATCATTAATAAAAGGGAACTATTGTTAGCACGTCTTATGTTTTATTACAAGATGATCAGGAAAAGATGAAAAGAAAGGTATTTGCTCAAAACATGTCTGGATACATAGACACAGACAGAAATATCATTATAAAAACATAAGGAAGTAATGCTGATAACATTTACCGTGCTTATTTCTGTAAGTGCTCACATGGTTACAGCTGGTTATTTATTTATTTATTTATTTACTTATTTATTTGAGACAGGGTCTTGTTCTGTTACCCAGGCTGGAGTGCAGGGGCATTACTTCGGCTCACTGCAACCTCCACCTCCTGGGCACAAGTGGTCCTCCTACCTCAATCTCCTAAGTAGCTGCGACTACAAGCACACCTCCAAGTCTGACTAATTTTTTGTATTTATTTTCAGTAGAGATGGAGTTTCAGCATTTTGCTCAGGTTGGTCTCACATTCCTAGACTTAAGCAATCCACCTGCCTCAGCCTCCCAAAGTGCTGGGATTACAGGCATGAGCCACTGTGCCGGCCACAACTAGTATTTATAAATACTTTTGTTGTTTTTCACTAATCATCCCATATTCCCATTGCTTTCAGCAAGTGTGTCAGCTGATCAGGTTTCTTTTCCTGCTTGGGTGACTCAAACCTTCATTTCTGAAGGTAATGGGTCATTAGAAGTCCTACCTGACTTGGGTTGTTGTAGTTTTTATTGACTTTCATTATAGGGCAGAGTATTACTAAGAGATGCTCTAAAAGATCTCCTGTGTTCCAGACATAGTCGTATTACTGCCATTGTGAAGTAGCAGACCAATTCCCCGTGATGACCAGGACCAATCACCCCAGACGGTGCAGTCACTCCTTCCTTTGTTGATTCAGAATCATGAGGAGCTGAAGGCCCGGGTGTCTGTCTTAGCTTCCAGCTCAGTGGTTCATTTCTGTGAGTCCTGAGGGAGCTCAATGATTCATTTCTGTGTCTCCTCCTTTTGTAAACCTCTAGATCCTGATCCTGTTCCTCCTGACTGGGCAAGACCTCACAGCCAGTGTCCCCACCATCTTCTAAAGGTTTCAGTCTGGCAACAGGTCTATACTTTCCTGGAACAGACCTCCCAGAGGAAGGGGCAGATTGCCATCTTTGCTGTTACATAACCTTCACTGGTGATACCTTCAGGTACTGGAAAATCTGAGGCAACTAGGGACTGTGGCAGACCCCAGCAACTGTACAGCCCTACAGAAAAGTGGCCAGACTGTTAAAAGAGAAAACAAAAGAAGAGAAAAAAAACTCTCTCAAATGTCAGCAACCTCAAAGATTTAGGGTAGATAAGCCCACAAAGGTGAGAAGAAATCAGCAAAAGAATCTGATAACCAACCTGACAGAGTTGAAAAACACGCTATAAGAATTTCACAGTGCACTCACAAGTATTAATAGCAGAATAGAGCAAGTGGAGAAAAGAATCTCAGTGCTTGAAGACTGGCTTTCTGAAATAAGACAAGAAGACGAGACTACAGAAAAAAGAATGAAAAGGAATGAACAAAACATCTGAAAAACATGGGATTATGTAAAGAAACTGAATGTATGAATGATTGGTATACCTGAAAGAGATGGGGAGAATGGAACCAATTTGGAAGACATTTCAGGATATCATCCATGAAAACTTCCCCAACCTAGCTAGACAGGCCCACGTTCAAATTCAGAAATGCAGAGGATCCCAGTAAGTTGCTCCATGAGAAGATCATCCATCATCCCCAAGACAAATAATCATCAG
>NW_012100976.1:24156-25207 GCF_000951045.1 Mandrillus leucophaeus
CATTGTCTCCTGAAGGAGGCAGAGACACGAAAAACCACTCAAAAGATCAACGAATTCAGGAGTTTTTTTTTTGTTTTTTGTTTTTTGTTTTTTTGTGTTTTTTTGAGATGGCGTTTCACTCTTGTTACCCAGGCTGAAGTGCAGTAGCGTGATCTTGGCTCACTGCAAGAGGGGAATGGCACACACTGGGACCTTTCAGAAAGTGGAGGGTTGGAGGAAGAAGAGGATCAGGAAAATAACGAACGCATACTGGCCTTAAAACCTGGGTGATTACATAATCAGTGCACCAAACTCCCACAATGCAAGTTTACCTGTAAATCAGCCTCCACTTGTATCCCTGAACTGAAAATAAAAGTTAAAAAAAGGAACTGATCTGTGTATTTTGCCTGTTGCTGAGTAGGTCTATTTCGATTATGCAAACCAGAACTGAAGAGATAATCACAGGGTGGTCAGGGGCCCACTGGACCCGCTGTCAGAACGGTTCATGGATGTTAGGGCTTCAGGTTTTCTATTCTTCCTAATTTAATCTTGCTAGGTTGTATGTTTCCTGGAATTTATCCATATCCTCCAGGTTGTCCAGTTTGTCAGTACAGAATTGTTTATAATAGTCTCTGATGGTCTTTTGTATTTTTCCAGGTTCAAGCAACTCTCTCCTGAGTAGCTGGGAATTACAGGTGCACGCCACCATGCCCAGCTAATTTTTGTATTTTTAGTAGAGACAGGGTTTCACTTGTTGGTCAGGCTGGTCTCAAACTCCTGACCTCATGATCCGCCCACCTTGTCCTCCGAAAGTGCTGGGATTACAGACGTGAGCCACTGCGCCCGGCTATCCAATCTACATTTTTATTGATAGTCACCCACCTGAATAATGACTTAAATCCTGCAGTTATTTGGTTTCAAGCTTTAAATTCATCTGGTACTCCAGTAGCATATGTATAAATGTTAGGATCAAAAAACTCACAGGAACACTTTTTGTACTACGATGCCTTTTTAAAATTTTAACAAAAATGCCATTTAAAAACATTTTTTTTTGGTGAATGAAATGCCAGGG
>NW_012100976.1:25656-27179 GCF_000951045.1 Mandrillus leucophaeus
ATAGGGACTCTGTTTTAAGGGGACAAGAGTCCCATTCCCACCAGTTAATACAACTACTATTTTTGGGGTTATCATGATCTTTACAGGAATTTGCTGTATCTTTCCAATCTGAGGAGGTCCAAGAGGGACAACGATATTTATCTGAGGCAGTAAGCTGTCTTTGGTCCTGTAAATTTCCACAAGACATGACTAGACACTCATCAAAGGTAATAATTTTGGGCAAACTTGATCTAGTTACATTATTGATGAGATGGGGGCAGTTAAGGGAAAGAAAAGAAGAAAAAGAGATACACAGATTACGTTTTTCTTTTTATCGTCACTCTGGTGGGAGTCGATGGAGTAACGGTCCATGTCTCTGGAGACGGGGATGCCTTCTTGACTGGAGTATAATGGGTCCACCCTTTCTCAGTGATCTGAACTGCTGTTTCAGTCATTGTGAGCACCAGATAGGGTCCTTCCCAGGTAGGCTCGAACTTTCCCTCTTTTCAGCCTTTGATAAGGACACGTTCTCCAGGTTGATGCTCGTGGGCCAGGAATTCAAGGGATGGAGTCTGTGCTAGGAGACCTTGAGTCCTGAGGGAAGAAAGTGTGGACGACAGACCAAATACATCATTTCTAAGGAACTGATCTTTTGTTTTGTTCATAGGAAGGTCAGTAGTAGTGTTTAGATGAGGTAACCCATAAAGCATTTCATAAGGAGACAGGCCAAGATCCCTCTGAGGGTCAGTTTGGATTCTTAGTAAAGCAAAGGGATGACATTTTGTCCATGGTAGCCAAGTTTCTAAAATAATTTGGTTAGTTGTTTCTTTAAAGTTTGATTCATTCTTTCTACTCTCCCTGATGAAGGCAGAGGCCAGGAAGTATGATATTCCCATTTTATCCCTAATACTTTGATTAGTCCTTTAATAATGTGTCTGGTAAAGTGGGTCCCATTATCTGAATCAATATTCTCTATTATTCCAAACCTGGGTATGATATGTTCTGACAGGGCTTTGACGACATTGCTGGCTGTTGCACTTGGAAAAGGGATGGCTTCTATCCAGTGGGTGGATAGATGGGTGGGTAAGATGATCTACTATTACCAGTAAATACTTAAGGTGGCCTATTGGGGGCATTTCAGTATAGTAGACTTGGAAACTTTGAAATGGCCTTAACCCAGGATTTCTCCCTCTGGGAGGTTGTCTTTTTAGGTTCTGCTTATTAGATTTTCTGCACACTATACAACTTACCACTATTTGCTTGGCGAGGGTATATATTCCTATGCACCCATAAACCCTAAGGACTACATCACACACGGTTTGAGGACCCCAGTGAGATCCTCGATGAAGCTGCGACAATATTTCCTCATAAGAGGTTTGGATAACATTTCCCTTCCATCTGGTAATAACCACTTTCCTTTTGAGTTTCCTCAGCTCCTAATTTTTTAAAGTTTTTTCTGATCTACTTGAGAGAAGATAGGGAGTGCAGCTGGAGATGGAAGACAAGGGGTTAGTCGAAAAATGGGTTCTGCTGGAGAAGAGGCA
>NW_012100976.1:28649-31261 GCF_000951045.1 Mandrillus leucophaeus
TTCTCCGTTTGCCCTTACTGATTAAGTGCCCTAAATACTTGACTTCAGGTTCTACAAACCAAAGTTTGCTTTTTTGACACTCGTAATCCCTCCAGTTGTAAATTATTTTAAAAACCTATTGAAAATCCTTCTACTTTTTGTCTATCCTCCCTTGAAATAAGAATATTATCCATGTATTGGAGCAGGCATATATATGGCAGTCTGTAAAACTTTTCTATGATCCGTTGTAGTATTTGACCAAACAAATTTGGAGATTCTGTAAATCCCTGGGGAAAACTGTCAATCATACTGTTATTTTCTACTGGAGTGAGGGTCCTCCCATTCAAAGGCAAACAGGTCTCGGCTATCTTCTGCTAGTGGGTAAGCCCAGAAGGCATCCTTTAGATCTATTACTGTGAACCACTCATGGTTGTATGGAATTTTACTAACAATAGTGTAAGGATTAGGAACAACAGGGTGAGTTGTTTGAACTATTTGGTTAACAGCTCGAAGATCTTGCACTAGCGGATATGACCCATCTGGCTTTTTCACAGGCAGTATCGGAGTGTTATAAGGAGACATACAGGGTTCAATGAGTCTCTCACGAGGCTTTCTATTATGGGCTTTACATTGATCTTAGCTTCTAAGGGAATTGGATATTGTTTTCTTTTCAACTCTTCCCCTGGGTTTTTCAATTTAACTTGGATTGGGGAAATTCGTAATTTTCTTCAGTTTCCTTTCTTTGACTATATATCTGGATGGATGTGTCCCTCATTTAGAGTAGCAAGCAAATTTAAGGAGGGTAGGAGTTTTCCTTGATTAATAAAAAGGCCTAGGTTGAATTTTAGCATTAAATCTCTTCCTAGTAGGTTTTTTCCTGCCTCTGGGATTAACAGAAGTTTAATATTTACTGAGTGATTCTGATATTTAATTTTTGTTTCTTCTAAGACTTTTGCTTTAAACCCCTCTCCTTTTGCTCTCAAAATAAAAAGTTCTTCTTGTGACCAAGTTACACCAGGGGGAAGATAACAAACTGAGGAATGAGCACCTCCTGAGTCAATTAAAAAGGTGATATTCTCAGGTTTGGGTCCCACCTGTAAATTTATCAGGGGCTCTTGGAGGGACTCAAGGTAAAAAGAGTAGAGCCCCTGGCCCCCCATTCCTCCTCAAAGATCATAAGTGGGGTGATTTGTTTTTCTTTTTTCCATTCAGGGCATTCTCTTATAAAGTGACCTTCCTTCCCACATTTGAAGCATTTCTTCTGCCCTGTTCCTCTTTTTATTCCCTTGTTCCCTGGTTTGATTCCTTTACCTCTGTTATAGGGTCTGGCAGTCGGGTACCTAAAAAGATTTACCAGCGACATTTCTTTGAACTGCCTGTTGGGGAGTTCCCTGCTGTAAGGACAGCAGAATCTTTGCTTTGTGCTTTTGCTTTTCTTCATACATTCATACATACACCATTTGGGCCTCCCTTAAGAGTTCCCCTATGGGATGGTCCTTCCAATTTTCTATCTTTTGTAATTTCTTGGTAATGTCTGGCCAGCTATTTGTGACAAAGTGAAGCTTTAACATTCTTTGTCCAAGTGGGTCTCCTCCACCCAAACCAGCATAGTTCCTCATTTGTTCCTTAAGCCTATTAAAACATTCTATAGGCCCCTCATCCTTTTCTTGCTGTATATTAAAAGCTTTGGTCATATTCTGGCTGCGGGGTACCGATTCTCTAATTCCTTTTATTATCATTTCTTGCAGGTCTCTCATATTCCTCCTATGAGCTATGTTGTTATTATCCCACTGGGGATCTTGAGCAGGAAATTCCTGTTTGGCTGCAGGGACGTTTTGACCGGGAGGATGTTCACACTCCCAAATGGTCATAGCGGCCCTATGCATCCTGCTCCTTTCTTCCCCTGAAAAAAGGATGCCTATGATGGACATTAACTCAGCCCCAGTATACAACTGGGGTCTTAAAAATTGATCAATTTGATATGCCACTCCATACGGTTCATCTAAGAGTGGCTCAAGGTCCCTCTTCAAGCTCTGGACTTCTGAACTGGTCAGGGGAGCATTTACAAAGCCAATGCCCCCTCCTCCTAGAGGTATTTCCCTCAATGTGAAGAGGTTTGTAGCCAAACCCCTAGAGGAAGAGGGAAAAGGAACTTTTGGATATCCTTTTTACAGTGTTGTAACTCATGTTGAAGTCTTCCTGAGGGAGGGCATTCAAACTGGGGATGACCCCAAGAATCAAGTGCTATAAGGAGGGAAAAAAATCTGAGTAGGGAAAAGATCTGGGACTGTTACATCTACTGGAGGGGGAGGTGGGGGATGTTGGTCTACTGGGAGTGGAGAAGAATGTTTGGTGGGAGAAGATGGTCTAAGGGGTCCCACGTGTTGGTGGGGTTCTTGGAGTAAGGGGCATTAATTTAATGAGAAGTAGTTTGTGGCTTGTCTCCTTTAGTTTTCAAATGACAAAGGAGGATGGGCCCTTGCCACCAACACAGAACATAATGTATTTCCTCCTGGGAAACAGGACTCTTATCATTTCCATATTCTATTAAAAGTTGGCAAGTCGAATCCTCATTTGACCTGAATTTTGGCCAGAAAACTGAAGGCTTTAGAATAGGTTCCTTGGTCCAAATG
>NW_012100976.1:31817-33415 GCF_000951045.1 Mandrillus leucophaeus
TTGTTAGAAATAAAGCTCGGAGTCACAAAGAAAATGAACACTTGAACAAAGGATTTCTCAGCAAGGCAATTTTTACTTCTGCAGAAAGGTGCTACTCATAAGCCTGATTGCCACGAGAACACCCAGAACAAAGGAAAGCAGGGTTTTTATGCCTAATACAAGTTATTTCTACTATTGTGTCCTGTCTCCATTGGCTGGAACTGTACCACACAATCTAAACTAATCCCAATTAGCTAAAAACTTAATCTTTCCCAAATACGGTAAAGGCGCAATGGAGAATGAAGGAAAGAAGGGGGTCGCTTATGGGAAACCAGGAAGACAATAATATATCCAAATAAGGAAAGAGCATAGACTTCAAGCTGGAACATGTCTGCGCATGTCTAGGCAGATCCAGGCAGAGTAGGGAACAAAAGAGTTAAACCTTGGTTCAAGTAGAAGAACGTAAAATGTGTTTATTTCCTTACTATAGGTAACAACTACTTGAGGGTTTAGTGCTCCAGTGTTTAGTGCATATATATTTATAATTGTTCTATTCTCTTCTTGGATGGATCTCTTTATGATTATGTGATGGCCTTCCTTATCTTTTAAAAAAAGTGTTCTTGACTTACAGTTTATTTTATCTGCTATAAGTATAGCTACTCCTGCTCACTTTTGGTTTCCATTTGCATAGATAACCTCTTGCCATTCTTTTACCTTCTGTCTCTATGGATTCTGGTGAGGTGGTGTTACCGGTGAGTTTTTTTGTAAGCAGAATATAGTTAGATCATGTTTTCTACCCATTCAGTCATTCTAAATCTTGTAAGTGGAGAATTTAATCTGTTTACATTCCAGATTTTTATTAATATGTGAGGCTTTCTGCCGAGACCAGCTCAGTGGGGGAGACCCTAATCCAGTGGCGCTAGAGGAATTAAAGACACATACAGAGAAATATAGAGGTGTGAAGTGGGAAATCAGGGGTCTCACAGCCTTCAGAGCAGACAGCCTCAAACAGAAATTTACCCATGTATTTATTAACTCATGCCAGTGATAAGCATTGTTTCTATAGATTATAGATTAACTAAAAGTATTCCTTATGGGAAACAAAGGAATGGGCCATAATAAAGGAATGCGTTTGGCTAGTTGTCTGCCACAGGAACATATCCTTAAGGCACAGATCGCTCATGCTATTGTTTGTGGTTTAAGAACAACTTTAAGCAGTTTTCCGCCCCGGGTGGGCCAGGTGTTCCTTGCCCTCATTCCAGTAAACCCACAACCTTCCAGCATGGGCGTCATGACCATCATGAACATGTCACAGTGCTCCAGAGATTTTGTTTATGGCCAGTTTTGGGGCCAGTTTATGGCCAGATTTTGGGGGGCCTGTTCCCAACAGCTTTGTTCCTGTCACAGTGTTGTTTTCTGGTTGTTTTATATGTCCTTTGTCTTTTTCTCTTATTGCTTTATGGTTTAGTGGATTTCTGTAGTAGGACCATTTGAGAACTTTCTCTTCCTCTTTTGTGTGATTGCTTTACCAGTGAGTTTATACTTGTGTATGTTTTCTTGGTAATAATGTGGAAATGTTGAAAATGTTGTCCTTTCAATTCCAGGTTTAGGACTTTCTT
>NW_012100976.1:34940-36743 GCF_000951045.1 Mandrillus leucophaeus
GACTAAATGCTTTTCTCTTGCTGTTTTTAGGATTTGTGTTTTACCTTAGACTACAGAAAGTCTGATTACATGGCATGGAGAAGAACTTTTTGCCTTGTATTTTTCTCAGAATTGTTGAACATTTTGTATCTGAATGTCTATATCACTTGCTAGACTTGGGAATTATTCATCTATTTTTTCATTAAATAGGTTTTCTAATCTGTTCTTTGTCTGTTTTCTCTTGAGGATACCAATAATTTGAATATTTGGTTGTTTATATTGTACCAAATGTCACAAAGGCTTTGCTCATTCTTTTTTTGTGTGTGTTTTTGTCTTATTGAATTATTTCACAATGTATATCTTCAAGATTTGGAATTTTTCCTTCTGTCTGACCTAGTATATTGTTGGGGCTTTCAAATGTATTTGGGATTCCATGTCATGAATTCTTTAATTCCAGAATTTCTGTTTTTATTTTTACATCTATATCTTTTGTAAACTTCTTATTCATATCCTGAATTATTTGTATGTTTTCTTTGTATTTTTTTTTCAGAATTCTTTTGTATCTCACTGAATTTCTGTAAAATAAGTGTTTTGAATCATTTATCTGGAATCTTGAAAATTTCTTTTTGATTAAGATCTATTGTGTTCCTTTGGTTTTTTTTTTTGTTTTTGTTTTTTTTTTGTTTTTGCTTTTTCGTGTTTCTTTGTCCTAATGTTAATATTTTTACATCTGATATAACAGTCAGTTCTTCCTATTTTTGCATTTTGTTTCATAGTGGAGAACTTTTTCCTGAAGTTGAGTCTATGGTGTTGGTTGTGTGGGGTACTTTGTATTTGATTCTGGGTGTAGTACGTAGTAAAGTACTATGGTCTCTGTATAATTTCTTTGGCTGTAGACAGTGTTAATAGTATCTGTGATTTCTTCTGTTCATTAGGGTGTGGTTATTAGTGAGGCTGTGGTGAAGATGTGCTGGGGACTGGGATGCCACATGAGACAGTCTTCACGCTCCAGTGGTGGCAGTGGTGTGCTGAGTGTTCCTATCTTTGTGCCCCAAGGTGGTGTATACTGGCATTTGTGTTGGTGGTTACTGGTGGGCTGATTCCTGGGCCTCCGGGTGGCTTGCTTGGATGCCAGTAGTGGCAGTGGTTGACTGAGTGGGTGGGTAGGTGGGGTCTTTGGCTCCTGGGCAGCTAGCTTGGCAGTGGCGATGCTGGGCTGATTCTCTGGGTCCCAAGCAGTGTACATTGTTAGCAGCAGCTATGATAGGCTGGGTAGGATGCCCATAGGTGGTGTTTGTAGGTAGGTGACAGCTAAGGTGATTGCACCCAACCTCAGGTACCCAGGAGGAGTGTGCAAGTGCCCAAGGTGATGGATTGGGTAAAGGAATTCTCAGGCCCTGGGGCTGTGTTCTCTGTCTCAGTGAGAGGGGTCAATGAAGCTGTCTCTTCATCATTAAATGCTGTGCCAACTAGTCCCTTAATTTTGTTTTTGCCTAGAGGACTGAAACATTTATTATAGTTTAGGTCTGCTGGTTATTTTTTTCACTCCCTATATGTCTAAAATCCCTTCGTTTGTTTGTTTGTTTTTGTTTGTTTGTTTATTTTTGAGACAGAGTCTCATTCTGTTGCCTAGGCTGAAGTGCAATGGTGTGATCTTGGCTCTCTGCAACCTCTACCTCCCGTGTTCAAGTGATTCTCCTGCCTCAGCCTCCTGAGTAGCTGGAATTACAGGTGCGTGCCACCATGCCTAGCTAATTTTTGTATTTTTAGTAGAGACGAGGTTTCACCATGTTGGTCAGGCTGGTCTTGAACTCCTGACTTCGT
>NW_012100976.1:37613-39590 GCF_000951045.1 Mandrillus leucophaeus
AAACTAGTTCAACCATTGTGGAAGACAGTGTGGCAATTCCTCAAGGATCTAGAACTAGAAATACCATTTGAACAGTGGTCCCATTACTGGGTATATACCCAAAGGATTATAAATCATGCTGCTATAAAGACACATGCACATGTATGTTTATTGCGGCAGTATTCACAATAGCAATGACTTGGAAGCAACCCAAATGTCCTTTGTAGGGACATGGATGAAGCTGGAAACCATCATTCTGAGCAAACTATCACAAGGACAGAAAACCAAACATTATATGTTCTCACTCATAGGTGGGAATTGAACAATGAGAACACTTGGACACAGGGTGGGGAACATGACACACCGGGGCCTGTTATGAGGTAGGGGCAGTGGGGAGGGATAGCATTAGGAGATATATGTAATGTAAATGACTAGTTAACAGATGCAGCTAACCAACATGGCACATGTGCACATATGTAACAAACCTGCAAGTTGTGCACATGTACCCTAGAACTTAAAGTATAATAAAAAAAAAATTGGTCATCTTGGCTAAAGCATGGTGCCTAGAGAGGTGGTCAAGCATTATTCTGGATGATTTGTGAGGATGTTTGTTGGATGAGATTAACATATACATAGCTAGACTTTGAATAAAGTAGATTGATGTCTATCATGTGGGTGGGCTTCATTCCATTCATTGAAGGTGTAAATTAAAGAAAACACTGACCTTCCTCGAGCAAGATGGAACTCTGCAGCAGATAGCGCTGGGATTTGAACTGCAGTATCAGTCAACTGACCCACAAACAGCTGGTTGCTGTGTGTACAGCGTTTGCAAGATGAATGGACAACATCCTGTTTGGAAGTCCATCTCTTTTATCACAGAAGGTAAAAACAGAAGAGCTCTTGTGGCCTTAGTTGCATGGTGTTTTCTTAGCAGTGGTGGAAGAAATGAACAATGATAAAGCTCCTACGTTTTAGTTTTTACTGACTTACAGGGAGTGACTAATGGCCTGGCTGTATAATTAATCAGGAGAGCAATGGGAAAGTTACCTATGAAAAGAATGCCCATATGAGGCAAGTCCTGTGGAAATCACTATGGTAATTTCAGGGGTTCATTAATGTAAGATCTGTTAATTCCTGATAAAGATTGGATGTTGCTCCTGTGCAGATCTCACGTCGAGATGTGATCCCCAACATTATAGGTGGGGCCTGGAGGGAGGGAGGTGGTTGGATCGTGAGGTCAGTTTCTCATGAATCATTTAGCACCGTCCCCTCAGTGCTGTTCAGGGCCCCTCAGAATAACTCCCTTCCAGGTTTGGAAGGTGATTGAAATCAACAAGAATTTGTCTCCAAGTGTTTGCCAGGTGCCCCTGAAATTCCAGCTATGAGAGCGGCTGAGGCAGAAGGATATCTTGAGTCCAGGAGTTAGATTTTAGCCTGAGCAACATTTGAGACCAATCGGGGAAACATCAAGATTACATCTCAAAAACAACAACAAAAAACCCACGTTTGCTTCTGGTGATCACCTGAGTCCGTGAAATAAGTAGACATTGGGGCCTTAGCAATGCAGAGATAGGTGGAATCAAGACATATTCCTCTTGTATTCCACACATCACAGGCACAAAATACACATAAGAAGTGCTTTCTTTAACAAAAAAGAGAGATAGCATATGGCTATGTGGCAGATTCTTTTATGTGAAGGCCTTGAAAATACATAGCTGGCAAGTTAGACTGATACCATTATCCACAGGAAGCAGCAAATGTGTCTTGGCAGGAATAGATCCTCACCCTGGAGTGGGCTTTGTTCACCTGGTGGTAGGTGTGTTACCAAACTGAACTGGGGTCCACTCACCTGGGGCAGTAAAAACAAACATCCACACTGAGACTGTAGTGGGAGAAATGAGGGCAGTTATGTGTAGGGCACCAAACAAGGAGAATTGGGCAACTCACGCTTAAGACCCACCCTTTTTGCTGTGCAGAAGCTGTTTAGTTTAATGAGAT
>NW_012100976.1:44995-48579 GCF_000951045.1 Mandrillus leucophaeus
TCTCACTCATAGGTGGGAACTGAACAATGAGATCACTTGGACTCGGGAAGGGGAACATCACACACTGGGGCCTATCATGGGGAGGGGGGAGGGGGAAGGGATTGCATTGGGAGTTATACCTGATGTAAATGACAAGTTGATGGGTGCTGACGAGTTGATGGGTGCAGCACAGCAACATGGCACATGTATACATATGTAACAAACCTGCATGTTATGCACATGTACCCTAGAACTCAAAGTATAATAATAATAATAATAATAATAAAAAGACCCACCGTTTTTGATGGCTCACAAGCAAGGATTTTTAAAGGCGGGGGCAAATTTCGGGAAAGCAGAGTTACAGGCAACATCATAAATCAATGCATAGAAGTGATATACTGCTTTGGCCTTAAAAGGTGGAAAATCCTCGTGAGGGAGCTTATAGGTGTTAAGTAGATTTAAAGATTCTCTGATTTGTGATAGATAAGGAAGCAAAGCTTCCTC
This sequence comes from Mandrillus leucophaeus, assembly GCF_000951045.1. Taxonomy (NCBI): domain Eukaryota; kingdom Metazoa; phylum Chordata; class Mammalia; order Primates; family Cercopithecidae; genus Mandrillus; species Mandrillus leucophaeus. The sequence goes on from NW_012100976.1 coordinate 45,479, forward strand.
ACACAGCTTCCTTACACAGCTCGGGGGAGTAGAGAGGAATGTTCAGTCCTGGCCTGTGGGCTTGACTCTCTCCAGCCCCTCAGGAAGAAATTTAGAACAAAGAACGGCAGTCAGAGTTCAGTCCTCAGTTTCCCCTTTATAAGGTCTCCTTGTCAGTGGATCTATTAGGTGGGAATCTATGTTTCTGAAAAACAACTCAGGAACATATGTTAAGATGTTATTTTTAGTTTCTGTAGAGAATCAAAGATGTTGTGACTCTAACTTCCTTGGCTATTGTTTTAAGCTATGATTACCTTCTTGTTTATAAGGTCACTCACTTCCTTTTTAGGGCTGGCTAGGTGCCTGGAGTTTCTCTTGAAGGAACTGAAGGTTTTCCTTTATTTCCAGGTTGGGCGGCCCTGGCAGGCTTCTGAGAGAGGTCCCTGCTTTATCTCAGATGCAAATGCTCGCAGTGCTACAAAGAACTTGAATGGGAGGTACTGCAACCATGTGGACCACTGAGTCACATTTCTTTACACCGGAAAATGCACCTGCTCAAAATGTCCAACAATGGTCGGAGAGACATCCTCCTCAAAGGCAAAGTTCCATAGAGAATTAAAATAGCCAATTGAAACATTGGGTGTATAAAGCAAGAGTGGGGAAACAAGCACGAAGGGTGGGCTTATACACCTTCATGAGTGTGCTCATGCTTGACATGAGAGTATCCTCTCTTTTCCTGGTGGATCAGGGGAAGGTGCTGGTGTGATCTACATATATTCCTTCCCATGGTGGGAGGACACTGGAATGATGACTGTAATTCACCTCAACTTGCTTTTCTCATCCCTGATGCAGTGGTCCCAGGACTAAGGATGCAAATAGAGTCCAGAAACAGGAATTATTCCTAAGCAAGAAACTGTAAAAATATTTTATGTCCTTTATGTAATAATTCCTAGGGGCCTGTAGAAGTAGGTTGTGCCTTGACTGCATCTGGCAAAGTTGGGGCTAACACTGAATGCAGCTGTATTGCCTGGGGTCAGATAGCCACCCAGTTCTCTACCTGCATAACCCTCCCCTCTATGAACTGGAATGGATGACGGGAGACACTTACTAGAACAGTATTGGTCCCTGCAGTCTAAGCCAGCACAGCAGCAGAGCCTAGTGTTCCTTCCAAAACTATAAATGAAGAGAAGGAGAAATAGTAGCTGAGGGTAAATGAATGAACACCTGGGTTATGTAATGAGGAAAATCCAATGTTACATGAACTACTCGAAAGAGGTGTGAGCAAGAGATGATACTGTCTTTTAGCTCGATTTCACCAGATGCCTGAAAGGGTGCAGCCATATGTTGCTGAGACTATTCCTATTTTTGGACTGCACTAGGATAATTGTTAATGACCCAAGATGATGCTGGTAATGTGCCAGGATCTTTTCAATGTTATGATTCTTCCGGTATAGGAGATCTGTGATTGGCCAGGCACAGGGGCTTACGCTTGTAATTCCATCAGTTTGGGAGGCAATGGTAGGAACATTGTTTAAGGCCAAGAGTTTGAGACCAGCCCTAGCAAAATAGTGAGACCCATTCCTACAAAATATTTAAAAATTAGTTGGGCATGGTGGTGTGCACCTGTAATGCTATCTACTTAGGAGGCCGAGGCAGAAGGATCACTTGAGTCCAGGAATTTGAGGTTACAGTGAGCTATGATTGTGCCACTGCATTCTACCCTGGGCAACAGAGCAAGAGATTATCTCTAAAATAAAATAATAAATATTATAAAAAGAGATAATGTGGTCAAAACCAGGGTGTAATCTGTGGTCCAATAAAAATATTTGGTCTTTGTCCCTGTTTCCTGACAACCATGTTCTAAAACATTTGCAATCTCCTCAGTGATAAACATGACTTCAATATGGCAATGAGATGACTGTGGGGTGAGGGGCTCCTAGATAGCTTCAGATTGGGGGCTGGTTGCCAGAAACACGAAGCTATGATTAGAGGATTGGAACTTTTAGCCCCATCCCTAAAGTCTGAGAAGGAAAGAGTGGTTTGAGGTTGAGTTCAGTCACACAATGACCGGTGATTTAATTAATCTTGCCTACACAATGAAATTTCCATAGAAACCTCTAGAGATTGGGTTTCCGAGAGCTTCCCAATTGGTGAGCACATCCGTGTGTCCACGTGCTGGGAAGGTGGTGAACTCCATCTCCACGGGGACAGAGGCTCCTGTGCTCAGAGCCCTTCCAGACCTTACCCTGTGCACCTCTTCATCTGGCTGCTCATTTGCATCCTTTATAACTGCTATGGTTTGAATGTTTCCCCAAAAAAGCTTCTGTTGGATATTTCATCCCGAATGCAACATTTTTAAGAAATGGGACTTTTGAGAGGTGATTGGACCATCAGAGTTCTGCCTTCATTCATGGATTAAGGCTCATCATTAAAGGACCTGAGGCTGTGAGTTTGACCTCCTTTTCCCCCTACCTCTCACCCTCTCTTGCCCTTTTGTTTTCTACCAGATACAGTCTCTTGATGTGGGAATTCCCATCCTCCACACCATGAATGAAACAAATTTCTGTTTGTTATAAGTGATCCAGTCTCAGGTGTTCTGCTATAGTGGCATAATTTAAACCAGGGGTCCCTAACCCCCGGGCTGCGGACTGGTATAAGTTTCTGGCCTGGTAGGAACCAGACCTCACAGCAGGAGGTGATCATTGGGCGAGAGAGCATGAGCATGACCACCGGAGTTCTGCCTCCTGTCAGATCAGTGGCCGAATTAGATTCTCATAGAAGCACGAACCCTATTGTGAGCTCTGCATGCGAGAGATCCAGGTTGCATGCTCCTTATGAAAGACTAATGCCTGATCATCTGAGGTGCAACAGTTTCATCCAAAACCATTTCCCTCTGCCTTCCGCCACCTCCACTGGCCCATGGAAAAACTGTCTTCCATGAAACCGGTCGGTCCCGGGTGCCAAAAAGGTGGGGATTTAAGCTCTAACAATAAAAAAAACTGCAATACTGAGTGTGAAAGGAAAATAAAATTTCAGGACTCCAAATTCACTATACCAAAGGGAAAAGTTAAGTTTGGAGACTGAGTGATGGAAAAACTGCCTTTCTTTTGTTCCTAAACAAA
>NW_012100976.1:48849-51760 GCF_000951045.1 Mandrillus leucophaeus
ACATCATCCCTTCACCACCCGGTGACTTTTCTACCCGACATTTACTTTATCTTATGTAAAATGCAGATTTACTGAGCATGAGATGAATGCACAGTTGACTGTTTTTTTCCTCTTCTGGCGGCTCTTTCCCCTATAAATATTGAAGTCCTCAAAACCCTGTTAGGAAAAAGCACGGGGCACAGATGCTACAATGATTTGTGTCTCTGTTTCCAAGGTGCATCTTCAGCTCAGCAAAATAAACTTCTAAACTGACTGAGACCTGTCTCAGATGCCTTTTGGCTTTTTTTTTTTTTTTTTAGCTTTACATGGCTGAAGCAACTTCCTGAGTCCTTTGAGTTAGTTTAAGAATTATCAGTCCTTGGGAGGTGAGAGACCCCTGACTTTACAGCCATGATAAACAGAAGTGCAGGTGACCTGGTACCCGATACTTGTGACTTGCATCTGAAGTGAGGACAGTCTTGTGGGACTGAGCCCTTACACCTGTGGAGCCTGAGGTGAACTCTAGGTAGTTACTGTCAGAATGGAGTCGAGTTGTAGGACTCCCAGCTACTGTTAGAGAATCAGAAAGTTATTTGGTTGGAGAAAAACCCCATCACCATCCCACAGAGAGAAACTTACAGTAAGAGTAAGCAAGTACACTTCTATCTTTTTGGTCCCAGAGGAAAAGATAGACAAAATGTAAGCATTTATTTCATGTCCCTAATCTACTAAACACAGGTTACTATCAGCTGTTCATTGTCGAGACGTGGAGTGGCCCTACATCTAACCTAGAAGTTAGGATTTTTTAGGCCTTTAAGGGTGTCACATAAAAAATAATAAATGTTAGAAATTCTCTCCCCAGAAATATTTCCACACACAAGAAAATATAGGTATTAACATAAAACACTGGCGTGGACCCAGATCCTCGGAGATCTTACAAACCTGGGTGTTTTACTCCTAGTAAGAGACAAAGTCAAGGGAAGCTGTTTGAATAATCATTTCACTATCACAGAATGCCACTCCAATAATCTAGAGTATGAACTGGGATAGATCAAAACTTGATATAATAACCTATCCTCAAGGGAATGGGTAGAAATATGTTATTTATTAGTCACTGGTTCATTCAGACACTCTGCATGCCTACCAGGTACCAGATAAAGTTCTCGTCCTCGATCACTGCTCCAATAATTAAAATTTGTCACTTTTCCCCACCCCTTACACTCTAGCACTTGAACCCTCTTACTACATCAGAATTCCACACTGTAGGTGAAAAGAGTCAAACTCAGTAACATATTTGAAGATTTATTCGGAGCCAAAAATGAGTAACCACAGCCCATGACACAGCTCTCAGGAGAACATGTGCTCAACGTGGTTGTGGCACAGGTTGGTTTTATACATTTTAGGAACATATGTGACATCAATCAAATACATTTAAGTTATACATTGGTTCGGTCCAAAATGTTGGAACAATTTGAAGCAAGCAAGGGTTGCGGGGTAGTGCTTCTGGGTTATAAGTAGATTTTTAATTTTTCTGATTGGCAATTGGTTGAGTTATCAACAGAAAGGAATGTCTGGGTTATGATAAGAGGTGGTGGAGTCCAAAATTTTCTCATGCAGATCAAGCCTCTAGGTGCCAAGCTTCAGAGAGAATAGATTGTAAATGTTTCTGATCAGACTTAAGGTCTCTGTTGATGGTAAATCCTGGTCAGTTTTTCCTGAATTCCAAAAGGGAAGAGGCATGTTCAACACCTGCTTTCCATGATGGCTTGAGCCAGTCTTTCAGGTTAACTTTTGAGCACACTGGCTGAGGGTGTCCATTAAAATGATTGGGAGGGGGTGGCTTTGATATTTATTTTTGATTTACAACATGTGAAATGTTGAGATCAGACAGACACCACCTCCCTCCCTGGATGAGGACAACACTCCAGTCACCCCTGCAGTTGATCATGGACATGAGTCTTAAGCTCCACCAGTGCGATGACCACCTGCTGAAGAGGTTCATTGTCTCAGGTAAATACTAAGGGTTTGTCATCTCAAGCCAAGAAGATTAAGGACACTTACACACAAGGAGTGAGTTTAGGAGCAAATGGTTTATTAGGCAAAAGAAAGACAAAGGGGAACAGCTCTCTTCTTGTGAGAGAGAGGGGCACCCAAAAGGGAATTCCGGCCTGGAATGGGAGTGCATCGGATTTTACAGGCAGGCTTGAGGAGATGGTGTCTGATTTATGTAGGGCCCACAGTTTGATTGAACCAGGTGTGATATTTACATAGTGCATGTGGAAGGCTGTTCACCCCACCCTCATCCTATTATGCAAATGGGCTTTCCACTTGGCCGGCGCCGTGTTGTCTGCTCCTTACTGTAAACGTGCCTGGCAAAGAGAAGGGAAGATGGAGTCAGTATTGTGAACATGCCCAGTCCCAGGTGTCCGATTCCTATTCGCACAGTTGCCAGTATTCACCCGTGAAAGCTTCCAGCTTACTTGTCTATGTCTGAAGCTTGATATTACAGGCTGCTCCTTGTTAGAAAAGAAAATAATTTGGAGCCTGCTTTTCATTAAAAGCCTTCCATACCCTCACTATCTGTCTAAATAATTTCTTCTTAACTCCTATATCACTGCCAGACTCTGAGCCAGAATGAGGTGACAGAGAGGCTGGGACTGTGCAGAACACATTTTAGTAAAGAGGGCTGATGACAGTAGTGATGTCCAGTTTCCAGGTGCAGCAATGACATCTGTCCTGGCCTCAGGGTCCAGTGTCCAGCACCAGGGTGTCAGAGGTGTGAGCAGTGGCGTCTGTGCTCAGCAGCAGGCGCAGTTGTTCCTAGGAGGGACCTGATCCAGGGTGGGCTGTGGATTCTGTTCCTGGATGTGTAGGTTCCAGCCTGCTTCTGTGGCCTTCCCCACAATAAAACTAGCCCCCAATACCAGATATA
>NW_012100976.1:53180-54580 GCF_000951045.1 Mandrillus leucophaeus
ACTCATTTTACAACTATGGGTGTCCTTGATTCATCTTTCTCACACCACAGATACAATCCATTGGCAAATGCTGTGAGTTCATCTTCAAATGCATCCAGAATCCCCTCACGTCCCACTCTTTCCCCTTATCACTTCCTAGTCAAGGTCACCGACATCTCCAGCCTGGAATACTGTACTCGCTTCCTACTTTTTTCCCTTCTGCCTCCCTCGTCCCTCAGCTCTCAATTCTGTTCTCAGCACAGCAGTCAGAGGTCATTTTAAAAGAGAAGTTATATCATGGCCCTCTTCTGCTCAAAACTGTCCTCTGACTCTTCATCCCGCTCAGATCAAAGGTCAGATCCAACCCCATTCCCCTCAAGCCCACCTGCTCTGGCCGCACCTCTGACCTCACCTCAGTTTCTCTCTGTCCAGCCCTCCTGGCCTCCTTGTTCTTCTGGGAACACAGACACCTTCCTGCTATAGTGCATTTGGACTGGAGGATCCTCTGCCTGGAAAGAACTTCCCCAGACATCCTCATGTCCCTCAAATCCTTCCTCAAGTCACCTTTGCAACAAGGCACACACTGACCACCCAGCACAACAGCCACCTTCCCTGTCCCCACTGCCCACATCCTGGATCACCTGCCTCACAGCACTTACCACCTTCTAGCACTTTCCTTCCTTACTCTGGTTATAGTGTATCTATCATCTGCCTCTTTCCACTGGAACATGTGCCACAAAAGTCCAGAGATTTTTCTGATTTTACTTCAATGGTGTTCCCCAGATGCAGAATCATTCTGTCCTATGTTTGGCCAATGACAAAGGTCAGTTGAATGAATGATCACTGTAGAGCACCTCCCTATTCTAAAGGCAGTATCTTTATTAACATAGCCTCAGGCCAAAAGCTGTTTTGCCGCAGCTATGCCACAAGGTCCCCTCACACTGAGATAGAGGCCGCCTGTTTTTCTCAGCAGTGCTGCTTGTGTGCCCTCCCTCCCCCATCTCTCTTTCTACAGCAACGCCCCCCTGCACCCTCCACCACAGCACACTGCAGCAGACAATCAGGTTCTCTCTTCAGGAAAGAACAGTCCTTGATGATGGGTCCAATTTCACAGGCAAACCTAAGTCTAAATTAGACTCTGCTTTATAGATTCATGATTTGGGATTAGGTTCAGCACCAAGATCACGAGAACCAGGGCAGGGAGAGAGGACAGGAGAGCAGAGCAGAACAGAAGCTCTAGAAGCAGGACAGGAGGTGAATGACTCTGAAAATTTGTCTCAGAATACACAGAGACCCCCGTGTGCAGGGACCGCCGTGGGCGATGTCTGAGCCTCTGTGGTCACAGCTCCCACTGGACAAGTTCCCACTGAAGGGACAAGGACGACGGAGCAGTGAAGGTGACCCAGCTGAGGACTGACCAC
>NW_012100976.1:54630-56692 GCF_000951045.1 Mandrillus leucophaeus
AAAAAAAAAAAAAAAATTATCTTCATTCCTTAGCCTGAGTTTCCCTGTGTGAGTCCAAACATCTCCTGAATACAAAGAAGCAGGGTTTGTTACTGTCTATTGCAACGAGGAGCCTGTAGTCATCACCTCAAATCTGCCAGTGCTCCATGCAGTCCCAATGCTCTTCACCGACGCTCAAGCACTACCTGTTTTCCTGAACTATGAGCATCTAAGCAGTGTGCATATTTTATCTGGACACTTGGCATTTTTGTAACTCTTTTTTTTTTAATCATAAGGAGCCAATTAGTTTTTAGGCAGTCCAACAAAATGTATTGAATACCGAATGCAAAGAACCCCCTGCTAGGCTCTTCCACTGCTTTAGAATTCTTTCCTCTGCTCGTTTTCCTCACCTCCTGCTTCTCCAGCCCTTCTCTCTGCCCCTCTCATCCCTCACATCCCCCCTTCCCCTAAATCCCCGCTACCCTGTCACTCCTGAATCCTGGCACTAATACTGCCCCTCACCTCCTGCCCATGTCTGTTCTCCCCACAGTGCTCAGCGGTCCTGCTAATGTGAGCAAAGTCCTGTCATTTCTTCGCTTACTAAGGCTGGATTTTGGTCTACCATTTTGCTGTATGTTTTCAATTTGTCTCATATCTTTCTGTTTCTGTTCCTCCTTTGCTACTTTCTTATGTGTCAAATAAACAGTTTTTAGTTTATGGTTTTAATTCTCCTAGTGGCTTTTAGCTATATTTCTTTACACTAGTTTTTTTATTGTTGCAAGAATGGAAACCCGATTCCTTGACTTTTCACAGTGAAGTTCAGGTAATATTAAACTACATCCAGCAAAATAAAGGATACTCGCAACAGTAGAGTTTCCTTTAACCTACCATTATGCTATTATTGTTTTATATATTACATCAATCTATATTATAAACTCAATGATACAGTGTAATACTTTTTGTTTTAGACAAGCAGCCATATGTCTTCAGGAAATTAAGAAAATGAGTGTGAATGTGACACGTGTATGTGCATCATTCCTGTTGTTAATTGTTCCTTTCTGTGTATCTGGGTCACCATCTAGTATCATTTCCCTTCATCCTGAAGAATTTCCTTTAAAATTAAATGTAGTACAGGACCCCTAGGAAATGAATTTTATGGTTTTGATGATCTAAAAATGTCTTTATTTTTGCCTCCCCCCCGTTTTTGTTGTTGTTGTTGTTTTTTGTTTTTGTTTTTGTTTTTTTGTTTGTTTTTGTGCTTATTAGGGCATTTACATGTAATAAAATTCACCAGTTTTAGCTGCAGTTTTTGGTGAATATTGGTAATTATTTATAGATGTGTAACTACCACACTGCCCAGTACAGAAACACCGAATGCACAGAACCCCCTGCTAGGCTCCTCCACTGCTTTGGAGTCCTTTCCCCTGCTCCTTGTCCTCAGCTCCTGCTTCCCCAGCCCTTCTCTCTGCCCTCATCCCTCACACCCTCCTCTCCCCTTAGTTCCACCACCCAGTTACTCCTGAATTGTGGCACTGTAGAGAACAGTTTCTTTTCCCTAAAAACTTTCTTTATGCCCCTTTCTGTTTAATCCTTGCCTCCCTCCCTCACCCCTTCCCTTCACTTAACCACCGATCTGTGTTCTGTCACTGCAATAGTGAAATTTCTAGAATTTAATGGACATGCAATCGTATGTTATGTAGTCCTTCGTTTGGTCTCTCACTTAGCATAACGATGTTTGAGATGATGCCATTCACTCATTTTTGTTGCTGAGCAGCTGCTGAGTATTGCTGGAATCCCAGTTTATGCATTGGTTTCTGTATTCTCTAGTTGATTGACATGTAGATCACTCCAGCTAGGGTTTGTTATTAATGAAACCGCTAGAAATAACTGCTTACAAGTGTGGCCTTACATTTTTATTTCTTTTGGATAAATACATATTTGTGGAATCGCTGGGTCATGTGGTAATGGATGGGTAACTGTATAAGAAATTACCATACCGCGGCCGGGCGCGGTGGCTCAAGCCTGTAATCCCAGCACTTTGGGAGGCCGAGACGGGCGGATCACGAGGTCAGGAGATCGAGAC
>NW_012100976.1:56742-57741 GCF_000951045.1 Mandrillus leucophaeus
TCCTGCATCTCAGTCCCACACAAGACAGTTGTCTCAGGCTACAGAAAACAACAGTCATGAACAAATTCAAGTCAGTCATGGTAAGTGATGACACTGAACAGCCCACCACACACTCAAAATGTCCCAATCAAAGAATCTCCATTACTCATTTCTTTCCCTTCTGCCGCACTCCCCACACGCTCTAGACCCCAGGAATCTCACCTTTTCAAGCCGTGAGAGACACATCAGAGCCCTGGGCACTGTCGCTGGCTGGGGTAGAACAAAAACAGGAGCTGGTCAGAGCCCGTAGGAGACATGGGACAGGAGGAATTATGGGGTGGGTGAGCTCCTCCACACTCCCACCCCCACCACTTACACGCAGCCTGAGAGTAGCTCCCTCCTTTTCCACCTGTGGGAAGAAAATGTCCTGTGAGGGGACTGGGAGGAAGCAGGGCCATAAGATCTTAGATGAACCTCCTAGTCTTGGACCCAAAAGTAATTTCCAGAATTATGACTACAGACCCAGGACAGGATCAGGAAACAGGAGGAAAGCAGGTGTGTGTCCTGAACCAATTGCCCTCCTAAGGTCTGTCCTTAGTAGGGACCTTACCCTGACTCATGAATGCTGGAATCAGGACCCCAGTACCATAATCATCAACGTGATACATCCGTCCTTGTCACATGTGGTACACAAAAGAGTAAGGGCAGCACACAGGGTCCCAGGCTGGGTTAGCCCCTGTGTGGATGCTGCTTCCCAGGAATGAGGCAGGGAACACTTCTACCTGGGGTTTGAAACCCCTAGTGGGACAAGAAAACCCAGACCCCACCCCACACCCCTTCCCTACCTGAGCTCTTCCTCCTACACATCACAGCTGCGACCACAGCTCCAGTGAACACAACTGCTAGGACAGCCAGGCCAACAACGATGCCCACGATGGGGATGGTGGACTGGGAAGATGGCTCTGGGAAAGGAGGGGAAGATGAGGGGCCCTGACCCTGCTGAAGGGCTCCAGAAGGGCT
>NW_012100976.1:57791-61895 GCF_000951045.1 Mandrillus leucophaeus
TTTATTATTTATTCAACATGTCTTTTGATTTTATTTTACTGGCAGCACAATAAACCAGGACATGCAGAAACTAGAAATCACATCCACTTTCCAGTAGTAAAAAGTCCAGTCCAGGGAGGTGAGAAGGAGACAGTCCTCATTAGCGCTGAGGATTCAGGGAGAATGAGATGGGCTGGGCAGGAAGGGTTTTTGTTTGTTTGTTTGTTTTCTGTGAATGAATGTAACTTTTTATTACGATAGAGTTGTTTTATTAAAGAAATAGATGAAAATGTCTAGGTAAAATCAAATGGCTCTAAAAGTCTTAAAAAAAACCCATGAAAGCAACAGTCCTGCCATTTGTTCTTTCCAGAGACAAGCACTTTTCATTCTCTCAGTTTTTCCTTCTGGTAGTTGCCTTCATGGGTTTTTCCAAATTATTATTTTTTCAGTTTTTCAAGTGGGTGCATATGTTAATACATGTAATTTTAAAAAGCCTCTTCAGTCAATAATGCATCCTAACAGTCCCCTGCCCCGTCCCTCCTAATCCTCCAGAGCAATGACTTTCAACTCTTTTAGCAATGTCTTCTGTTTTTCTCCTCACATAACTACTTAGTCATTTCTTGATTGTTTTATACATTTTATAGTGATTTCTTGAATGACAGATGAGGATTTAGCTCTTACACCATCACTATCTTCACTTTTCCTCCCATATTGTCCCAAAGTAGTTACCAGAGTTAGGGGCTAAGCAGTCACCACATTATTATGACTAAGTACATATTGCTCATTGTTGAGAAGAACAGAGTATTGTGCTCTTAATTCCTCTCCGGTACTTCCTTCTGCCCTAGAATTAATGATTGCCCAACACCCTTCCCCCTTGTTTTTTTCACTTTTGCTTTATCTTTAATGAACTTCTTTCCAAATGCCCAAAATCTGGCAATAACCTGTTATTATTTTTAAGAGAAGGGACCTCAGTATGGTGGCCAGGCTGGTCTGGAACTCTTGGACTCAAGCCAACCTCTTGCTTTTAGCCTCCTGAGTAGCTGGGACTGCAGGCATGAGCCATTCCACCCAGCTAACCTATTAATATTTTTACTGTGTTTTTTTTTTTTTTTTAAAGCCAGCTCCGTAGCTGCAATATTTCCTGTGTTGGATCCTATTTGCTGGATCCAGGTCATTCTCTGGTTTGTCTCCTCCTTCATTTTGCTGGAGTATTTTCTCCAATAGTTTCCCAAGAAAGGGCACATGAAGGTAACCCCTGAGTCTTTGCTTGCCTAAAAATGTATTATTTTACCTTCACCCTTGATTATTTGGCTGAATATAGATTTATCCGTTGAAAATTACTTTCTTTCTAGAATTCTGAAGGCATGCTTCCATTGTTTTCAGCTTTCTTTTTGAGACAGGGTCTCTTCTGTCACCCAGGCTGGAGTGCAGTGGCACAACCACAACTCCCTGCAGCCGTGACCGCGTGGGCTCAGTTCATCCACCTCAGCCCCTGAGCAGATGGGACTACAGGTGGGCGCCACAGTGCCCAGCCAATTTTTGTATTTTTTGTAGAGATGGGGCTTCACCATGTTGCCCAAGCTGGTCTCAAGGGATCTACCTGTCTCTGCCTCCCAAAATGCTGAGCCAATGTGTTACAGGCATGAGCCACTGTGCCCGGCCAGTTTTTCTTGTATTCTCTCTCTTCTTCCTTCATTTCTCAAAGGCATCTCAAACTCAGTGGGCCCCAAACCAAAGTCAAACTCCATCAGAATATCCTGCTACTTCCAATCTTAATATATATCTTAAATCACAGTGTCTTACTACATGCAACCTCCTGATTCAAACTACCACGATCCCTCACTTTAACCTAGAATTGGTTTTCCTACTCCTTATATTTTTTTATCATAAAATATTTCAAATAAACCATGTGTGGCTTTATACTTTTTACTACATAAAAAGAATAAAGATCTGCCAGGTGCGGTGGCTCACGCCTATAATCCCAGCATTTTGGGAGGCCGAGGCAGGCATATCACTTGAGGTCAGGAGTTCGAGACCAACCTGACTAACATGGTGAAACCTTGTCTCCACCAAAACGCAAAATTAGCTGGGTGTCATGGCACGTGCCTCTAGTCCCAGCTACTTGGGAGCCTGAGGCAGGAGAATCACTTGAACCTGGAAAGTCGGAGGTTGCAGGGAGCTGAGGTCGCGCCATTGCACTCCATCTGGGTAACAAGAGTGAAACTCTGTCAAAAAAAAAAAAAAAGATATGAAGAGGTTATATACTTAAACATGGAATTGCCTTAAGTGTTTGCCATTCACGGTTCCCATGCATGCCAGCAGCTTCTTACTGCAAACACCGGGGACTTGCTATAGAGCAGCTGGAGTACTTTCCACCCATACACAGGACAGGGGGCTGACAACCAAGGAGTGGAGGATCAATATTCCAGCTTTCTCCCCTCCGTTTCCTTGTATCTCAGCAGTATAGAGCTTGTTACCAATGAGAACCTGTTCACTGACTTTAAACTGGTTTTCTTACCTTCTCAGTTCCATTTCTCCATACCTCAATTGATGCTTTCTGGTAAGACCTAGCAAATAAACTGTCTTCACTGAAATTTCAATCTTGGAATCTGCTTTGGCTTCCCCAATCTAAACAGAAATATATTCATTTTCCCATCACTGGACTTCCAGGTTGTTTTCAATTTTTCGTTGTTACAAACAAGGCTGCAACATATGTCTACAAACCTCTAGATATACATGTAGGAAGCTTTCAGTATTTCCTACTAGTGAAACTACTCAGTTGGAGGGTATGTGCATCTTCATCTTTAATAAATACTACCGACATTTGAAAAGCCCGACAATGTCATCAAGGACTGGCCAGAGTGCCATGTGCGATGGGTGTGGAATGGCAGCTCACTGTAGCAGGTGCGGGGACTCAGTTGGGGTCTTGGAGAGGCACTTAGTTATAGCAAGAATGTTTCATAAATGGTATCTGATATATTCAAGATTAGTGTGGGATAAAAACACGTTGCTTAGAAATAATTGTTCATAGATCTAAAGGCAACAAGTCTTTTTCTTCTCATGTAAAAATACATACTTTTTTTTCCTGAGGGAGGGGAATAACTTAAAATAAATTAGAAAATACCTTCATGTTAATCATTCTTCTCATATACTTCAAATTTGAGCTTAATGTCTTTCTCCTCCTGGACATCAGAGGGAACACCTGGGTATTCTGGCAGAAGTTTATATTTCTCCAAATCAATTTCTCGAAAAAAAAGTGTCATTTTCAAAGTCCCGCGTGATCCTTGTCACAAATAGTTTAAGATGGTTTGGGTGATTCATGGCTTCCTTATAAACAAAACTGCCACCGACTATCCAAATCATCTCTACTTTATTTGCTGATTCTGGTTGTTCAGTAAGTTTTAAGATATCATCCAGACTTCTGGCAAGAGAATGAGCTCCTTGTGGAGGTCCCTTGAGTTCTCTGCTGAGAACTAAATTAATTCTATCCTTTAAAGGTCGATTCTTCTCAGGAATGGAGAACCGGATCTTCCTATACATAACACCAGATTCTGTTTACTTTCTAGTGGAAGAGTTTGTGTCATTCTCTGGAAATACCTAAATTCATTCCTGAGCTGTGGCCAGGGCAGGTGCCCGTTCTTGCTAATGCCCGTGTTCTGGGACACAGCGAGATGCAGTTTAGCAAATAACCATGACAGCAGCGGTGAGCACCTCCGAGCCCGCTCGCTACACCAGAACGCTCGGCCGAGATTGGCCTGAAGGTTTTTACTTTGAACCTGGAGGATGAGAAATGACATCTCTCTCTCCACCTCAAAGCTCGTCCTAACATTCACCTCCTGGTAGCTGGAGCAGCGCAGCAGCGCCACCTGGTGGTCCATGTGCTTCCTTTTGCAGCTCACTCACAGCCCTGAGGTCCTCCTCTCCTTTCCATGCACCTGGCATTTCTTCACTGGACACCAGCCTGCGTCAAGTTTCCTGTAAAGCAAAAGAAGCGCACAAGGCTTGCTCATGGAGTCCCTGCACAAAGTGGCCGTGGTGGCTGCGATGGACACTGCATGGGCACAGCAATTGAGTCGCCACTCACCAAGGCTGACCTGGCAGCTGCCACTGCTGAAGGCCCAGCCA
>NW_012100976.1:61945-66794 GCF_000951045.1 Mandrillus leucophaeus
AAATTACCATACCGCTTTACAAGCTGACTGCCACATTTTTTGCATTCCTACCAGCGATATCAGACATTCCTATTTTTCCATATTCTTGACAGTATTTAGACTTATCATATGTCTTTTGAACTTTACCTGTTCTGGGTGACATGTGATGGTTTCTCGTTGTGGTTTTAACTTGCACTTCTTAGATGACTAGTATTGTTTGCTATCTTTTCATGTTCATCTAAGTGACTTATTACATATATCTTATGAACTATTTTGCAAATTCAATGATTAATTCCAGAGACTTTTTCAGAATCTCCTAGTGTTTTCTACATATGCAATGAAGCTGGTGACTAAGAAAGACTTTTGTTTCTTCCTTTCCTATCTATTGATCTTTTTTCTTTTAAAATTATTTTTATTTGGTAGAGATGAGATCTCACTATCAGGCTGGTCTCAAACTCCTGAACTCAAGTGATAATCCCACCTCAGCCTCCCAAAATGCAGGGATTACAGGCATGAGCCACCATGCCTGGTCCTTCTATTGATCTCATTTCATTTTCTTGCCATGTTGCACTGGTTAGGATGCCTGTTAGGTGTTTAAACAAGAACGATGAGAGCTCACATGTTTGTTTACAAGGAATTTAAACAAATTTACAAGAAAAAAAACAGCCCCATCAAAAATTGGCAAAGGATATGAACAGACGCTTCTCAGAAGAAGAAACATATGAAAACAAACTCAATATCAATGATCATTAGAGAAAAGCAAATCAAAACCACAATGATGTACTATCTCCTGCTAGTCAGAATGGCAATTATTAAAAAGTGAAGAAACAATAGATGCTGGCGAGACTGTGGAGAAATAGGAATGCTTTTCCACTGTTGGTGGGAATGTAAAAGAGTTCAACCATTGTGGAGGATGGTGTGACCATTCCTCAAAGATCTAGAACCAGGAATACTATTTAACCGAGCAATCCCATTACTGGGTATACACCAAAGGAATATGAATCATTCTACTATAAAGACACATGCACACATATGTTTATTGAAGCACTATATTCAATAACAAAGACATGGAACCAACCCACATGCCCATAAATGATAGTCTGGGTAAAGAAAATGTGGTAGACATACACCATGGAATACTACATAGCCATAAAAAGGAATGAGTTCATGTCCTTTGCAGAAACGTGGATGAAGCTGGAAGTCATCATCCTCAGCAAACTAACATGGAAACAGAAAACCTAACACTGCATGTTCTCACTCCTGAGTGGGAGTTGAACAATGAGAACACATGGACACAGTGAGAGGAACAACACACCAGGGCCTGTTGGGGAGTCAGAGGTGAGGGGAGGGAACTTAGAGGACGGGTGAAGGGGTGCAGAAAACCACCGTGGCAGACTACACGTATGTAACAAACCTGCACATTCTGTACATGTATCCTGGAACTTAAAGTAAAATAAAATAAATTAAATAAAAAAAGAAAGTGCATGTCTTACATGTACACATATGTTTATTGAAGCACTATTCACAATAGCAAAAACTTGGAATCAACCTAAATGCCCATCAATGGTAGACTGGATAAAGAAAATGTGGCACATATACACTGTAGAATACTATACAGCCATAAAAAAGAATGAGATTGTGTCCTTTGCAGGAACATGAATGGAGTTGGAGGCCATTGTTATTAGCAAACTAACGCAGGAACAGAAAACTATATATCACATGTTCTCACTTATAAGTGGGAGCTAAATAGTGAGAATACATGGGTACGTAGAGGGGAACAACACACACTGGGGTCCACTTGAGGGTGGAGGGTGGGAGGAGGGAGAGGATCACAAAAATAGCTAATGGGTACTAAGGCTTAATACTTGGGTGGATACTAATGGGTATAGAAATAATCTGTACAACACAACCCCATGACACAAGTTTACCTATATAACAAACTTGCACATGTGCCCCTTAACTAAAAATAAAAGTTAAATTAAAACAAACAAAGTGCATGTCTGGAAAGAGCATATGGTTGGGTTCCGTGTTTTTTTAAACCGAGTCACACAATCTCTGCCCTTCATTAAAGAGTTCATTCATATAGGTTTTTGTCATTATTGATATGACAAGTTTTATGTCTACCATGATATTTTTCCAGTTTTTGTTTCTCTGTTCCTCTTGTCCTGACCCATGTCTTCTTATTAGAAACCATAGAAACAAAAGAAAGTAGAATAACATCTTTAAAGTGCTGTAAAACCAAAAGTTCAACTAAGAATTCTGTATCCAGCATAGATGTCCTTCAAGGATAGGCAAATTAGGAGATATTTCAGGTAAATTAAAATTAAGAGAATTTGTCACCAGCAGATCTCTACAATAACAATTGGTAAAGAAAATTCTTCAGGCTAGAGGCAAATGATACCAGGTGGAAAATGAGATTATCAGAAAAGATGAAGATGATAAAAAATGGTAAATACTGAGCTAAGTGCAAAAGGCTATCTTGCTCCCCTCATTTATTCTTACTTTATATACATAGAACTGTTTAAAGATAAGAAAAAGTTTTTTATCGTGGGACTTACAATCTGTATAGATATATTCCATATAATATCTATACCATAAAAGATGGACATTTTGCAGAGGATAAATGATTGCAATATTTCTATATTTATGGGTACTAGTACATTATTAACTGAAAGTAGTCTGTGAAATTATAAGAATGAGTTAAGTTCTGAAGGAAATTGCAACACTAAAAATCATTCAGAAGATCAACAAATCTTGGAGATGGTTTTTCGGAAACAAATCCCAGCCAGTCTTGAGTCTCATCATCCTATGATTTCAGAACTATTGTGAATACACAAGTAATCACAGAACAGTCCTGCCCAGAAAGAGGAGTTATCCCTACATATGGTGGCCCTGGGTCAGCTGGCCCTCCCTGCTGGACCTCTTCCATGGGGGCGTGTTCTGCAGGGACTTTGCTGCCTTGCTATTCCACTCTACCCAGCGTCCTGACCCAAGAGACAAGGGGCATCTGCTGCTATGTCCACACTTGGAGAAGGAAGCCTTGATGGTGTCAGTATGTTACCAGCCAGGCATGACAACTCACCCCTGTAATCCCAGCAATTCAGGTTGCTAAGGCAAGAGGATTGCTTGAGATCAGAAGTTGGAGACCAGCTTGGACAACATTCTGACATGCTCATCTCTAAAAATATAAAAATAAGTAAACTTAGCTGCACCTGGTGGTGGGTGCTTATATTTGCAGGTATTGGGAAGGCTGAGATGGGAAGATCCCTTGAGCTTATGGGTTCAAGGCTGCAGTGAGCTATGATTGCACCACTGGTCTCCAGCCCAGGCCACAGAGTAAGATCTTGACTCCAAAAAATACATTGTAAACCTTTGCTCACTATGGATTATTTTATTTATTATTTATTCAACATGTCTTTTGATTTTATTTTACTGGCAGCACAATAAACCAGGACATGCAGAAACTAGAAATCACATCCACTTTCCAGTAGTAAAAAGTCCAGTCCAGGGAGGTGAGAAGGAGACAGTCCTCATTAGCGCTGAGGATTCAGGGAGAATGAGATGGGCTGGGCAGGAAGGGTTTTTGTTTGTTTGTTTGTTTTCTGTGAATGAATGTAACTTTTTATTACGATAGAGTTGTTTTATTAAAGAAATAGATGAAAATGTCTAGGTAAAATCAAATGGCTCTAAAAGTCTTAAAAAAAACCCATGAAAGCAACAGTCCTGCCATTTGTTCTTTCCAGAGACAAGCACTTTTCATTCTCTCAGTTTTTCCTTCTGGTAGTTGCCTTCATGGGTTTTTCCAAATTATTATTTTTTCAGTTTTTCAAGTGGGTGCATATGTTAATACATGTAATTTTAAAAAGCCTCTTCAGTCAATAATGCATCCTAACAGTCCCCTGCCCCGTCCCTCCTAATCCTCCAGAGCAATGACTTTCAACTCTTTTAGCAATGTCTTCTGTTTTTCTCCTCACATAACTACTTAGTCATTTCTTGATTGTTTTATACATTTTATAGTGATTTCTTGAATGACAGATGAGGATTTAGCTCTTACACCATCACTATCTTCACTTTTCCTCCCATATTGTCCCAAAGTAGTTACCAGAGTTAGGGGCTAAGCAGTCACCACATTATTATGACTAAGTACATATTGCTCATTGTTGAGAAGAACAGAGTATTGTGCTCTTAATTCCTCTCCGGTACTTCCTTCTGCCCTAGAATTAATGATTGCCCAACACCCTTCCCCCTTGTTTTTTTCACTTTTGCTTTATCTTTAATGAACTTCTTTCCAAATGCCCAAAATCTGGCAATAACCTGTTATTATTTTTAAGAGAAGGGACCTCAGTATGGTGGCCAGGCTGGTCTGGAACTCTTGGACTCAAGCCAACCTCTTGCTTTTAGCCTCCTGAGTAGCTGGGACTGCAGGCATGAGCCATTCCACCCAGCTAACCTATTAATATTTTTACTGTGTTTTTTTTTTTTTTTTAAAGCCAGCTCCGTAGCTGCAATATTTCCTGTGTTGGATCCTATTTGCTGGATCCAGGTCATTCTCTGGTTTGTCTCCTCCTTCATTTTGCTGGAGTATTTTCTCCAATAGTTTCCCAAGAAAGGGCACATGAAGGTAACCCCTGAGTCTTTGCTTGCCTAAAAATGTATTATTTTACCTTCACCCTTGATTATTTGGCTGAATATAGATTTATCCGTTGAAAATTACTTTCTTTCTAGAATTCTGAAGGCATGCTTCCATTGTTTTCAGCTTTCTTTTTGAGACAGGGTCTCTTCTGTCACCCAGGCTGGAGTGCAGTGGCACAACCACAACTCCCTGCAGCCGTGACCGCGTGGGCTCAGTTCATCCACCTCAGCCCCTGAG
>NW_012100976.1:66844-67974 GCF_000951045.1 Mandrillus leucophaeus
CCCCAGCTCAGCAGTAAACTCTTTCCTCCCCCAAAGTAAAATACATCCTGACTTTCATGATCATCACTTCTTTGTTCTATTTTATATTTTTATCATCCAAAATTATAATTGTTTTACCTTTAGAAATATGGTTTTTTTCTCTTTTATTCTATAGATTCTTTCTTGAAATTTATATTGTGTGTAGAGCTTCCCATAGTGTGCATTTTGCTGACTGCTCCCCAAGCCATTGTTTAATATGTGTTTTTATTATCTGTATTGCCTCTAAATTGGTAATTGGCTATGGAGGTTAGCTTATATTCAGGCTTGGTTTCTTTGTCACTTGTACTTGTTTGATGGTGCTGTATTGTGTTCTTCCATCAAGAGGAAGAACTTGACATTAGTTTTTTGTTTTATTGTGTTGTTAATTGCCATTGCTATTCAATGGTTAAATCCGTTAACTCATGATGGTTTGCAAAAGAGTTATTATAGTCTCGGTCTCTCATTCCTTCCTTATTTATTATCCAAATAATCTCTAAGTAAGAGATTCACGCTCCTCTACTGTTTGTTTCTACTAGAAATTTGTTAACCAGAGACTAAGCCAAGCATCTACTCACCTATGACCCAGCAATAGCACTCTTAGTTATCAACCAGTAGAAATGCTTGTATGTGTGTGCCAAAATACATGAAAATATTATTCATAGCAGCACAACTGGATACAACACAATTGTCTATCAAAGTGAAGGGACAAGAAATATGAGCTATTTATAAAGTGGAGCATTGGACAGCCATGGGAGTGAATGGGCTACGACCACACACAGCGAGATGATGAGACCCAGGGGCATGATGGTGACTGTACAATGCCATTCAACTGGAACTGGCAGAACTCATCTGTGTTAGAAATCAAGAGTGGTTACTCTAGGGTGGGGAGGGTGGTTTATGACTGAGGAGGACCCAAAGGTGTTTCCGGCAGGCTGTGACTGGTGTACTTTGATGTGGGTGTTGTTTACCCAAGTGTCCACTTTGTGAAACTCCACTGCCCACTTGTGGATTGTCCTCCTTTCTCCATGCATGCTGTCCTTCCCTCAAATATACATTGCTGGTGTTTTGAAGCAATTCTATCTACACTAAGAAGAATCACTCCTACTGCATAT
>NW_012100976.1:68154-69670 GCF_000951045.1 Mandrillus leucophaeus
GAACTAGGAATCAAACCCAAACAAGCCCATGGGAGCTGGGGGGTGTGAAATGATGCCCAGTAGTGCATGAATGAATGAGTCACGGGCAGTGGCTCGTGCCTTGGCTGGCCAGTCACGAACTTGGAGAAAATAGAGTTGGAAAATTGGGAGGTAGAGGAGAGAGGTACGCATAGACCTCTTGCTATAGGCCGAGTGCATGACGATACTGGTTGTGCGTGGATGCCTACCAGAGGGTCTTTAAGGTACTGGGGCTCCCTGTAGTCAGGTAAGTGAGATGGCTTGACAGACAATACCACTCAGCCGCACAGGGCTTGCTCATGGAGTCCCTGCACAAAGTGGTCGTGGTGGCTGCGATGGACACTGCATGGGCACAGCAGTTGAGTTGCCACTCACCAGGGCTGACCTGGCAGCTGCCACTCCTGAGGGCCCAGCCCACCAAAAGCAGCTGTTTTTTTTTGGATGGAGAAATAAAACAGGCAATGGCAATTAAGAATAAAATAACATTATGATAGATAAACATGCCACTAAAAATATAGTAGAGATTTAAATAATTTTGAGACTATGAACAAGATTATGTCAATGGGGAGAACTTATTACAAGAAGTTAAAACGGTTGTAAAACTTTATTTCCCCTTCAGGAATATCCAGACTGTTTTACAGATAAGTTATACCAAAACTTTGAAGAAGGCTACTGAATTTATATGTAATATTCAAGAGTATGAGGAAACAGAGAGAAAGCCAGTAAACTCATTATTGTTTATGTATAAATAACATTGATTCTAAAGTCAGCTAGGGAATATATAAGTAAAAGCATGATAGGATAATCACTTCGAAGCAATTAGAGGTAAAAATACTGAGAAAAACAGTACTAGACTGTGTCCACCAATGAGCTATAAATAAATTAAATATCCTGCCCAGGTTACTCATCCCCAGGATACAAGAATATTTACACTTTAAATCTGTAATGCTTTTTATCACTTAATTAAAGAATAAAAGACAGAGATAATCACATTTTGTTAGATGCAGAAATTACTACAGATGAAATTCAACACTCCATCTCACCCACATTTCTTCACTTATCTCCACTTCTAAGAACTTGTGTTCAGTACTCGCTTTGGCAGCACATATATTAAAATTGGAAAGATACAGAGAAGATGAGCATGGCCCCTGCACAAGGATGACATACAAATTCATGAAGCATTCCATATTTTTAAACTCTCAGTAAACTAGGTATTGAAGGAACATACCTCAAGATAATAAAAGTCATCTATGACAACTCACAACCAGTATCATACTGAATGAGCAAAAGCTGAAAACATTCCCTTTTAACACCAGCACAAGACAAGGATGCCCTCTCTCACCATGCTGCACCTACTTCCATTTCCCTGTGAGGTGGGTCCCCCAGGAAGACACTGTGCTGACAGTAATTCCAAACCTGTGGATCAGGAATGTCAGCAGCTCCTGGATAGTGGTGCTGGCGGAGAGTCTGAGAATAGGGGAAAACAAGCCTACCCATG
>NW_012100976.1:70913-72154 GCF_000951045.1 Mandrillus leucophaeus
GAGATTCACCAGGCAGTGTGCTTCTCTCTCTTTTTTTTTTTTTTTTTTTTCAGTCAAGATGAAGGATGCAACGAGTTTTGTTTTTTTTTCTGTTTTGTTTTGTTTTCACTTGGAAGAAATATCCCTGCATGCCCATAGCCACCATATCCATAAAATTTCACTGTAGTGGCCACTCCTGAGGTTCTGTAAGATTTGTCCTCCTCTTTCTGGGGTGCAAGTGTTTTACCAAGGCCTCCAGCATACTTTCCACCTTCTTTCTCATCCATCCCAATCTATGATGTTGCCAATGAAATGAACAGATTGAATATTCTGTAGAATGTTCGGAATCTCTGAAGACTGTTATAGATGGCAGGAGAGTTCTAATAGCTCTCAGGGAAACCGTAAATAACTGTGGTATGAATGTGAATAACTCCATATCCACTTTCTAATTGGAAAGGAAAGCACTCAGCAAATCCACGGCTGCACACCATTGGCCTGCAGCCTTGTTAACCTCCGCTAGCAGTGATATCCAGCCGGCATGGCAGCTGCAATCAAGACTGCTACTAGGTCAAGTCTGAAGTAATCCTGCTCATTCTTTAGTCCCCAGCAGGCTTCAGCAAGGACAGAACACACGGAGATAATAGGCAACCCCAACACCACCCCACTTCCTACAGCTCTCTAATGGTGGTGCTACCCGCACAATACCTGGAATAACCTCCACCAGACCTGCCCTGGGATGTCGTATCACTTCCGATTCAGTTGAGAAGGGGGCAGTTTCAGAGGCTTCCCTTTGGCTTTCAGCCCAATAAGAGTCCTTACTCCACAGGCCAGGGACCCAGTGTGGGGGTGACTCCAGCTGCCAGCGCATCAAGACCAATTATGCACTCAGGAAATAAGGAAATAAACAGGGCTGGGACTACGGGATTATGAGCTATAATGTGTCCCGGCCTCTGGAAGCCCCTTTGTTTGGGACATGATGGTGCTGTGGGAATCTGGGCATCAATGTCAGCTCACACCCAATGTCAATCCTCCCCCAAATTCTGCCTAAATCCCTTGCCCAGTGTACAGTCTCCTGAGTAAATGGCTATAGGTTCCTTTGCAGAAAAGCTCAGGGAATTGAGCCAGCATACACTTCCATGCTGTTCCAGGGTCTTCCTCCTACAGATGTGGACTCCTCCTCTGTCACTGGGATGTGAATCTGAAAGTTGGCTGAGGTCTGGGCATTGAGAATGGATTATGATTTTGTATTGTGTCAACCACCC
>NW_012100976.1:73189-74882 GCF_000951045.1 Mandrillus leucophaeus
TGTCCTGAGAAACTGCCCTCAAGCCAAAGGATTTTTATTCATCCAGCCTGACATTCTGATGCTTTGATCAAACACCCTCACATTCCAATCCCGGAAGTGCTCCGTGGGCTCCTACAAGGCCATGCCGGCTGGTTCCTGCAGAGCTCCTGAGAGGGATTCCCGCTGCATCACAGAGGGGGAGGCTTCTGCAGCATCTTCCAGTACAGGAAGCGGGAACTATTACCAGAGAAAGGTGAGCCTCCCCTGCATGCCCAGGGGGTCCTGGAGGGCACCGATCAGATAACTCTGTTCCAGTTTGCAGAATCTCAGGTTTCCCCAGCAGGGCCCTGACTTTCCCACAACAGGCGTGCCTTGGCTGAGTGTCAAACATCTCTGGAGTGCTGTGACCCTCACAATGATGTCTTCAGCTGCTATTCCATGCTACCTGCCCTTCCTCTAGAGGAGATAAAGGACTGTCCATGAGACACTGCAGAGGCACTCACACATAGCCACCGACTGCTGTTAACAATCCTCAGATTCTCATTCTCCTTTTATAGGACACTAACACAGCCGAGTAGTATTCAGCCAACTTCACTGTCTTTGTAGGTTTCCCTCTCACCCTGTCATTATTGTACAGAGGCTTCTATCATCACAGCTGCCAGAGCTTCCCCTAACCAGGGCATCTTCTCAGGTCAGCACTGGGCAGATCCACAGTTGCTTGGCGGCACCTTGTGCTATGCACTTTCCATGTCCTCCATCAACCCAGATGGCATCCTCTTGGCCAGCCAGGCAGTGGGTGAGCTCATCCCAAACCCCATGCTTTTGCCTGTGTTCTTGGAACACTCCTGATACCACTCTTGTTAGCGTCCCCGGAGAAGACCCTAATGTAGTATTAGATGTGCAAGAATTTATTAGGGGAAATGCTTGTGACAGAAATTAGGGAGGAAGATAGAAAACGCTGGGAGAGCCATCAGAGGGTGATGCAAGTCTAAACTCCAGTGAAGGAGAGAGGGAGGGAGAGTCCGCTGGAAGCACCCTAGACCCACTGCAGGCTAAGGGAGGTTCAGTAAGGGAATCAGGGAGTCCTGGAACTCAGTCGGTCTTCAGTGGAGGAAAGATCCTGCCTTAATTTCCCTGCTGTTCTCAACCTTGTCAGGAGGAAGCCTATGGGAACATGGTTTCAGAGCAAATGTGGCAATAGGCTTCAGGCTAGAATAATTGGGACCATCATCAGTTACACTTCCTCTAGCTGACGGCCTCAGATGTGCATTCCTGTGACTGCCACAGTGGTCCAGTAGAGAGAGAAAAAATGATGATGATGAAAGAGAAAAAAAGAATGGACTGATGAATTATTATCTTCAAGTAGATGAGTTAGGATGCGGTTTGGACACCGGCAGAGGAACTGGCTCTGGCTGGGACTAGGTCAACCTACAACAACTGTCTATGTGGTGGAAGGCCCGTCAAGTGGCACAGCTGCAAATGCATGAGCTGATGGTGGTGGAATCTGTGAAATTGTCTTCTAATGTGTTCACTTCTCTCAGTGAGGTAGGAAGCAAGGTCATCAGCGGAAGTAAGAATGGGGAAGGAGGGTTGGAGGTGTGAGCACAGAGAGAAGGTGTGTAAGAGTCACCCAGGCCAGGAGGAGGCTGAGAGTGAGCTATGCAGGGAGAGGGTGATTGCTGAACGTGGTGGGGGCTCCCCAAGAGGTTTGGGT
>NW_012100976.1:75162-75481 GCF_000951045.1 Mandrillus leucophaeus
GTGGAATTCACCAGCTGTGTAGTTTTTCCAAGCAAGTGTGACAACGCAAGAGAGAGACAAGGGAGGGATGGAAATTATTTACTATAGAATTCAAAGTGGGTGAGGAGGGAGGAGAGGACACCCAAGGTTCAGGGACGATGGGTAGATGGCAGGATCACTAGATTGAGAATCCCGGGGTGGGGGGTGCCGGGGGATGAAAGGATTCCTGAAATTGATGTACTACCGGGTGGACACCAAGCCTGAAAAACAGGTACACATAGAATGAATTATTTGCTGATATCAAATTACAACATATGATAAAATGATAGTATCTGTGTCC
>NW_012100976.1:79431-82124 GCF_000951045.1 Mandrillus leucophaeus
AGAGTTGAGTACTGAAGTATTTAGGAATGAGGGTCATGATGTTGGCAAGTGATTGTTAAATGTTTCAGCACAAATTATAGAAACATAATTTATTACGTACACAAAGGAAATAATTAGATCTATGGTGAGCATTGTATTCTTTCAAACTTTTGGACTCTTTGCAATTTTGTGTAATGATTTGGAGAAAAAAGTAAAGGTAAAAATACATGATCACATGAGAAATGTCACCACATCATGTGGATTGGAAATTGAGCTTCGAGACCAGATGAGGTGGCTCATGCCCATAATCCCACAGCTTTGAGAGACTGAGGTGGGAGGATCACTTTAGGCCAGGAGTTCAAGAGCAGCCTGGGAAACATAGGAAGACCCCGTCTCTACAAAATACTAAACAATTAATTGAATGTGGTGGCGGGTATACCTGTGGTTCTAGCTACTTGGGAAGCTGAGGTGGAGGATTGCTTAAGCCTAGGAGTTCAAGGTTATAGTGAGCTATGATCATGCCACTGCCTTGGTGTCAGAGCGAGGCCCTGTCTCAAAAAGAAATTAAAAATAAAGAAAGAAAAGAATATTAAGCTTTAAGAGCATTCAAGAGCATGTGTGTGAGAATGTGTCAGTGTGTGCCAGTTGTGTATATTTTGTGTGTGATTGTGTCATTGTGTGGAGAGTGAGAACATATGTCAATCTGTGTGTCAGCATCTTTGTGTCTGTGTGTGTTGGTGTGTGAGTCTATGTGTGCATTCATTCATTCATTCATTCATTCACTCAACTAGTATATTTAAAGTAACAATCAGGCACTATTCAAGGCAAGGGAAATACAGCTGTGAACAATCGAAATCACTGTCCTTGTCCTCATGAAGCTTGTATTCCAGAGGAGAGAGAGACTATAAGCAGTTAAAATAAACACATCTGTAGCTGGGCATAGTGACTCGTGCCTGTAATTCCAGCACTTTGGGAGGCTGAAGTGGGAGGACCCCTTGAGGCCAGGAGTTTGAGACCAGCCTGGGAAACATAGCAAGACTCCATGTGTACCAAAAAGAAACACAAAATAGTGAGTGTGGTGGCACACGCCTCTAGTCCCCAGCTACTTGGGAGGTTGAGGTGGGAGGATCACTGGAGCCCAAGAGTTTGAGGCTACAGTGAGCCAAGACTGCACTACTGCACTCCAGCCTAGGTGACAGAGCACAACCTGGTCTCTGAAAATAAATACATAACCAAATAATTCTTAAATGTTAGTAGAAGCGTTGTGAACAAAAACAAAACAGGGTGGAGTCAGAGGGGATGGGAGACGCCACATGAAGTGGGCAGTGCAGGGACGAGTTGTGGTGGGAATGAGGAGAACGTCAGGGTGGAAGGGAGCCCTGGAGATGAGCTTCCAGGCAGGGGAGCAGCTGTGCAGAGGTTCTGAGGTGTGGACACCTGGGCGTGCTGGATGAACGACGCCGTGGAGGGCCTCGATCTGGCCCCATCGCACAGCCACATCTGGGTAAACTGGGCGGTCACTGGAGAGGGCCCTGCCAATGAGAGGGGTTTTTCACGTAACATATTTTGAAAAGATTCTTCAAAACATTCCGAAGGTATTACAGGGGACATTTTCCTCCATTCCCAGACCCCAGGTCCTCTGCCAGAAACGAGCACGTAACCATGTCTCATGCATCCTTCCTGGAAAGCAGCTGTGCACGTGTTATTGTTGTTACATGAAGAAGGATCACTGAAAAGAAAGAAGCAGAGGAAGAAAATGCTTCTTCTCTTCGGTTTTCCAGAGTGTTGTTATGAAGGGCTGGAGAGAGGGTTTGCAGGGAGGAGGCAGAAACCTCAGGGACGGCACAAGGCTCCAGACCTTCTCTCTCCTCTCGTCGTTGTGGAGTCCCTTGCTGCCCAGAGGCTCCTTCACCCCCACTGATGCTCAGCCCCGGGTCAGTCATCTCTGCCTGACTTACAGCCCACTCCCTTCTTCTGCTCAGAGAATCTGAGAGCAGCGCGGCGGCTAAGGATAGTAGCCCTGAGGTCCTACCTCCCCTGCTCAGCCAAGACCTCTGGGTCTCCCTGGGCTCCAGGCAGCAGGACAGGGGTCTGAACACAAGAGGGCGCGCCTACCCTAGGTCAGGGTTGGGATCAGCCGGGGTCTGTGTGGTTCTATTCATGTAGGCTTTATTGTATTCCACTGATTTATGCCTATTTTATGCCAACATCACATTGCTTTTTATTACTAGAATTTATAGTAAATATTGAAATCACCCAATAGCATCCTCCAAATTTCTTCATTTTAAAAATTATTTTGGCTATTCAAACTTATTTTTATATCCGTTGAATAGGTAGCTTCAACTTGCCAATTTCTTTAAACATTTCTTTTACAGTTCACCAGTGTTTTAATTCAAATTGCACTTAATTTAATAGTTCAATCTTGGAGAATTAATAACATTGGAGATCCTAGTTCTGGAATACACTACTTCTCTGTTTATATCGATCATCTTGACTTTCTGTCGGTGTTGCCATGTAGATCTTAGTGTACAAATCACAAACACTATTAAAAAATTAATGTCTGAACATGGTATTACTTTAATAAATGTTTTATAAGTGGATTTTTAAATTTTTTGTTACTCTGATTTTACATTACTTATAGAGACTTTACTTTCGTATAGGAGTTGTACCCTACAATTTTGATAAATTCACTTACTACTTCTAGAAGTTTTATT
>NW_012100976.1:85264-86774 GCF_000951045.1 Mandrillus leucophaeus
CCAATCTGGCATGACACATTGTTCTTTTTATGTTTATTTGAATTTAATAACTTTTTGCACAGAATTTGGGGTCTGTGCTCAAGAGAAATAGTTGTCCTTGATTCTTTTTTCTTGTGATTTTGTTGTCTGGGTTTTCTTCTTCTTTTTTAAATCTGAGTAATGTTTCCCTCATAAATGGACTTGAAAATGGTTGCCTCCTCTGATTTCTAAAAGGGTGTTTGAAAAATTGATGTTATTTCTCAACTATATGTTCCATATAATTCATCACTGAAGCCTTCTGGACCTGGAATTTCCTCTATGGAAAGGATTTCAATTACAAATTCAATTTCTGAAATTTATATACAGCTGGTCACATTTTGTATTTCTTCTTGGGTCAATTCTCCTGAGTTTTCTCTCTCAAGGAAATTGTTCACTTGGTTGTCAAAGGTATTGGCATGAAATTATTACTATTTCTTTTCAGGACTGAAGACTGTGCACTGATGTTCTTTTCTTCCTGATAGTGTTAATTTGTGTCCTTTTGCCTTGATCAATCTAGCTAGGGGTTTATAAAATTTACTGATTATTTTACCATACAACCAACTTTTTGATTTATTAATTTTCTTTAATCTTTCTGATTCATTGACTTCTGTTTCATCATTATTTCCTTCCTCTGCATGCTTTGGTTTAATTTGTTCTTTTTTGGTTTTTTATGGCAGAAGCCAAGTTGCTAATTTGAGACCTTCTTTCTTAATAGAGGCATTTAAAAATATCGATTTTTCTCTAGTACTGCAGCTACATCCCACAGATTTTGATTTATTGTACTTTCACATCCTTCAGTTTAGAAGACGTCCTAATTTCTCTTGTGATTTCTTTGTTGACAAAATTGTTGATCAGAATTTTGATGTTTAATTTCCAGATACTTGGTATGTTTATGATCACATATCTGAGTCCATTTGGGCTGTTGAAACAGAGCACCGTAGTCTGTGTGGCTTATAAACAACAGAAATCTATTTCTCACAATTCTCACAATTCCGGAGCCTGGGAAGTCCAAGGTCAAGACAATGGCAGAGAGAGTGTGTGATGAAGGGTGCGTCCTGATTCACAGATGGTGTCTTTTTTTGGTGTCCTTACATGGTGGAAGGAGCAAAGGAGCTCAATGAGGTCCCTTTTATAAGGGGACTAATCTCACTAATAAGGGCTCTGCCCTCAGGATTTAATCACCTCCTAAAGGCCCCACCTCCAAACACCATCACATTAGGGATTAGGTTTCAATATGTGAATTTAGGGGATGACAACAACATTCAGTCCACAGGATCATCTTATTGTTACTGATTTCTAATGTGTTTCCATACGGTCAGAAAATATATCTTGTATGATTTCAATATTTTCAAATGTATTGTTTTATGGCCTGAAATACAGTTTCTCTTGGTAAATGTATCATTTGCACTTGAGACAATATGTATTTTTTCACTGATGTTCATATGTGTATAAATCAATAAAGACTGTGTGGCTAATGCTTTTTGGTTTTCTA
>NW_012100976.1:86824-90758 GCF_000951045.1 Mandrillus leucophaeus
GGCGGAGCTTGCAGTGAGCTGAGATCCGGCCACTGCGCTCCAGCCTGGGTGACAGAGCGAGACTCCGTCTCAAAGAAAAAACAAAACAAAACAAGTATAAAGTCATATTTTTGCCAAAGATGATACAATTAGCTTGCATCCAACTAAAAACACACTAACCCTTTCCTCAGAAAAAGGTTCAAACTGAATGCATGATATGCACTCTTCTCTTTGATGTACTGTAACCTAAATACCATGTGTAATAAAACTTACACCATCATTAATAAAAGGAACTATTGTTAGCACATCTTATGTTTTATTACAAGATGATCAGGAAAAGATGAAAAGAAAGGTATTTGCTCAAAACATGTCTGGATACATACACACAGACAGAAATATCATTATAAAAACATAAAGAAGTAATGCTGATAACATTTACCGTCCTTTTTTCTGTAAGTGCTCACATGGTTACAGCTGGTTATTTATTTATTTATTTATTTACTTATTTATTTGAGACAAGGTCTTGTTCTGTTGCCCAGGCTGGAGTGCAGTGGCATTACCTCGGCTCACTGCAACCTCCACCTCCCGGGCACAAGTGGTCCTCCTACCTCAATCTCCTAAGTAGCTGGGACTACAAGCACACCTCCAAGTCTGACTAATTTTTTGTATTCATTTTCAGTAGAGATGGAGTGTCAGCATTTTGCTCAGGTTGGTCTCACATTCCTAGACTTAAGCAATCCACCTGCCTCAGCCTCCCAAAGTGCTGGGATTACAGGCATGAGCCACTGTGCCGGCCACAACTAGTATTTATAAATACTTTTGTTGTTTTTCACTAATCATCCCATATTCCCATTGCTTTCAGCAAGTCTGTCAGCTGATCAGGTTTCTTTTCCTGCTTGGGAGACTCAAACCTTCATTTCTGAAGGGAATGGGTCATTAGAAGTCCTACCTGACTTGGGTTGTTGTAGTTTTTTATTGACTTTAATTATAGGGCAGAGTATTACTAAGAGATGCTCTAAAACATCTCCTGCATTCCAGACATAGTCCTATTACTGTCCACCACGGGGGTGGTGACCAGGACTAATCACCCCAGACGGTGCAGTCACTCCTTCCTTTGTTGATTCAGAATCCTGAGAAGCTGAAGGCCCGGGTGGCTGTCTTAGCTTCCAGCTCAATGGTTCATTTCTGTGTCTCCTGAGGGAGCTCAATGGTTCATTTCTGTGTCTCCTCCTTTTGTAAACCTCTAGATCCTGATGCTGTTCCTCCAGACTGGGAAAGACTTCACAGCCAGGGTCTCCAGCACCTTCTACAGGTGTTTTCAGGCTGGCAACAGGTCTGTACTTTCCGGGAGCAGACCTCCCAGAGGAAGAGGCAGACTGCCATCTTTGCTGTTATATACCCTTCACTGGTGATACCTTCAGGTACTGGAAAATCTGAGGTAACTATGGACTGTAGCAGCCCCCAGCAAACTGTACAGCCCTACAGAAAAGTGGCCAGACTGTTAAAAGAGAAAACAAAAGAAGAGAAAAGAAAACCCACTCAAAGGTCAGCAACCTCAAAGATTTAGGGTAGATAAGCCCACAAAGGTGAGAAGAAATCAGCAAAAGAATCTGATAACCAACCTGACAGAGATGAAAAACACTCTATAAGAATTTCACAGTGCACTCACAAGTATTAATAGCACAATAGAGCAAGTGGAGAAAAGAACCTCAGTGCTTGAAGACTGGCTTTCTCAAATAAGACAAGAAGATGAGACTAGAGAAAAAAGAATGAAAAGGAATGAACAAAACATCTGAAAAACATGGGATTATGTAAAGAAACTGAATGTATGAATGATCGGTGTACCTGAAAGAGATGGGGAGAATGGAACCAATTTGGACAACATTTAAGGATATCATCCATGAAAACTTCCCCAACCTAGCTAGACGGGCCAACATTCAAATTCAGAAATGCAGAGGATCCCAGTAAGTTGCTCCATGAGAAGATCATCCATCATCCCCAAGACAAATAATCATCAGATGCTCCAAGGTTAAAATGAAAGAAAAAGATGTCAAGGGTAGCCAGAGAGAAAGGCCAGATCACCTACAAAGGGAAGCCCATCAGACTAACAGTGGATCTTTCAGTGGAAATCCTATAAGCCCGATGAGATTGAGGGCCAATATTCAACATTCTTAAAGAAAAGAGTCTCCAACCCATAATTTCATATCCAACCAAACTAAGCTTCATAAGCAAAGGAGAAATCAGATTCTTTTCAGGCAAACAAATGCCAAGAGAATTCATTACTACCAGACCTGCATTACAAGAACTCCTGCAGGAAGCACTAAACATGGAAAGACAGTTCCCAGCCACTACAAAAACACAGTGAAGTACACAGACTAGTGACACAATAAAGCAACCACATAAGCAAGTCTGCAAAGTAACTAGCTAACATCATGATGATAGGATCAAATCCACACATACCAAGACTAACCTTAAATGTAAATAGGCTAAATGCCCCGTTTAAAAGACATAGAGTGGCAAGCTGGATAAAGAACCAAGGTCTATCAGTATGCTGTCTTCAATACACCCATTTCACATGTAATGACACACATAGGCTCAAAATAAAAAGAAGGAAGAAAATTTACCGAGCAAACGGAAAGCAGAAACAAAAGCCAGGGTTGCAACCCTTGTTTCTGACAAAACAGGTGTTAAACCAACGAAGATCAAAAAAGACAAAGAAGGGCATTACATAATGGTAAACAGTTCAATTCAACAAGAAGATCTAACTGTCTGAAATATATATGCATCCAACACAGGAACACCCAGATTCATAAAATAGGTTCCTAGAGACCTTCAAAGAGACTTAGAATCTCACACAATAATAGGAAGAGATTTTAATACTCCACTAACCCTGTTAGACAGATCATCAAGACAGAAAATTAACAAAGATATTCAGGACCTGAACTCAGCCCTGGATCAAATGGACCTGATAAATATCTATAGAAGTCTTCACCCCAAAGCAACAGAATACACATTTTTCGCATTGCCACATGGCACTTACTCTAAAATTGATCACACGATTGGAAGTAAAACACTCCTCAGCAAATGCAAAAGAACTGAAATCACAACAAATAGTCTCTTGGACCACAGTGCAATCAAATTCAAAATAAAGACTAAGAAATTCACTTAAACCATACAATTACATAGAAATTGAATAATCTATTCTTGAACGACTTTTGGGTCAATAATGAAATTAAGGCACAAATCAGGAAGTTCCTTAAAAATAATGAGAACGAAGATACAATGTATCAGAATCTCTGGGAAACAGCTAAGGCAGTGTTAAGAGAGAAATTTATAGCATTAAATGCCCACATCAAAAAGTTAGAAAGATTTCAAGTTAACAACCTAAAATCACAACCAAAAGAACTTGAGAATAAAGACCAAACATATCCCAAAGCTAGCAGAAGACAAGACATAATAAAAAAAATTAACAAAGGCATTCTTTCCTGAAGGAGGCAGAGACACGAAAAACCACTCAAAAGATCAACGAATTCAGTTTTGTTTTGTTTTGCTTTGTTTTTTTGAGATGGAGTTTCACTCTTGTTACCCAGGCTGAAGTGCAGTAGCGCGATCTCAGCTAGCTGCAACCGCCACCTCCCGGGTTCAAGCGATTCTCCTGCCTCAGTCCTTCAAGTAGCTGGGATTACAGGCATATGTCACCATGCCTCGTTAATTTTTTGTATTTTTAAGAGAGATGGGGTTTATCCACGTTGGTCAGGCTGGTCTTGAACTCCTGACCTCAGGTGATCTACCTGCTTCAGCCTCCCAAAGTGCTGGGATTACAGGGGTGAGGCCATCGCTCCAGGCATAGGTTTTTTTTCTTTTTTTTTAATTAATAAAATCAATAGACCCCTAGCTAGGCTAGTAAAGAAGAAAGGAGAGAAGATTTCAATAAACACTATTAGAAACAATAAGA
>NW_012100976.1:94753-102476 GCF_000951045.1 Mandrillus leucophaeus
TTTTTGAGACAGAGTCTCACCCTGTCGTCCAGGCTGGGGTGCAATGGTGAGATCTCGGCTCACTGCAACCTCTGCCTCCTGAGTTCAAGTGATTCTCCTTTTCTCAGCCTCCTAAGTAGCTGGGATTACAGGCACGTGCCACCATACTCAGCTAATTTTTTGTATCTTTAGTAGAGACGGGGTTTCACCTTGTTGACCAGACTGGTCTCAAACTCCTGACCTCGTGATCCACCTATTTCTGCCTTCCAAAGTGCTGGGATTACAGGTGTGAGCCACCATGTCCAGCGTATGCTACCTGATTTCAACTACATTTCAAGTCTACAGTAACCGAAATAGCATGGTACTGGTACAAAAACAGACATAAAGACCAATGGACAGAATAGAGAACCCAGAAAGAAGACCACACACCTACAACTATGATCGTTGACAAACCTGACAAAAATAAGCAATGGGGAAAGGATTCCCTATTCATAAATGGTGCTGGGATAACTGGCTAGCCATATGCAGAAGATTAAAACTGAACCCCTTTCTTACACCATATATCAAAATCACCTCAAAATGGATTAAAGACTTAAATTTAAGATCCAAAACTGTAAAAACCCTAACAAGACCTAGGCAATACCATTTAGGACATTGGCATGGGCAACGATTTCACTACAAAGATGCCAAAAGCAGTGCAACAAAAGCAAAAATTGTCAAATGGGATCTAATTCAACTAAAGAGCTCTGCACAGCAAAAGAAACTATCAACAGAGTAAACAACCTACAGAATGGGGGAAGATTTTTTGCAAACTATGCATTTGACAAAAGTGTAATATCCATAAGGAAGTTAAACAAATTTACAAGAAAAAACAAAACAACCGCATTAAAAAGTGCGCAAAGCATATGAACAGACACTTCTCGAAAGAAGGCATACATGCAGCCAACAAACATGAAAAAATGCTCAACATCACTGATCATTAGAGAAATGCAAATCAAAACCACAGTGAGATACCGTTTCACACCAGTCAGAATGGCTATTATGAAAAAGTCAAAAAATAACAGATGCTGGCAAAGTTGTAGAGGAAAAGGAATACCTATACACTGTTGGTGGGAGTGCAAATTAGGTCAGCCATTGTGGAAGACAGCATGATGATTTCTCAAAGACCTACAGACAGAAATACCATTATACCCAAAGGAATATACATCATTCTATTATAAAGACATAGGCACACATATGTTCATTGCAGCACTATTCACAATAGCAAAGACATGGAATCAACTTAAATGCCCATCAATTATAGACTGGATAAAAAAATGTCATACATAGATACCATGGAATACTATGCAGACAGACAAAGGAACATGATCATGTCCTTTGCAGAGTCATGGATGAAGCTGGAAGCCATTATCCTTAGCAAACTAATGCAAAAACAGAAAACCAAATACTGCATGTTCTCACTTATACGTGGGAACTAAATGATGAGAATGCATAGAGACATAGAGGGGAATAGCACACACTGGGGCCTTTCAGAAAGTGGAGGGGGGGAGGAAGAAGAGGATCAGGGAAAATAACTAATGGGTACTAGGCTTAAAACCTGGGTGATTAAATAGTCTGTGCACCAAACTCCCACAACGCAAGTTTACCTGTAAAACAGCCTGCACTTGTACCCCTGAACTGAAAATAAAGTTAAAAAAAGGAACTGATCTGTGGATTTTGCCTGTTGCTGAGTAAGTCTATTTCGATTATGCAAACCAGGATGGAGGAAATACTCACAGGGTGGTCAGGGGCCCACCAGACCCGCTGTGAGAATGGTTCATGGATGTTAGGGCTTCAGGTTTTCTATTCTTCCTAATTTAATCTTGGTAGGTTGTTTGTTTCCAGGAATTTATCCATTTCCTCCAAATTTTCCAGTTTGTCAGTACAGAATTATTCATAATAGTCTCTGATGGTCTTTTGTATTTTTGCAATATCAGTCGTAATGTTTCTCTTTTCTTTTCTGATTTTGTTTGAGTCTGTTAGAAATAAAGCTCAAAGTCACAAAGAAAATGAGTACTTGAACAAAGGATTTCTCAGCAAGGCAATTTTTACTTCTGCAGAAGGATGCTACCTGTAAGCCTGATTGCCACGAGAGCACCCAGAACAAGGGAAAGCAGGGGTTTTTATTCCTAACACAAGTTGTTTCTACTATTGGGTCCTGTCTCCACTGGCTGGAGCTGGACCACACAATCTTAACTGATCCCAGTTGGCCAAAAACATTAACTTTCCTAAGTAAGGTAAAGGTGCAATGGGGAACAAAGGAAAGGAGGGGGTCGCTTATGGGAAACCAGAAAGACAATAATATTTCCAAATAAGGCAACAGCATAGGCTGCAAGCTAGAACGTGTCTGGGTATGTCTGGTCAGATCCAGGCAGACTAGGAGTTAGGCCTTGGTTCAAGTACAAGAACATAGAATGTGTTTATTTCTTTACTGTATGTAACAACTACTTGGAGCACAATAAAGAGTCATTAGTAAATTAGAAGATTTGTTAGTTTGAAGAGCGAGGGAAACTTAAAGAAACCTTTTAAGGGGAACTATCTTCTTAACACTGATCATGCTAAACCAAAAAGGAAAACTTTGGAGAGGAACTTTTATTCTTTACAGTTTCCCCCTCTTGATTTTACAGTTCTTCCTCTTCAAATCTCCTTAACATATCTTGACTTTGTTGCTCTTCTTGATCAGTTAGAAGGAACAACTTAACTGAGTAAGGGGGAGGAGAATTGAAAGGGGTTTTGGTAAGAACCTTTTCTATAAGCCTCTGCACTAATCCACGAATGCAAGGTATAATACAATATTCTACAAGGATAAATACACTGATTATGAGAGTCAGTGAGGTGAGAATTGAGGACACGAGTCCTTTCCACTTACCAAACCACCTTTCCATTAAGCTAGCGAAAGGATCTTTTATTCCAGAGTTTTTAGCTAGTTCATTTAATAAAGCAGTAAGACCTTGTAGTGCATTTGTTATAGTTCCATCAGGGGCAGTATTATTACAGATAAAAGTTCAACATTGAGTTCCAATCATAACACAAACCCTGCCTTTTTCTGCTAGTATCATGTCTAGTGCTACTCTATTTTCCCAAGTCATCTGACTGGTGGGTCCTAGTTGCACAGCTATTCACTCATAGTATCCCTTGTGCAATTAATGAATCATTGCTGATTGTAGTAAATATAATTTATCCAATCTACCTTTTTTTTTCCCCCCCAAGATGGAGTCTCAGTCTGTCGCCCAGGCTGGAGTGCAGTGGTGTGATCTCAGCTCACTGCAACCTCCGCCTCCTGGGTTCAAGTGACTCTCTCCTGAATTGCTGGGATTACAGGTGTGTGCCACCATGCCCGGCTAATTTTTGTATTTTTAGTAGAGACAGGGTTTCACTATGTTGGTCAGGCTGTTCTCAAACTCCTGACCTCGTGATCTGTGCGCCTCGGCCTCCTAAAGTGCTGGGATTACAGATGTGAGCCACTGCGCCCGACCATCCAATCTACATTTTTATTGATAGTCACCCCATACCTGAATAATGACTTAAATCCTGCAGCTATTTGGTTTCAAGCTTTAAATTTATCTGTTACTCCAATAGCATCTATATAAACATTGGGATCAAAAGACTCACAGGAAAACTTTTTGTACTATGATGCCTGGTTGTGAATTTTTTTTTTTTTTTTTTTTTGAGACGAAGTCTCGCTCTGTCGCCCAGGCTGAGGTGCAGTGGTCGGATCTCAGCTCACTGCAAGCCCCGCCTCCTGGGTTTACACCATTCTCCTGCCTCAGCCTCCCGAGTAGCTGGGACTACAGGCGCCGGCCACCTTGCCCGGCTAGTTTTTTGTATTTTTTAGTAGAGACGGCGTTTCACCGTGTTAGCCAGGATGGTCTCGATCTCCTGACCTCGTGATCTGCCTGTCTCGACCTCCCAAAGTGCTGGGATTACAGGCTTGAGCCACCGCGCCCAGCCTGGTGGTTAATTTTTTTGGTGAATGAAATGCCAGGGCGAAAAAGATAGCCAATTGAATTACAGCGCAAGTACCACTCCTGTTATTTGGCAGAGTATCCCACAAAGGTCCACCACAATGCCACCATACATCTGCTTGGGGATGGATAAGGGTGGACTGATGGGTTAGTTCTTGGAAGTGCTTGACCTCACTGCATCCCGTCAGGTTTCCAAGGAAAGCCAAATTTTCTCCCTGTTGTGACAGACATGAAGCAACTTTGGTCCCAGAAGATGGAGGCTGACCTGCAGGGTGCTGGACCTCAGGGAATCGTAGAGAAACTGTTTGACATGATTTATTGCCCCAAGCTGTGGGGTCTTGGAGCAGAGCTACCATGGAGTCCATAACTGGTCTATTACAAGACCATCTGAGTGGAAAGGGGACAATTTGAGCCTCTGGTCTGCCGTGAGCCCAAGTATAACTATCATTCTTATTTTGACTGTGGATGGAATATTTAATCTATTCCAGCCAGGCATTTGCATCCTGAGACCCTGTTTCAATGGCTAGAGTTTGCCTCAGGTATTTTACTTGTACTATCGCTACTTTGGTTTTGTCACTGGGTATAGGTAGGGTGATGGTTTGAGGAAGATGTGATAGAGAGGTGGAAGGGGCAATAAAGCAGATTTCAAAAATTCCCCTAGGATCCTTTCCTGAGATGTTGGCCTGTATGCCATAAATACGACTTAATGAAGGGGAAGAGTTTTGGGATGTTGCAATAGTAATAGTAAGCTGAATGGGATTACATTGGTTATATGGACAATTAGAAGAGGCATTCCCTTTTGTCAAATGGATATATGACTTTAAGGACTGGCAAAGACAGGTGGGAGCGGTCCAGCCCGGACCTTTGGTGTTCCATAGGACATCAGACCAAGTATAGCATAGGGACTCTGTTTTAAGGGGACGACAGTCCCATTCCCACCAGTTAATACAACTACTATTTTTGGGGTTATCATGATCTTTATAAGAATTTGCTATATCTTTCCAATCTGAGGAAGTCCAAGAGGGACAAAGATATTTATCTGAGGCAGTAAGCTGTCTTTGGTCCCGTAAATTTCCACAAGACATAACTAGACAAGCATCAAAGGTAATAATTTTGGGCAAACTTGATCTAGTTACATTAATGATGAGATGGGCGTAGTTAAGGGAAAGAAAAGAAGAAAAAGAGATACATAGATTACGTTTTTCTTTTTATCGTCAGTCTGGTGGGAGTCAACGGAATAACGGTCCATGTCTCCGGAGAAGGTGACACCTTCTTGACTGGAGTATAATGGGTCCACCCTTTCTCAATGGTCTGAACTGCTGTTTCAGTCGTTGTGAGCACCAGATAGGATCCTTCCCAGGTATGCTCAAACTTTCCCTCTTTTCAGCCTTTGATAAGGACATGATCTCTGGGTTGATGCTCATGGGCCAGGAATTCAAGGGGTGGAGTCTGTGCTAGGAGACCTTGAGTCCTGAGGGAAGAAAGTGTAGAAGACAGACCAAATACATCATTTCTAAGGAA
This sequence comes from Mandrillus leucophaeus, assembly GCF_000951045.1. Taxonomy (NCBI): domain Eukaryota; kingdom Metazoa; phylum Chordata; class Mammalia; order Primates; family Cercopithecidae; genus Mandrillus; species Mandrillus leucophaeus. Next base: position 100,258 of record NW_012100976.1, read on the forward strand.
CTGATCTTTTGTTTTGTTCGTAGGAAGCTCAGTAGTAGTGTTTAGATAAGATAATGCATAAAGCATTTCATAAGGAGACAGGCCAAGATCCTTCTGAGGGGCAGTTTGGATTCTTAGTAAAGCAACGGGATGACATTTTGTCCATGGTAGCCGAGTTTCTAAAATTAATTTGGTTAGATGATTCTTTAAAGTTTGATTCATTCTTTCTACTCTCCCTGATGAAGGCAGAGGCCAGGAAGTATGATATTCCCATTTTATCCCTAATACTTGGATTAGTCCTTTAATAATGTGTGTGATAAAGTGGGTCTCATTGTCTGAATCAATATTCTCTATTATTCCAAACCTGGGTATGCTATGTTCTAACAGGGCTTTGACCACATTACTGGCTGTTGCACTTGGAAAAGGGATGGCTTCTATCCAGTGGGTGGATAGATGGGTGGGTAAGATGATCTACTATTACCAGTAAATACTTAAGGTGGCCTATTGGGGGCATTTCAGTATAGTCGACTTGGACACTTTGAAATGGCCTTAACCCAGGATTTCTCCCTCTGGGAGGTTGTCTTTTTAGGTTCTGCTTATGAGATTTTCTGCACACTATACAACTTCCCACTACTTGCTTGGTGAGGGTGTATATTCCTATGCACCCATAAACCCTAAGGACTACATCACACATGGTTTGAAGACCCCAGTGAGATCCTTGATGAAGCTGTGACAATATTTCCCTCATAAGAGGTTTGGATAACATTTCCCTTCCATCTGGTAATAACCACTTTCCTTTTGAGTTTTTCAGCTCCTAATTTTTTTAGTTTTTTCTGATCTACTTGAGAGAAGATAGGGAGTGCAGCTGGAGATGGAAGACAAGGGGTTAGTCGAAAAATGGGTTCTGCTGGAGAAGAGGCAGCTTACTTAGCTATTTGGTCAGTGAGATTATTTCCCTGATCTTCAAATGGAGGATTCCTTTGATGTCCTGGGACATGTACAACAGCTATTGCTTTTGGCAATTGTAAATTTTCCAGTATTTGTATTATTAGGTTCCTATGGAGTGAATTTTGACCTTTGCTGTTAATGAGGCCCCGCTCAGTCCAAATTTTTCCAAAAGTATGGACTACTCCAAAGGCATAGTTGGATTCTGTATAGATTGTTCCTTTTTGATTTACTGAAATTTTAAGGCCTGAATTTTTTTTTTTTTTTTTTTTTTTTTTTTTTTTTTTTTTGAGATGCAGTTTCACTCTGCCGCCTAGGCTGGAGTGCAGTGGCACCAACTGGGCTCACTGCAAGCTCCTCCTCCCAGGTTCACGCCATTCTCCTGCCTCAGCCCCTGGAGTAGCTGGTGCCCGCCACCATGCCTGGCTAATTTTTTTATGTATTTTTAGGAGAGACGGGGTTTCACCGTGTTAGCCAGGATGGTCTCAATCTCCTGACTTCGTGATCCACACCCCCTCGGCCTCCCAAAGTGCTGGGATTACAGGTGTGAGCCACCGTGCCCGGCCTAACGCCTGATTTAATGTGAACAACTCACATATTTGTGCAGACCAGTCATTTGGTAACCTTTCAGACTCTTTCTGTGAGGGTATCTCCATCTATCATTGAATACTCGTTATGCCTTTTTCCTTTGATTATTTGGGAGGAACCATCTACAAACACGTGTTTCCCAGTCTGAAAGGATGTTTCATTTAGATCAGGTCTGACTTTTGTTTGATAACTAATTAAATCTAAACATCTGTGTTCTGGGCAAAGATCAGGGGTCTGTGGGTTGGGGTTTCCTGTTAAGAAAGCAGCTGGATTAAGTGAGTCATCAGTGGTTAAGGTTAGATCATCTCTTTCTAACAAGATGGCTTCATACTTAAAAATTTTTGAATCAGTAAGCCACCTTCCCGCCTTCTGATTGGGAATTGTTCTCACCTGGTGAGGAGAACTAATGATAAGTTTCCCTAAAGATTAATTTTCTGCTCTACTCTCTGAGCAAGGCTGTTGCTGCCACTGATTGGACACACTCGGGCCATCCATGGGCTATTGGGTCAAGAATATTTGACAAGAAGGCTATGGGTTGCCAATGGCCTCCATGTGTTTGAGTAAGTACCCCTAAGGCTACTTCATTACCTACATTAGCAAAAAGATGAAAGGACAATTCAAAAGAGGGTAAGGCTAGAACATGGGCTGTCACTAGTAACTCTTTTAATTTTTTTGTCTGCTGTTTTTCTGGTAAAAACCATATAAGG
>NW_012100976.1:103066-105067 GCF_000951045.1 Mandrillus leucophaeus
TGTAAAACTTTTCTATGATCTGTTCTAGTATTTGACCAAACAAATTTGGAGATTCTGTAAATCCCTGGGGGAAAACTGTCAATCATACTGTTATTTTCTACTGGAGAGAGGGTCCTCCCATTCAAAGGCAAACAGGTCTGGGCTATCTTCTGCTAGTGGGCAAGCCCAGAAGGCATCCTTTAGATCTATTACAGTGAGCCACTCATGGTTGTATGGAATTTTACTAACAATCGTGTAAGGATTAGAAACAACAGGGTGAGTTGTTTGAACTGTTTGGTTAATAGATCGAAGATCTTGCACTAGCCTATATGGCCCATCTGGCTTTTTCACAGGCAGTATGGGAGTGTTATAAGGAGACATACAGGGTTCAATGAGTCTATCACGGAGAAGACTTTCTATTATGGGCTTTACATTGATCTTAGCTTCTAAGGGTATTGGATATTGTTTTCTTTTTACCTCTTCCCCCGGGTTTTTCAATTTAACTGGGATTGGGGAAATTTGTAATTTTCTTTGGTTTCCTTCCTTTGATCATACATCTGGATGGCTGTGTCCCTCATTTAGAGTAGCGAGCAAATTTAAGGAGGAGAGGAGTTTTCCTTGATTAACATAAAGGCCTAGGTTTAATTTTCGCATTAAATCTCTTCCTGGTAGGTTTGTTCCTGCCTCCTGGATTAACAGAAGTTTAATATTTACTGAGTGGGTCTGATATTTAATGTTTGTTTCTTCTAAGACTTTTGCTTTAAACCCCTCCCGTTTTGCTCCCGAAATAAAAATTTCTTGTGACCAAGTTACAGCAGGGGGAAGATAACAAACTGAGAAATGAGCAGCCCCTGAGTCAATTAAAAAGGTGATATTCTCAGGTTTGGGTCCCACCTCTACATTTATCAGGGGCTCTTGGTGGGACTCGAGGTAAAAAGAGTAGAGCCCCTGGCCCCCCATTCCACCTCAAAGATCGGAAGTCGGGTGATTTCTTTTTCTTTTTTCCATTCAGGGCATTCTCTTATAAAGTGACCTTCCTTCCCACACTTGAAGCATTTCTTTTGCCCTATTCCTCTTTTTATTCCCTTGTTCCCTGGTTTGATTCCTTTACCTCTGTTCTAGGGTCTGGCAGTCGGGTACCTAAAAGATTTACCAGTGACATTTCTTTGAGCTGCCTGTTGGGGAGTTCCCTGCTGTAAGGACAGCAGAATCTACTTTGTGCTTTTGCTTTTCTTCATCCATTTGTACATACAACATTTGGGCCACCCTTAAGAGTTTCCCTATAGGATGGTCCTTCCAATTTTCTATCTTTTGTAATTTCTTGGTAATGTCTGGCCAGCTGTTTGTGACAAAGTGAAGCTTTAACATTCCTTGTCCAAGTGGGTCTCCTCTATCCAAACCAGCATACTTCCTCATTTGTTCCTTAAGCCTATTAAAAAATTCCGTAGTCCCCTTATCCTTTTCTTGCTGTATGTTAAAAGCTTTAGTTATATTCTGGTTGCAGGGTACCGATTCTCTAATTCCTTTTATTATCATTTCTTGCAGGTCTCTCATATTCTTCCTATGAGCTATGTTGTTATTATCCTACTGGGGATCTTGAGCAGGAAATTTCTGTTTGGCTGCAGGGACATTTTGATTGGGAGGATGCTCACGCTCCCAAATGGTAATAGCGGCCCTATGCATCCAACTGGGGTCCTAAAAATTGATCAATTTGATCTTCCACTCCATAGGGATTGTCTAAGAGTGGCTTGAGTTCCCTCTTCAAGCTTCGGACTTCTGAACTGGTCAGGGGAGCACTTTCAAAGCCAATGCCCCCTCCTCCTAGAGGCATTTCCTTCAATGGGAAGAGGTTTGTAGCTAAACCCCTAGAGGAAGTGGGAAAAAGGAAGTTTTGGATATCCTTTTTACGTTGTTCTAACTTCTTCCTGAGGGAGGGCATTCAAGCTGGGGATGACCCCAAGAATCAGAGTTATAAAGAGGGAAAAAAAATCTGAGTAGGGGAAAGGTCTGGGACTGTTATAT
>NW_012100976.1:105117-107335 GCF_000951045.1 Mandrillus leucophaeus
GAGGTGGGGGATGTTGGTCTACTGGGTGGGGGGAAGAAGGTTTGAAGGGGGAAGATGGTCTAAGAGGTCCCACGTGTTGGTGGGGTTCTTGGAGTAAGGGGTATTAATTTCATGAGATTAGTTTCTGGCTTGTCTCCTTTAGTTTTTAGATGACAAAGGAGGATGGGCCCTTGCCGCTAACACAGGACATAATGTATTTTCTCCTGGGAAACAGGACTCTTATCATTTACATATTCTATTAAAAGCTGGCAAGTCCAATCCTCATCTGACCCAAATTTTGGCCAGAAAACTGAAAGCTTTAGAATAGGTTCCTTGGTCCAAATGAAACAATATACTTTATCATCTGTTGCTTTTTCTTATGTTTAGTCCTCTCATATCCTTCCAATATTTTAACATGAGTTCTAAAGGACTATCAGAGGTGATTTCACTGTCTGCCTTTTCCTTTTTACCTTCTATCTTACTCACCATATTTCCCATGTTGAATACTGGTTAGGCTCAGTCCCTCAAACTAGAGATAGTCTCACCTATCCTTCCCTGGAGGTTTAATCCCTACCCTGGAGGTTCCTTGCACTCTTCTGCTTTTGCTTCGTGCACTCTGATTGCTTTTCCAGAGGAAATTAGGCTCCCCTTAGCATCAGCAGGACTGTATAAACGCCAAGATCAGGATCCCTACAAGAGGGCCACCATAAGCTGTAAGAGGTGCCCATGGAACCACAGATTGGACTCACTCACTCTGCACTGCAGTAGTGCTTGTTACCTTTCATGACCTTTAACCTCCAGTATATCCTGACCACCAAGGAAATACTGTTGCCCTTGTGACTTTTTTTTTTTACCTTGGTCTGTGTACAGAGTTACCTGGTCGTCATGGTACTTGCAGGCCTTCTCCTTCCACATTACTGAGAGCCTGGATTTATTTGTCACTATGGGTAGTCCCAATCCCCTGTCCCTAGAGCCACTGTAGTGGAGCAGTGGAGTGCACTTCCCCTAGATGTGGTGACCAAAGACCTCTTACCAAAGGAGAATGGGAATCCTGGATGAGCCCCCAGAAAATTGTTAGAAATAAAGCTTGGAATCACAAAGAAAACAAACACTTGAACAAAGGATTTTTCAGCAAGGCAATTGTTACTTCTGTAGAAGAGTGCTCCCATAAGCCTGATTGCCACGAGAGCACCCAGAACAAAGGAAAGCAGGGGTTTTTATCCCTAACGCAAGTTGTTTCTACTATTGTGTCCTGTCTCCATTGGCTGGACCACACAATCTAAGCTGATCCCAGCTGGCTAAAAACTTAAACTTTCCCAAATAAGGTAAAGGCCCAATGGGGAGCAAAGGAAAGGAGGGGGTTGTTTATGGGAAACCAGGAAGACAATAATATTTCCAAATAAGGAAAGAGCATAGGCTGCAAGCTGGGACATGTCTGGTCATGTCCAGGCAGATCCAGGCAGACTAGGGAACAAAGGAGTTGGGCCTTGGTTCAAGTACAAGAACATAGAATGTGTTTATTTCTTTACTGTATGTAACAACTACTTGGGGGCACAATAAGGAGTCATTAGTAAAATAGAAGATTTGTTAGTATGAAGAGCGAGGGAAACTTAAAGAAAGCTTTTAAGAGGAACTATCTTCTTAACACCATTCTAAACCAAAGAGGAACTTTTATTCTTAACAAATTTTCTCTCTTTTTTTTCTAGGTTTGTTTAGCTAGCGGTTTGTCAATTTTCTTTATGTTTTTGAAGAACAAACTTTTCATTTTGTTGATCATTTACATGGTTTTTAAAAGCTTTTATTTAGTTCTACTATGATCTTTATTATTTCTTTTCTGCTAATTTTGGATGAGTTTTTTTCTTGTTTTTCTAGTTCCTTGAGGTTCATTGTTATATTGTTAATTTGTAATGTTTCTACTTTTCTTAGGTAGGTATTTATTGCTATAAATCTCCCTTTTAGCCTTGTTTAGCTGTATCCCACAGGTTTTGGTATGTTGTGTTTCCATTTTCATTTGTTTCAAGAAACTTTTTGATTTACGTCTTAATTTCTCTGTGTACTCAATGGTTATTCAGGAGTACGTTGTTTAATTTTCATGTATTGGTCTAGTTGCCAACATTTCTCTTGGTGTATAGTTCTAGTTTTATTCCATTGTGGCCAGAGAAGATATTTAATATGATTTCAATTTTTGAAAATTTGTTGAGACTTGTTTCGTGGCTTAACAAAGGCTCTCTCCTAGAAA
>NW_012100976.1:108810-111846 GCF_000951045.1 Mandrillus leucophaeus
TTTTCAATTATGAAGAATAATTATGCTTGGTTTATTACTCTTGGCTTGGCAGTTCTTTTCTTTCAGGACTTTGATTATACTATCCTATTCTCTTCTGGCCTGTAAGATTTCTGCTAAGAAATCTGCTGTTAGAGCTGGACATGGTGGCTCAAACCTGTGATCACAGCACTTTGGGAGGCTGAGGTGGGTGGATCATGAAGTCAAGAGATTGAGACCATCCTGGCCAACATGGTGAAATCCCGTCTCTACTAAAAATACACACACACACAAAATTAGCTGGGTCTGGTGGCGTGTGCCTGTCATCCCCTTTACTTGGGACGCTGAGGCAGGAGAATCACCTGAACCCAGTAGGCGGAGGTTACAGCGAACCGAGATTGTGCCACTGCACTCCAGCCTGGCAACATAGCAAGACTCTGTCTTAAAAAACAAAAACAAAAACAAAAACAAAACAAAAAAGAAAAAAAAAACTGCTGTTAGTCTAATGGGGTTTCCTTTATAGGTGACTAAATGCTTTTTTCTTGCTATTTTTAGGATTTGCATTTTACCTTAGACTATAGAAAGTCTGATGACATGCCGTGCAGAAGAATTTTTTGCATTGTATTTTTCTCGGAATTTTTGAACATTTTGTATCTGAATGTCTAAATCACTTGCTAGAGTTGGGAATTATTCATCTATTCTTTCCTTAAATAGGTTTTCTAATCTGTTCTTTGTCTCTTTTCTCATGAGGATACCAATAATTTGAATATTTGATTGTTTATGTTGTATCAAATGTCACAAAGTCTTTGCTCATTCTTTTTTTGTGTGTGTTTTTGTCTTATTGAATTATTTCACAACGTGTATCTTCAAGTTTTGGAATTCTTCCTTCTGCCTGACCTAGTACGTTGTTGAAGCTTTCAAATGTATTTGGAATTTCATGTCATGAATTCTTTAATTCCAGAATTTCTGGGTTTTTAAAAAATCTATATCTTTTATAAACTTCTTATTCATATCCTGAATTATTTTTATGTTTTCTTTGTATTTTTTTCAGAATTCTTTTGTATCTCACCGAACTTCTGTAAAATAAATGTTTTGAATCCTTTATCAGAAATCTTGAAAATTTCTTTTTGATTAAGATCTATTGTGTTCTTTTGGGGCTTTTCTTTTCTTTTTTGCTTTTTCATGTTTCTGTGTCCTAATGTTAATATTTTTGCATCTGATATAACAGTCAGTTCTTCCTATTTTTGAATTTTGTTTCATAGTGGAGAACTTTATCTGAAGATGAGTCTATGGTGTTGGTTGTGTGGGGTACTTTGGATTTGATTCTGGGTGTAGTACATAGTAGAGTACTATGGTCTCTGTGTAATTTCTTTGGCTGTAGACAGTGTGAATGGTATCTGTGATTTCTTCTGTGCATTAGGGTGTGGTTATTAGTGAGGCTGTGGTGAAGATGTGCTGGGGACTGGAATGCCACATGAGACAGTCTTCAGTCTCCGGTGGTGGCAGTGGTGTGCTGAGTGTACCTATCTTTGTGCCCCAAGGTGGTGTATACTGGCATTCATTTTGGTGGTATACCGGTGGGCTGATTTCTGGGCCTCCAGGTGGCTTGCTTGGATGCCAGTAGTGGCAGTGGTTGACTGGGTAGGTGGGTGGATGGGGTCTTTGGTTCCTGGGCAGCTAGCTTGGCAGTGGCAATGATGGGCTGATTCTGTGGTTCCCAGCAGTGTGCATTGTTAGTGGCAGCTGTGATAGGCTGGGTGGGATGCCCATAGGTGGTGTTTGTAGGTAGGTGACAGCTAAGGTGATTGCACCCAACTTCAGGTCCCCAGGAGGAGTGCACAGGTGCCCAAGGTGGTGGATTGGGTTAAGGAATTCCCAGGCCCCCGGGCTGCGTTCTCTGTCTCAGTGAGAGGGGTCAATGAAGCTGTCTCTTCATCATTAAATGCTGTGCCAACTAGTCCCTTAATTTTGTTTTTGCCTAGCGGACTGACACATTTATTATAGTTTAGCTCTGCTGGTTATTTTTTCACTCCCTATATGTCTAAAATCCCTTTGTGTGTTTGTTTGTTTCTTTTTTTTTGAGACAGAGTCTCACTCTATTTCCCAGGCTGGAGTGAAATGGTGTGATCTTGGCTCACTGCAACCTCCACCTCCCGTGTTCAAGTGATTCTCCTGCCTCAGCCTCCTGAGTAACTGGAATTAACAGGTGCGTGCCACTATGCCTAGCTAATGTTTGTATTTTTAGTAGAGACGAGGTTTCACCATGTTGGTCAGGCTGGTCTTGAACTCCTGACTTTGTGATCTGGCCACCTTGGCCTCCCAAAGTGTTGGGATGATGGGCATGAGCCACTGCACCTGGCCTAAAATCCCATTGTTTTTGATAGGTATATTCAAAGTGTGTTAGCTTAATTTAATCATTACACATGGTATACATATATCAATACATCAAAAAATATCTCATGAACTTATTATAATTTGTCAATTAAAATTATACATATATATTTGAAAAAGGTATTGTTTTCTGGGAATAGAATCTAGTTTCACAGCATTTTCCTTTAAGGACTCTAAAGATGTTGCTCCTCTGTCTCCTCATTTGCATTGTTTCCAATGAAATAACTGCTGTCATGTTTATTATTATTCTTATTTGTTTCACTTTCTGCTTTTTCAATTTTCTCTTTTTCTGTGGTTTTCAACAAATATAAAAAAATACATGTTTTTTTTTTTTTTTACCCAGAATTATAGAGTGAACTTGAGAAACAATCTATAGGAAGGGCTTTCTGACTATTGGTTGTAAGTTTTTAGAAACAGTTGCTTGCTCCTTGTTTTATTAAGTCACAGGCTAATTTCCTCAGGGTATTCTTATATTGAAGAATGTCATAATTCATTTTATTGGTCATCCCTAAAACCATAAAAACCCTAGAAGAAAACCTAGGCAATACCATTCAGGCCATAGGCATAGGCAAGGACTTCATGACTAAAACACCAAAAGCAATGGCAACAAAAGCCAAAATTGACAAATGGGATCTAATTAAACTAAAGAACTTCTGCACAGCAAAAGAA
>NW_012100976.1:111931-114738 GCF_000951045.1 Mandrillus leucophaeus
CTGTTGGTGGGACTGTAAACTAGTTCAACCATTGTGGAAGACAGTGTGGCGATTCCTCAAGGATCTAGAACTAGAAATACCATTTGACACAGTGACCCCATTACTGGGTATATACCCAAAGGATTATAAATCATGCTGCTCTAAAGATACATGGACATGTATGTTTATTGGGGCTGTGTTCACAATAGCAATGACTTGGAAGCAGCCTAAATGTCCTTTGTAGGGACATGGATGAAGCTGGAAGCCATCATTCTGAGCAAACTATCGCAAGGACAGAAAACCAAACTCTGTATGTTCTCACTCATAGGTGGGAATAGAACAACGAGAACACTTGGACACACGGTGGGGAACATCACACACCGGGGCCTATCGTGGGGTGGGGGCAGTAGGGAGGGATAACATTAGGAGATATACCTAATGTAAATGACGAGTTAACGAGTGCAGCACCCCAACATGACACATGTATACATATGTAACAAACCTGCATGATGTGAACATGTACCCTAGAACTTAAAGTATAATAATAAAAAAAAATATTGGTCATCTTGGCTAAAGCATCATAACTCGATAGGTGGTCAAGCATTATTCTGGATGATTTGTGAGGATGTTTGTTGGATGAGATTAACATATAAATAGCTAGACTTTGAATAAAGTAGATTGATGTCTATCATGTGGGTGGGCTTCATTCAATTCACTGAAGGTGTAAATTAAACAAAACACTGACCTTCCTCGAGCAAGATGGAATTCTGTAGCAGACAGCGCTGGGATTTGAACTGCAGTATCAGTCAACTGACCCACAAACCGCTGGTTGGTTTGTGTACAGCATTTGCAAGGTGAATGGACAACATCCTGTTTGGAAGTCCACCTCTTTCATCAAGAACGTAAAAACAGAAGAGCTCTTGTCGACTTAATTGCATGGTGTTTTCTTAGCAGTGGTGGAAGATTTGAACAAGGATAAAGCCCCTACGTTTTAGTTTTTACTGACTTACAGGCAGTGACTAATGGCCTGGCCGTATAATTAATCAGGAGACCAATGGGAAAGTTACCTATGAAAAGAATACCCATATGAGGTAAGTGCTATGGAAATGGCTATGGTAACTTGAGGGGTTTATTAATGTAAGATCTGTTGGTTCCTGATATAGATTGGATGTTGTTCTTGTGCAGATCTCATGTCAAGATGTGATCCCAGCATTATAGGTGGGGCCTGGAGGGAGGGAGGTGGTTGGATCATGAGGTCTGTTTCTCATGAATCATTTAGCACCGTCCCCTCAGTGCTGTTCAGTGCCCCTCAGAATAACTCCCTTTCAGGTTTGGAAGGTGACTGAAATCAACAAGAATTTGTCTCCAAGTGGTTGCCAGGTGCACCTGAAATTCCAGCTATGAGAGTGGCTGAGGCAGAACGATATCTTGAGTCCAGGAGTTAGATTTTAGCCTGAGCAACATTTGAGGCCAGCCAGGGAAACATATCAAGACCACATCTCAAAAGCAACAACAACAAAAATTCCACGTTTGCTTATGATGATTGCCTGAGTCTGTGAAATAAGTAGACATTGGGGCCTTAGTAATGCAGAGATAGGTGGAATCAAGACATATTCCTCTTGCATTCCACACATCACAGGCACAAAATACACATAAGAAGTGCTTTCTTTAACAACAACAACAAAAAAACAGAGAGATAGCATATGGCTATGTGGCAGATTCTTTTATGGGAAGGCCTTGAAACTACATAGCTGGCAAGTTAGACTGATACCATTAGCCCCAGGAAGCAGCAAATGGGTCTTGGCAGGAATAGATCCTCACCCTGGAGTGGGCTTTGTTCAGCTGGTGATAGGTGTGTTACCAAACTAAACTGGGGTCCACTCACCTGGGGCAGTAAAAGCAAACATCCACACTGAGGTTGTAGTGGGAGAAAGGAGGGCATTTATGTGCAGGGCGCCAAACAAGGAGAATCGGGCAACTCACGCTTAAGACCCAACCTTTTTGATGGCTCACAAACAAGGATTTTTAAAGGCAGGGGCAAATTTCGGGAAAGCAGAGTTACAGGCAACATCATAAATCAATGCCTAGAAGTGATACACTGCTTCGGCCTTAAAAGGTGGAAAATCCTGATGAGGGAGCTTACAGGTCTTAGGTAGATTTAAAGATTCTCTGATTTGTGATAGATAAGGAAGTAAAGCTTCCTTACGCAGCTTCCTTACACAGCTGAGGGGAGTAGAGAGGAATGTCCAGTCCTGGCTTGTGGGCTTGACTCTCTCCAGGCCTCTCAGGAAGAAATTTAGAACAAAGAACGGCAGTCAGAGTTCAGTCCTCAGTTTCCCCTTTATAAGGTCTGCCTGTCAGTGGATCTATTAGGTGGTAATCTATGTTTCTGAAAAGCAACTCAGGAACATATGTTAAGATGTTATTTTTAGTTTCTATAGAGAATCAAACATCTTGTGACTCTAACTTCCTTGGCTATTGTTTTAAGCTATCATTACCTTTCTGTTTATAAGGTCACTCAGTTTTTAGGGCTGGCTAGGTGTGTGGAATTTCTCTTGAAGGAACTGAAGGTTTTTCTCTATTTCCAGGTTGGGAGGCCCTGGCAGTCTTCTAAGAGAGATCCCTGCTTTATCTCAGATGTAAATGCTCAGAGTGCTACAAAGAACTTGAATGGGAGGTACTGCAACCATGTGGACCACTGAGTCACATTTCTTTACACAGGAAAATGCACCTGCTCAAAATGTCCAACAATGGTCAGAGAGACATCCTCCTCAAAGGAAGAGTTCCATAGAGAATTACAATAGCCAATTGAAACATTGGGTGTATAA
>NW_012100976.1:115763-120311 GCF_000951045.1 Mandrillus leucophaeus
AGATTATCTCTAAAATAAAATAATAAATATTATAAAAAGAGATAATGTGGTCAAAACCAGGGTGTGATCTGTGTCCAATAAAAATATTTGATCTTTGTCCCTGTCTCCTGACAACTGGGTTCTAGAATATTTGCAATCTCCTCAGTGGTAAACATGACTTCAATATGGCAATGAGATGACTATGGGGTGAGGGGCTCCTAGATAGCTTCAGAATGGGAGCTGGTTGCCAGAAACACGAAGGTGTGATTAGAGGATTGGAACTTTTAGCCCCATCCCTAAAGTCTGGGAAGGAAAGAGAGGCTCCAGGTTGAGTTCAGTCACACAATGGCCGGTGATTTAATTAATCTTTCCAAACAATGAAATTTAATAGAAACCTCTAGAGATTGGGTTTCGGAGAGCTTCCCAGTTGGTGAGCACATCCGTGTGTCCACGTGTTAGGAGGATGGTGAACTCCAACTCCATGGGGACAGAGGCTCCTGTGCTCAGAACCCTTCCAAACCTTACCCTGTGCACCTCTTCATCTGGCTGCTCATTTGTATCCTTAACTGCTGTGGTTTGAATGTTTCCCCAAAAAAGCATCTGTTGGATATTTTACCCTGAATGCAACATTTTTAAGAAATAGGACCTCTGAGAGGTGATTATACCATCAGAGCTCTGCCTTCGTTAATGGATTAAGGCTCATCATAGAAGGACCTGAGGCTGTGAGTTTGACCTCCTTTTCCCCCTACCTCTCACCCTCTCTTGCCCTTTTGTTTTATACCAGATACAGTCCCTTGATCTGGGAATTCCCATCCTCCACACCACGAATGAAACAAATTTCTGTTTGTTATAAGTAATCCAGTCTCAGGTGTTCTGCTATAGTGGTATAATTTAAACCAGGGATACCTAACCCCCGGGCTGCGGACTGGTAGAAGTTCGTGGCCTGGTAGAAACCAGACCTCACAGCAGGAGGTGATCGGTGGGCGAGAGAGCATGAGCATGACCACCAGAGTTCTGCCTCCTGTCAGATCAGTGACCAAATTAGATTCTCACAGAAGCACGAACCCTATTGTGAGCTCTGCATGCGAGAGATCTAGGTTGCATGCTCCTTATGAAACACTAATGCCTGATCATCTGAGGTGCAACAGTTTCACCCAAAACCATTTCCCTCTGCCTTCCACCACCTCCACTGGTCCATGGAAAATCTGTCTTCCGTGAAACTGGTCTCAGGTGCCAAAAAGGTGGGGATTTAAGCTATAAAAATAAAAGAACTGCAATACTGAGTGTGAAAGGAAAGTAAAATTTCAGGACTCCAAATTCACTATACCAAAGGGAAAAGTTAAGTTTGGAGACTGAGTGATGGAAAAACTGCCTTTCTTTTGTTCCTAAACAAATAAGTGCGAAGATAGAAGACCCCATATCTCCCCAGGTGGCCTCCCTCACAAACTGCTCACAAGATAATTCCTCGTAACCCCAACATGTTTACTCTAAGATGGAGTTTTGTTGACTTTCCCCCAACAATGTAAATTAACAGGTTATCTTCACAGGCACAAGACAAAGACAAGTCTAGACATCATCCCTTCACCCACCTGGAGACAAACGCATATTTGAGTTTTCTACCCAACGTTTACTTTATCTTATGTAAAATGCAGGTTTACTGAGCATGAGATGAATGCATAGTTGACTGTTTTTTTCCTCTCCTGGCTGCTCTTTCCCCTATAAATATTGCAGTCCTCAAAACCGTGTTAGGAAAAAGCACAGGCCACAGATGCTACAATGATTTGTGTCTCTGTTTCCAAGGTGCATCTTCAGCTTGGCAAAATAGACTTCTAAACTGACTGAGACCTATCTCAGACATTTTTTGGTTTACATGACCATAGCAACTTCCTGAGTTCTTTGAGTTAACTTAAGAATTCTCAAACCTTGGGAGGTGAGAGACCCCTGACTTTGTAGCCAGGATAGATAGTAGTGCAGGTAACCTGGGACCCAATACTTGTGACTTGCATCGGAAGTGAGGACAGTCTTGTGGGACTGAGCCCTTAAACCTGTGGAGCCTGAGGTGAACTCCAGGTAGTTAGTGTCAGAATTGAGTCGAATTGTAGGACTCCCAGCTGCTGTTGGAGAATCAGAAAGTTATTTGGTTGGAGGAAAACCCCATCACCATCCCACAGAGAGAAACTTACAGTAAGAGTAAGCAAGCACACTTCTATCGTTTTGGTCCCAGAGGAAAAGATAAACAAAATGCAAGCATTTATTTCATGTCCCTAATCTACTAAACACAGGTTGCTACCAGCTGTTCATTGTCCAGATGTGGAGTGGCCCTACCTCTAACCTAGAAGTTAGGATTTTTTAGGCCTTTGAGGGTGTAACATAAAAACTAATAAATGTTAGAGATTCTCTCCCCAGAAATATTTCCACATACAAGAAAATATAAATATTAATATAAAACATCGGTGTGGACCCAGATCCTCGGAGATCTTACAATCCTGAGTGTTTTAATCCTAGTAAGAGACAAAGTCAAGGGAAGCTGTTTGAATAATCATTTCACGTGTTATTTATTAGTCACTGGTTCATTCAGACACTCTGTGTGCCTGCCAGGTACCAGACAAAGTTCTCATCCTGGATCACTGCTCCAAGAATTAAAATTTGTCACTTTTCCCCACCCCTCACACTCCAGCACTTGAACCCTCTTATTACACCAGAATTCCACACTGTCAATGAAAAGAGTCAAACTCGGTAACATATTGAAAGGATTTATTCTAAGCCAAAAATGAGTGACCACAGCCTACGACACAGTCCTCAGGAGACCCTGAGAACATGTGCTCAAGGTAGTTGTGGCACAGGTTGGTTTTACACATTTTAGAAAGATACGCGACATCAATGAAATACATTTAAGCTATACATTGGCTCAGTTCAGAAAGTTGGAACAATTTGAAGCAAGCAAGGGTTGTGGGGTAGTGCTTCTGGGTTATAAGTAGATTTTTAATTTTTCTGATTGGCAATTGGTTGAGTTACTATCAATAGAAAGGAATGCCTGGGTTATGATAAGAGGTTGTGGAGTCCAAAATTTTCTCATGCAGATGACGCCTCCAGGTGCCAGGCTTCAGAGAGAATAGATTGTAAATGTTTCTGATCAGATTGAAGGTCTGTGTTGATGGTAAATGCTGGTCAGCTTTGCCTGAACTCCAAAAGGGAAGACGGCATAGTCATGGTGGCTTGAGCCAGTCTTTCAGGTTAACTTTTGAGCACCCTGGCTGAGGGTGTCAATTGAGATGGTTAGCAGTGGGTGGCTTTGATGTTTATTTTTGGTTTACAACATGTAAAATGTTGAGAGGAGAGAGACACCACCTCCCTCCTTAGAAGAGGACAACACTCCAGTCACCCTGCAGTTGATCATGGACATGCGTCTTAAGCTCTACCAGTCCGATGACCACCTGCTGAAGACGTGTCATTGTCTCCGGTAAATACTAAGGGTGTGTCATCTCATGCCAAGAAGATGAAGGACACTGACACACGAGAAGTGAGTTTAGGAGCAAAGCATTTAATAGGCAAAAGAAAGACAAAGGGGAGCAGCTCTCTTCTTGTGAGAGAGAGGGGCACCCAAAAGGGAATTCCAGCCTGGAATGGGAGTGCATCGGATTTTACAGGCAGGCTTGAGGAGATGGTGTCTGATTTATGTAGGCCCACAGGTTGGTTGGACCAGGTGTGATATTTACATAAGGGGTGTGGAAGGCTGTTCACCCCACCCTCATCCTATTCTGCAAATGGGCTTTCCACTTGGCCGGCGCCATGTTGTCTGCTCCTTACTGTAAGGAAGGAGCCTGGCAAAGAGAAGGGAAGATGGAGGTGCCATTGTGAACATGCCCAGTCCCAGGTGTCCGATTCCTATTCGCACAACAGCCAGCATTCACCTGGGCAAGCTTCCAGCTTACTTGTCTATGTCTGAAGCTTGATATTACAGGCTGCTTCTTGTTAGAAAATAGTTTGGAGCCTGCTTTTCATTAAAAGCCTTCTGTACCCTCACTACCTGTCTAAATAATTTCTTCTTAACTCCTATGTCACTGCCAGCCTCTGAGCCAGAATGAGGTGACAGAGAGGCTGGGACTCTGCAGAACACATTTTAGTAAAGATGACTGAGTGACAGTAGTGATGTCCAGTTTCCAGGTGCAGCAGTGACATCTGTCCTGGCCTCGGGGTCCAGTGTCCAGCACCAGGTGTCAGAGGTGTGAGCAGTGGCGTCTGTGCTCAGCAGCAGGGGCAGTTGTTCCTAGGAGGGAACCAATCCAGGGTGGGCTGTGGATTCTGTTCCTGGATGTGTAGGTTTCAGCCTGCTTCTGTGGCCTTCCCCACAATAAAACTAGCCCCCAATACCAGATATATGACTTTATGTGTACATTACAGAAATTTGTTTTCCATCGTTTGCTCCAAGAAGTGAGTGGGAAATGAGTCTGTGGGCGGGTGTCAGAGAGCCACATTCACAGGTGTTCCTTGTGCGAGAGCCACATCCTGAATTGTCTACCTGGTGTCTACCCCATGGTGGAGAGAACAACAGGGAATGTCACATCTCAT
>NW_012100976.1:127141-128122 GCF_000951045.1 Mandrillus leucophaeus
TGTGGTCTGATCACATCCCTTACAACTGGAGGTTCAGGGTTCAGTCCTTGCCCTCATTCTTTTCCACAGTCAATCACTCCCTTGGTGCCCTCATCCATGCTTGAGGTTTTAAGTATCGTTTATATGGTATGAGCTCCTAAATCTATTTCTCCAGCCCGCTCTATTTCTGCTTTCCTCTAAAGTCTGGAGTTGTCTGTCCAAATTCCACCCCAGCTCCCCAACCTGCATTCCTAGTAGACATCTCCTCTACTGAGTGCCTGTGATGCCCCCTCCTCAGTATGCTCCTGCCAGAGTCTCCCCATCTCCACTGACAGCAGCTCCATGCTTCTACTCACTCATTTACAATGATGGGTGTCCTTGATTCATCTTTCTCACACCACAGATACAATCCATTGACAAATGCTGTGAGTTCATCTTCAAATGCATCCAAAATCCCCTCACATCCCACTATTTCCCCTGCTCACAGCCCAGTCATGGTAACTGACATCTCCAGCCTGGAATACTGCACTGGCTTCCTACTGTTTTCCCCTCTGCCTCCCTCGTCCCTCAGCTCTCAATTCTGTTCTCAGCACAGCAGTCAGAGATCCTTTTAAAAGAGAAGTTATATCATGGCCCTTTTCTGCTCAAAACTGTCCTCTGACTCTTCATCCCACTCAGAGCAAAGGTCAGATCCAACCCCAATCCCCTCAAGCCCACCTGCTCTGGCCGCACCTCTGACCTCACCTCAGTTTCTCTCTGTCCAGCCCTCATGGCCTCCTTATTCTTCTGGGAACACAGACACCTTCCTGCCGTAGTGCATCTGGACTGGAGGTTCCTCTGTCTGGAAAGAACTTCCCCAGACATCCTCACGTCCCTCAAATCCTTCCTCAGAGGTCACCTTTGCAACAAGGCACACACTGACTACCCAGCACAACAGCCACGTTCCCTGTCCCCACTGCCCACATCCTGGATCACCTGCCTCACAGCACTTACCACCTTCTA
>NW_012100976.1:128172-129204 GCF_000951045.1 Mandrillus leucophaeus
TGTGCAGGGGCTGCCCTGGGCGATGTCTGAGCCTCTGTGGTCACAGCTCCTGGTGGACAAGTTTCCACTGAAGGGACAAGGACGACGGAGCAGTGAAGGTGACCCAGCTGAGGACTGACCACATAAAGCACGTGAAGAACTGAACAGCAACTAGGCACAGGCCCAGTGCACACTCGGCTCCTCACAGCTTTCTCTACCCTCACCTGCAACAGATGCAGCACAGCGAACATGTGGATTCTGGAAGGTTCTCAGGTCTTTATTTGCTCTCTCAAATTCTAGGAATTGACTTATTTAATTAATCCATCAACCTCTCATAGCAGATATTTGAGAAAACTAATTTATATTCAGATTCTTATTTTCAGTAGGGAAGTAAGAAGTTGCAGCTCAGTGCACATAAAGTTGAGGCTGAGATGGAGACATCCAGCCCCACCTCTCTGGAACAGGAAAGATGACTGGGGAAGAAACACTGGTCAGCGTGGGAACAGGGGTCACGGCGGACACGGGGGTGGGCTGTCTCTCCACCTCCTCACATTATGCTAACAGGGACGCAGACACATTCAGATGCCTTTGCAGAAAGAGATGCCAGAGTGTCTTCAAAAGGGAGACGTGAAGAAATCCTGCTTCTCAGTTCCACACAAGACAGTTGTCTCAGGCTACAGAAAACAACAGTCACGAACAAAAAATTCAAGTCAGTCATGGTAAGTGATGACACTCTGAACAGCCACCACACACTCGAAACGTTACAATCAAAGAATCTCCATTACCCAGGCCTTTCCCCTCTGCCCCCCGCCCCCCCACTCTAGACCCCAAGAATCTCACCTTTTCAAGCCGTGAGAGACACATCAGAGCCCTGGGCACTGTCGTTGGCTGGGGTACAACAAAAACAGGACATGGTCAGAGCCCGCAGGAGACATGGGACAAGAGGAATTACAGGGTTGGTGAGCTCCTCCACACTCCCACCCCCACCACTTACACGCAGCCTGAGAGTAGCTCCCTCCTTTTCCACCTGTGGGAAGAAAATATCCTGTGAGG
>NW_012100976.1:129254-131725 GCF_000951045.1 Mandrillus leucophaeus
TGCTTCATGCTGTACATGGCACGTATATCTCTGTTCCTCTCCAGAAGGCACACCACAGCTGCCCACTTCTGGAAGGTTCCATTCCCTGCGGGCCTAGTCTCTACAAGCTCCATGTCCTGAGTCTGGTCCTCCCCATCCCACTGCCAGGTCAGTGTGATCTCCACAGGGTAGAAGCCCAGGGCCAAGCACCTCAGGGTGGCCTTATAGTCAGAGATGGAATGGTGGGTCACATGTGTTGTGGGGGGATCTGACGGGAAGAGTCAGAAAATTCAGGCATTTTGCATCTCTTATGGGACACTCCAGCAGCACGCATGTGGCCCTCCTGAGAATGGATAGGACACCTGGGGTGGGGAAGGGAGCACAGAACCCAGACACCAGCCTGGACACAGGCACCTGGGATAATCTCCTATTCCGTGGAAAATTCTAGTCCCTGAGGAAGGAACAGCGACTTCTGGTCCTGACCTGAGGGGAGGCTGAGGGACTCAGAAGAGCTGGACTCAGACTCCTACACACATTGAATGTGAAGCAGAGAACAAGGCCTGAGAGGAAAAGTTACGGGGCCCAAGGCTGCTGCCGGTGTCAAAGGGAACCCCTGATCAGTATTCCAGGGATTGTCTTCCCTTCATTCCCTCAGAGATTTCATCCCTTAATTGTATCAGAGAGCAAGGTAGACCCTCAAAGTCATTCTCTGGTACAGGATCTGGAAAGAAACCCAGGAGGATTCTTCTCCCTCAGGACCAGAGGGAGTTCGACATTCTAGTGTTGGTCTCATTTTCCCTCCCTTCTTGTGGGAGGCCAGCCCGGGAGATCTATAGGCGATCAGGGAGGCGTCCCTTGCCCCCTGGCACCCGCGCGCTGCAGCGTCTCCTTCCCGTTCTCCTGGTGTCTGCGGAGCCACCCCACGTACATGCCCTCCAGGTAGGCCCTGACCTGCTTTGCAAATTCCCCTGCCTCCCACTTGCGCTTGGTGATCTGAGCAGCCGTGTCTGTTGCGGTCCAGGAGCGCAGGTCCCCGTTCAGTGCGATGTAATCCTTGCCATCTTTGGCGTGCTGTTCATAACCGCGGAGGAGGCGCCCATCCAGCCCCAAGTCTCAGCCATACTTTATCAGGAGGGTGTTAGACCCTGGCCCCGCCTCCGCGGTCAGCCCCGCCCACCGAGCCCCGCCCCCGCTCCGACCAACCTGCGGGGATTTTGGCCTAAACTGAAAATGAAACCGGGTAAAGGCGCCTGGGGCTCTCCCCGGTCGAGGGTCTGGGCGGGTCCCGCGGCCTCGGGGCGGATCTCGGACCCGGAGACTCGGGGGGATCCGGGCGGTCCGTGCGGATGGGGAAGGGTCGTGACCTGTGCTCCGGGCCGGGGTCACTCACCGGCCTCGCTCTGGTTGCAGTGGCGGAGCAGGGTCCGCAGGTTCACTCTGTCAGTCTGTGCGTGGGCCTTGGTGTTCCGTGTCTCCTCTTCCCAATACTCCGGCCGCTCCTGCTCCACCCACGGCGCCCGCGGCTCCATCCTCGGACTCGCGGCGTCGCTGTCGAACCGCACGAACTGCGTGTCATCCACGTAGCCCACGGAGATGAAGCGGGGCTCCCCGCGGCCGGGCCGGGACACGGCGGTGCTGAAATACCTCATGGAGTGGGAGCCTGGGGGCGAGGAGAGGCTGAGACCCGCCCGACCCTCCTCCTGGCGCGGCTCCCCGGGTCCTGCGCCCCAGCTGCGCGGGCCCCTCGCTCCTCTTCGCAGAGGCCATTTCCCTCTGGATCCCGCACTCACCCGCCCAGGTCTCGGTCAGGGCCAGGGTCCCCGAGAGCAGTAGGAGGAGGGTTCGGGACGCCATGACCCCATCCTTGGGGTCTGGGGAGAATCTGAGTCCCAATGGGTTCGCGGGGACTTCAGAACAGGGAATCCAGGAAGAAAGACCCTACATAGGTTGGGAGAGGGAGAAGAGAAACTCTGTGGAGATGGGGAATCCCCAACGCTGGGCCTCCCCAATCAATACTCAGCCTTTGGGGCCTGAGACCCTGAGAGCCACGCCTGGGGCCATGGACTTCGCCCTGACCCCGCTCCTCCTGTGCCAAGCCTCTGTCTCAATGTCTCCCTCAGTCTTGGCCCAAGAACCGTCTGAGAAACCAGGGAGAAACCCTCGTCATGGGCCCCATCCCTCTTCAGTTTTCATCCCGGAATCCCCATCCCAGAACTGGGTTCCCTGCCTCCCACTCCTTACCTGTTCCCCTGGACTCTTCTAGAAGAAAACTCACCCCAGGGAGCTTGGCGCCAGAGAGTGAGCTCCTCCTGGGGATAGAGGTGTAGAGACAGGTGTTTTTTTTTGTTTTTAAACCCGGAAAAGTTGTGCCTGAGTGCATGAGATAGAATAGAGACCAGTTTGCTCTGTTTATTAACTACAGTGAGTAGCAGACTCTTGGTAACCCCTGAATGATCAGGATTCTAATCGGTAAAAAATGTGACTTTGGCCCC
>NW_012100977.1:0-1456 GCF_000951045.1 Mandrillus leucophaeus
TACATTTTAGGAAACTTTTACTTTTTGTTAAGATGTTATATTTAGCTTTTTTTTTTGTCATCTTGTGTTTTGTCTCAGGACACTTAACATTTTTACTTAAACTCATTTCCTTCTTATTTGTATCTCTATTATGATGGCTATTTAATGACTCCAATATAAGATAAATTATGTTCTAAATGAAATAAAGTTAGGAAAGATCTGTCAAAAATCATATAATTCATTAACATTTTACTTTTTAAAAAAATTGCATTGTTCTCTTTACTCTTCCCTTCCACTCCCACCTAATTCTGCATTGATTCTACTTGAATTTTATTTTGTATAAAGTGTTTTCGTTATTTGTGTTTATGCTTTTCTTTTCTTTTCTTTTCTTTTTTTTTCTTTTTTTTTTTTTTGAGATGGAGTTTCACTCTTGTTACCCAGGCTGGAGTGCGATGGCGTGATCTCGGCTCACTGCAACTTCTAACTCCCAGGTTCAAATGATTCTCCTGCCTCCGCCACCTGAGTAGCCGGGATTACAGGCGTGCGCCGCCATGCCCAGCTAATTTTTGTATTTTTACTAGAGATGGGGTTTCGCCATGTTGACCAGGCTGGTCTCGATTTCCAGACCTCAGGTGATCTGCCCGCCTTAACCTCCCAATGTGCTGGGATTACAGGCATGAGCCAACATTCCTGGCCTTGTGTATATGCTTTTCAGTTAAGCAGAATTCAAAAGAGCCACAGTTAACTCCCTTTTGTTGTGTTGTAATTCAGTGTTATTTTAGCCTTATAGCATCTTATTGGATATTCAACTTCTAGACCTGACAAAAATACTGTATTCTTTTAGTGTTCTCTTTTCTGCCTTTGTTTTCTAACCAATTGTCTTATTTCCCTTCCATATATCACCACCTTGTCCCTGAAGGTGCTGAGCTTTTTTTTTTTCTTGTTGAATTTTACATCTTTATCATTGAGTCTATAACTATTACATTGTTAAACCGAGTATGAGAAAATAAATTGCAAAATTTATAACCTTCATTTTCCTTTACTCCCTTTAAGTGGTTTTGTCAGTTCCCAGAATATTTGTTTGAACTTCCTTGGTTTTCCAAATGAGAGATTTATTACCAAATGCTGATCTCAGTTTGTTAAGATAATCTAATATTGGTCCATGAGTTTTAGGAAATATGCATTTCTTTTATTAGCCAAGTGACAATTTCAGGTTTTTAAGTTTTATGTGACCTCATTCTTATTCCTTCATTAACATAGGAATTATTGTGCAAGGAAACCTCCTACAATGCCTTTAGCTTAATTAAATCCTGTTATGACATGTTCTGAATCTAGCCAAATATTTTATAATGTAGAATCTAATGTGTTTTTTTGGTTGTTGTTTTTTTGTGTTTTTTTTTGTTTTTGTTTTTTTGGTTTTTTGGTTTTTTTTGAGACGGAGTCTCGCTCTGTCGCCCAGGCTGGAGTGCAGTGGCCA
>NW_012100978.1:0-1073 GCF_000951045.1 Mandrillus leucophaeus
CAATGTTGGCCAGGCTGGTCTTGAACTCCTGACCTCAAGTGATCCTCCCAAAGTGCTGGGATTATAGGCATGAGCCACCATGCCCAGCCAGCATTTTTAATATCTGTATTAGTTCATTTCCACACTGCTATAAAGAACTACCTGAGACTGGGCATGGTAATTTATTTATTTATTTTTTAATGTTCAATTGACTTACAGTTCTGCATAGCTGGGGAGGTGTCAGGAAACTTACAATCATGGCAGAAGGTGAAGCAGAAGCAAGGCACGTCTTACATGGCTGCAGGAGAGAGACAGAGAGAGAGAGAGAAAGAGAGAGATTGAGACAGAGAGAGAGAAAGTGCCACAATTTTAAACCATCAGTTCATGTGAGAACTCACTATCATGAGAACAGCATGGGGGAAACCCACCCCCATGAACCAGGTCCCTCCTTCAACACGTGGGGATAACAGTTCAAGATGAGATTTGGGTGGGGACACAGAGCCAAACTGTATCAATATCAAAGTTCAATCTTTAGAAAGACTAAATTACAGCCAACTTGATCACGCACAAAATTCTTTTTTTTTTTTCTATTGAGACAGAGTCTCACTCTGTTGCCCAGGCTGGAGTTCAGTGGCATGCTCTTGGCTCACTGAAACCTCTGCCTCCTGGGTTCCAGCGATTCTTCTGAATGAGGCCCCCGAGTAGCTGGAATTACGGACATTCACCACCACAACCAGCTAATTTTTGTATTTTTTTAGTAGAGACAGGGTTTCGTCATGTTGGCCAGGCTGATCTCGAACTCCTGACCTCAGGTGATCTGCTCACCTTGGCCTCCCAAAGTGCTGGGATTATAGGCGTGAGCCACCATGCCGAGCCAAATACATTTTCTTTTCATGAACTTTATCACAATTTATTTAGCTATTGACAACATGCTTGGATTTCCTGCTTTGTCCTATACTTCCTTTTTCTTAAATAACCCGTCATTTCACTTTAGGACAAAAATTTACCACGAAAGATTCTTTCTTACACAAAATTATTCTTTTATTTTTTAACCTCCCTTACCAAAAATACATCTTCATATTCTTAACTTTTCT
>NW_012100979.1:0-1580 GCF_000951045.1 Mandrillus leucophaeus
CTGTTGTAAAGCCTAAGATCAGTGCTTGAGGTATTTTGCAGACCCTGTACTTCATGGATCAGCTGGCACTACCCAGATGGATAAACTGTCTCATCCGATCTTGTGGCCTCCACCCAGAAAGTAACTCTGAGCAAGAGGACAGCTGTGATGTCATCTGTGATCCAACCAATCAGCACTCCTGACTCATTGGCCCCCTCCCCACCAAATTATTCTTAAAAATTCTCATCCCCTGAATTCTTGATGAGATTGATTTGATTAATAATGAAATTCCAGGCTCCTGCAAAGCCAGCTCTGTGGGAATAACTCTTTATTGCAATTCCCCTGTCTTGATAAATCTGCTCTGTCTAGGCAGAAAGCAAGGTGAACCTACTGGGTGGTTACACAAGGAGCTCACAATATTTTATGCTGTTCCTGAATAGCAGCACAAGGAAACATTATTTCCTACTCTGTCTGCCTTGATATCACCACCATGCTATTCTTCTTAGGTATAGATATCTAGTTTAGTTTCCCTTTCTTTTTCAACAGTTTACAATAATTATTCCTGTCTTTTGGCTTAAAATGTTTCTATTAAAAAGATAGCTTTGGCTGGGCACAGTGACTCACGCCTGTAATCCCAGCACTTTGGGCGGCCGAGGTGGGAAGATCACCTGAGGTCAGGAGTTCGAGACCAGTCTGATTAATATGGTGAAACTGCAACTCTACTAAAAATACAAAAATTAACCAGGCATGGTGGCGGGCACCTGCAGTCCCAGCTACTCAGGAGGCTGAGGCAGAAGAATCACTTGAACCCGGGAGGCAGAAGTTACAGTGAGCTAAGATCGTGCCACTGCACTCCAGCCTGGGTGACAGTGCAAGATTTGGTCTAAATAAATAAATAAATAAAATAAAAAGATAGCTGTTAATCTTATTGTTGAAAGTAATGTATGTATTTCCTCTGACTGTTTTTGAGATTTTTTTTCCATTGTTTTTCAGCAGTTATACCATCACATACCTAGGTGTGGTTTTAATTCATCCCGATATAAGTTCATAGATATTCTTGGATTTTTGGCTTGATGCCTTTCATCAACTTTGGAAAATTTTCTGTCAATTTCTTTTCAGGTAGCAGTTTTTCCCCTAATTTCTCTCTCCTCTCCTTCAGGACTTCTATTACAAGTATATTAAACCTTGCCACCATGTTCTATTTATTTTGTAGGGTCTTTCATTTCCACCTCTTTTCTCTCTGCTTCAGTCTATACTGACCTTTCTTCTGGTCTTCTGGCTTACCAGTGCCCTCTTCAGCTCTTTCATTTTCCTAGTAAACTTTAAGAAAAAAAGAAGAAGAAGCAGGGTCTCACTTTGGTGCCCAGGCTGGAGGTGTGATCATAGCTCACTGCAATCTTGAACTCCTGGGGTCAAACAATCCTACCGCTTCATCCTCCTGAGTAGCTAAGACCACAGATGAGTGCCACTATGCTCAGCATTTTTTTTTTTTTGGAGAGATAGGAGGTTACTATATTGCCCAGGCTGGTGTCAAACTCCTAGCCTCAAGCAATGCTCTGGCCTTTGCCTCCCAAAACACTGGGATTACAAGTATAAGCCAC
>NW_012100980.1:0-1084 GCF_000951045.1 Mandrillus leucophaeus
TTTTTTGAGACGGAGTCCCACTCTGTCGCCCAGACTAGAGTGCAGAGGCTGCGATCTCAGCTCACTGCAAGCTCCGCCTCCCAGGTTCACGCTGTTCTCCTGCCTCAGCCTCCCAGGTAGCTGGGACTATAGGCGCCTGCCACCACGCCCGGCTAATTTTTTGTATTTTTAGTAGAGATGGGGTTTCACCGTGTTAGCCAGGATGGTCTCGATCTCCTGACCTCATGATTTGCCCACCTCGACCTCCCAAAGTGCTGGGATTACAGGCCTGAGCCACCACGCCTGGCCCCTTCACGTCTTTTTCGATGCTTGTTATCACCTGTATTTTTGAGTCTAGATTTTCTGTTGGATGTGAAGTGCTATCTCATGTGGTTTAGATTTGCATTTTCCTGGTGGCTAATGATGTTGAACATATTTTTGTGTGCTTATTGCTCCATTTATATATGTTGGAGAAATGTCTATTCTAATCCTTTGTCCACTTTTCAGTTGTGTTATTTGTGTTTTTATTGTTGAGTTGATGGGATAATTTGCAAATATTTTCTCCCATTCTATGCTTGTATTTTAACTTCCTTAATGTTGTCCTTTGAAATACAGAAATTTTAATTTTAGTGAAGTCCAATTAATCTGCTTTTGGTTTTGTTTCTTGTGCTTTTGGTGTCATCCTTAAGAAAATGTTGCTTAATCCAGCGTTATGAGGATTTAAGTCTATGTGTTGTTCTAAGAATTCCATAGTTTTGGCTCTTATGTTCAGGTCTTTAATTCATTTTTACTTGTCTTTCAGCTTTGCATGTGGCATGAGGTAGGGGTTCAGTTTAATTCTTTTGCATGTAGACATCCAGTTGTCCCAGCACCATTTGTTGAAAAGATTATTATTGGCCAGGTGCGGTGGCTCACGCCTGTAATCCCAGCACTTTTGGAGGCCGAGGCGGGTGGATCACAAGGTCAAGAGATCAAGATCATCCTGGCCAATGTGGTGAAACCCCATCTCTACTAAAAATACAAAAAATTAGCCGTGTGTCATGGCGTGCGCCTATAGTTCCAACTACTTGGGAGTCTGAGGCAGGAGAATCGCTTGAACCCGGGA
>NW_012100981.1:0-1912 GCF_000951045.1 Mandrillus leucophaeus
ACCATCCTCCCACCTGCATCCCTCCTCGCCCCCACCCTCCTAGCTGTACCCCTCCCCTCCTTCATGTCTGAATCCTTTTGGGCTATAGAACAAGATACCTGAGACTGGGTAGTTTATGAGAAAAGACATTTATTTTCTTGCAGTTCTGGAGGCTGGAAGTCCAAGATCAAGGTGCCAGCAGGCTGGGTGTCTGGCGAGGGCTGCTCTCTGCTCCCGGATGGTGCCTCTTTCTCTGTGCTCCCGTGGTGGGAAGTGAAGGACACATGTCCAGTGCTGTGTGAAGCTTCTTTTGTGGGGCCTTAATCCCGGCACGGCACAGGGGAGGAGCCCTCAGGCCTTCATCACCTCCTAAAGGCCCCAGCTCTTAACATTCTCCTGCTGGAGACTGTTTGCCAGTGAACTTTGGAGGGGACACACGCACAGACCGGAGGACCCAGTCCTCCACCCCTGCCTCCACCTCCTGTCCTTCCCTGAGCCATTCCCAACACCCCCTCCGGCTCCCCCACCCTGCCCTCACCCTCATCCTGTCCCCTCCTCCCCAGGCCCTGTCCCCTCTCTAGGCCCCCTGAAGCAAGGCAGAGTGTCTGCACCCCTTTTTCAGGAGGAGAGGGGACTTTGGGAGGAAGAACCTTCCAGAGTAAGGCGTCAGGGAAGGGTGGGGGGCGGGGCCATGTCATTTCCAGGGCTCCCTGTTGTCCCCGGGCGGCAGACCCTGCGTGCAGACCTTCCGCTCTGAGGCTGACTGGGAGGGGAGACGCTGCCTTGTCGTTTTCAGGAGCTGCCTGACTTTAGAGAAAGACCCTCCCTCGGGTGCCCCACACCGGAGCCCTGTGGTGGGTGGGGGGAGACCCCTCCCTCGGGTGCCCCACCCCGGAGCCCTGTGGTGGGTGGGGGAGGCCAGGAGACGCTGCCTGCTGGGGGGCTCTGGGCAGCTGGGGCTCCTTGTCAGGGCCACAATCCCCGGACTGGATGCCACCTGTCTGTGAGGCTGAGGGAACCTGTTCCAGGTCCTCTGCTGGGGTGCAGTTGGGTCCCCCCAAGGCTGTGAAATAGACCAAGACAGCTACCAGCACCCCCAGCTTCCGTGCGTCCTAAGTGACTCAGTCCCCTCCAGGCAGGCAGGGCACCCCATGTGAATGTGGACTGGTCCAGGGTGGGAGTAGGTGGGTCCAGCATGAACGTGGGCTGGTCCAGGGTGGCCATGACAGTGGGCTGGTTGGGGTGACAGTGTGGGTGTGGGGTGAGAGTGGGCAGGTCCAACATGAATGTGGGTGGGTCTAGGGTGATGGTGACAGTGGGCAGGTCTGAGGTGAGAGCGGGCATGTCGAGGGTGGGAGTGGGTGGGTCCAGCATGAATGTGGGCAGGTCCATGGTGACCATGACAGTCACAGTCTCACCTTGCACATTAACTGAACCAAGGGTTAGGGTGAGGGTGTGGGTCTGAGGTGAGTGTGGGCAGGTCCAGGGTGACATTGGGCAGGTCTGAGGTGAGAGTGGGGGGGTCTGAGGTAAGAGTGGGCAGGTTTGGGGTACCAGTGGGTGGGTCCAGGGCTGGAACATAAATCCCAGCCTCCATCCTCTGGTTGTAGATGCTGCAGGGGGAACACTTGACCCCCCTAGCTGGGTCATCACGTAATTTGTCAAATACTTAGAACCTAAGAGACGGACTCGGCCTGTGGGTGTGGTCAGCAGGGTGGCTTCACCAGGGAAGGTGAAAGGACCTTCCTGGACGGGGGCGTGGGAGCTGGACAGCTGGTGGCCCAGGACAGTGAGTCTGCGCTTGACCATACGGAATCCCCTGGAGCGCTCGTGTAACACAGCTCGTGAGTCTCAGCCCCAGAGCGTCTCATCCCGTGGGTCTGGGCATAGCCTGAGAATTCGAGGTTCTAACCAGCTGATGCCCCGGGCACCC
>NW_012100982.1:0-1158 GCF_000951045.1 Mandrillus leucophaeus
GTGAGCCGAATTCGCGCCACTGCCCTGCAGCCTGGGCAAAAGAGTGAGACTCCATCTCAAAAAAAAAAAAAAAAAGAAAGAAAGAAAGAAATCAGCATTATCAGAAATGCTGAACTGAGAACTGAATGCAATTTCCCTTCCTGTTACTTAACATTAATTACTTCTTTCACTACTAGTAACTTCATTTCCTTGATCAAAATTTAAAAGTTTCCCCAAAACTCAAACAAGGTTAGGATCAGAAAGAGAAAATGAATCAAATAGCATTTACATGATGCTATGCTTAACCTTAACAAAACTAACAAGAAATAACATGGCCGGGCGCGGTGGCTCACACCTATAATCCCAGCACTTTGTGAGACCAAGGCAGGTGGATCACCTGAGGTCAGGAGTTCGAGACCAGCCTCACCCAACATGGTAAAACCTCATGTCTACTAAAAACAAAAAAGTTAGCCGGGCATGGTGGCGGGCACCTGTAGTCCCAGTTACTTGGGAGGCTGAGACAGGAGAATCACTTGAACGCGGGAGGCGGAGATTGCAGTGAGCCCAGATCACGCCACTGCATTCCAGCTTGAGCAACAGAGCAAGGCTGTCTCAAAAAAAAAAAAAAAAAAAAAAAGAGAAATGACATTATCGATAGAACACATAGGAAAGGGCTGACATTACATTCTGTCCTCTTTTAGGTTACCTAAGTCTCAACTCAGAGTTTAAATATGAAATGTGTTCGTTTGTGATTTTTTTTTCTTTTTGAGACAGAGTCTCACTCTGTCACCCAAGCTGGAGTGCAGTGATGCTATCTTGGCTCACTGCAAGCTCTACCTCCAGGGTTCACGCCATTCTCCTGCCTCAGCCTCCCAAGTAGCTGGGACTACAGGTGCCTGCCACCATGCCCAGCTAATTTTTTGTATTTTTATAGAGATGAAGTTTCACCATGTTGCCCAGGCTGGAACACAATGGCGCGATCTCGGCTCGCGGCAACCTCCGCCTCCCAGGTTCAAGTGATTCTCCTGTCTCAGTCTCCCAAGTAGTGAGGATTACAGGCATGCGCCACCACATCCAGTTAATTTTTTTTTTTTTTTTTTTTTTTTAAGTAGAGACAGGGTTTCTCCTTGTTGGTCAGGCTGGTCTAGAATTCTCGACCTCAAGTGATCTGCCCACCTC
>NW_012100983.1:0-1171 GCF_000951045.1 Mandrillus leucophaeus
TTTTTTTTTTTTTTTTTTTTTGAGATAGAACTTTGCTCTGTTGCCCAGGCTGGAGTGCAGTGGCGCAATCTCGGCTCACTGCAAGCTCTCCCTCCCGGGTTCTCACCATTCTCCTGCCTCAGCCTCCTGAGTAGCTGTGACTACAGGCGCCTGCCACCACGCCCAGCTAATTTTTTGTATTTTTCGTAGAGACGGGATTTCACCATGTTAGCCAGTATGGTTTCAATCTGCTGACCATGTGACGCGCCCATCTCAGCCTCCCAAAGTGCTGGGGTTACAGGCGTGAGCCACTGCGCCTGGTCACATTTATAGATTTCTGAGTTAGAATGGTTTTAGGGAAACCCTAAAAAGGAAAGTGGCTCTTTTTTTTTTGGGTCAGAGTCTTGCTCTGTTGTCCAGGCTATAGTGCAGTGATGCGATCTTGGCTCACCGCAACCTCCACCTCCTGGGTTCAAGCAATTCTGCCTCAACCTCCCAAGCAGCTGGGACTACAGGCATGGGCCACCACACCCAGCTAATTTTTCTATTTTTAGTAGAGACGGAGTTTCACCATATGGGCCAGGCTGGTCTCTAATTCCTGACCTCATGGCCCACCTGCCTCGGCCTCCCAAAGTGCTGGGATTATGGCATGAGCTGCCGCGCCCAGCTGAAAGTGGTTCTTTTTTTAGCCTGCTTGTTCTCATTGCTTTTTTTTCTGTTATAGATCTTTCTAAAAAAATGGGAAGTAGGAGACTTCTTTCCTTTGTACTCAGTGAGGTTTCTCAGTGGTGGCAGAGCTACCGTGGGGGAAAAGAGGCAAGTGAGAGGCTTGTGGACCTTGATAAGCTGCTGGACCTAACATCCCCCGAGTGGTGCAGCCTCAGGTACTGCCTGCTCCCCAGAGCCCATGGTCCCCATCTCTAAGGGGGCACATTATTCATGCCCTTTGGGATAGGGGATCACGTTGTAAGTATTCCAGAGTGTTCTCTGTGTCTGGGAGCTTTCATAGCCCGGGACGTCCATCTGACCCTGGTGTAATGATTTTTTTTTTTTTTTTTTTTTTTTTTAGACAGAGTCTTGCTCTGTTGCCCAGGCCGGAGTGCAGTGGTGCAATCTTGGCTCACTGCAATCTCTCCCTCCTGAGTTCAAGCAATTCTCCTGCCTCAGCCTCCCAAAGAACTGGGATTACAGG
>NW_012100984.1:0-1877 GCF_000951045.1 Mandrillus leucophaeus
ATGTTGGCCAGGCTGGTCTCAAACTCCTGACCTCAGGTGATCCACCCGCCTTGGCCTCCCAAAGTGCTGGGATTACAGGTGTGAGCCACTGCACCCAGCCCTCAAGCTCAGTTTGAGCCACAAATGGGACTATGTTGCTCTAGAAATCAACATCTTTTCCACACTGCTTTAGTAGCAAGAGAGTCTAGAACAAAGGAGGCTACAGCCCCACTGAACTCTTTTCTGCTTGAGGTCACATCTGCCACATCGGGGGTATTTACCTCTTTCAACACGTATTTATTAGGGTACCTGTCTGGGTCAGGCATTGTGCTAAAACCCCCAAACGCTGTCATATGATACAAAGTGTTCTGTAACTTGCTCTTTTTTTTTTTTTTTTTCTTCACAATATATTATAGGAATTTTTTTAGGTCATTATGACCTCTTTACTTAATTACCTATTTATTTATTTTATTAATATTTACAGACAGGGTCTCGCTCTGTCACCCAGGCTGGAGTGCTGTGGTTGCAATCATAGCTCATTGTAGCCTTGAACTCCTGAGCTCAAGCGATTTTCCTACCTCAGTCTCCTGAATAGCTGGGACTACAGGCACACGCCACCATGCCTGGCCAATATTTTAATATTTTGTAGAGACGGGGTCTCACTATGTTGCCCAGGCTGGTCTCAAACTCCTGGGCTCAAGTAATCCTCCCTCCTTGCCTCCCAAAGTGTTGGAATTGCACATGTGAGCTGCCTTGCTCAGCCTGACTTCATTTTTCAAAGAGCCACAGAGTGTTACATAATCTATTTAACTGGTCACTTTTTGATGACTATTAAGTTGTTTTCAGGTTTTTTGTTATTCCAGTGTCATATCCCTGGGGCACAGAGCAGTGCTGGCACATAGCCGGAGCTCAATAAATATGTACCTAATGAATGAAAGTGCAGTGGACATCCTAATTCAGCCATCCTTTGCTAACTTGTGCACATACCTGTCCAGGGTAGGTCCCTAGAATACAGTTGATAAGTCAGAAGGTGTGAGTTGGGCTCTACCTTTTGGAAAGGGATGTTTTCAAACTACAGTGAGTCGGAGGAGAATGGCCCAGAAGCTGAGGGTGTTGAAGCTGATGGTGTGGCGGGGTGTTAGGAAGAAGCAAGAGATAAAGAGCTTTGCAGAAGAAGCGTTAGACTTTGTTATGGGCAGGTACTGGAGGGTAGCTAAGGATTTGTGGGTGGCAGTTACTAGGAAGCTGAACTAAGTGTCAGAAAAAGTGTCTCAACTGTAAATTACTCTTGTCAGTGAGTTCCTGTCCTTAAAGGTTTGGGGCTGGGTAGGCCTCTACTATTCTCTAAGTCTGTAATGTAAAACCACTGAAAACTCTTGGGTTAAGTTTGGCCATCCCACCCAAAAGATGGAGACAGGTCCACTTTGCTGGAACCAGGAGCCCCAGTGAGGCCACTCTGGGATTGAGTAGTCCTGCCCCTCTGGCTGGGACTGCAGAGGAAGGAGGACTGTTAGTTCATGTCTAGAACACATATCAGGTACTCACTGACACTGTCTGTTGACTCTTGGCCTTTTCAGATTCTGGGGCAACAGAGTGGGTGACGAGGGGGCCCAGGCCCTGGCTGAAGCCTTGGGTGATCACCAGAGCTTGAGGTGGCTCAGGTAAGCTTCAGAGTCTATCATGCAGTTTTCTTGGAGAGATCAGGTAAAGAGGAAGGAACTCGGGCCAATTTTGAAGGTCTTTGAACTTTATTTCTACCCCACAATGTTAGGCAATGGAGTAAGGAAAAAACACCATTGGATTTCAAGACAGGACACTTGAGTCTTTCTGGGTGACTTTGGAAATGTCCCTTGTCCTCTCAGGGTTTTGATACAGTATCTGTAAATTGAAGATATTGG
>NW_012100985.1:0-1873 GCF_000951045.1 Mandrillus leucophaeus
GTTACACTATTCCCTGCCCTCCCAGCACTCTGAGGGCAGTAAGGGGCCGTTGGATGGGGAAGGCAGCCGGAGACAGATTATGAGAGGCCTTGAATGCCAGGATGAGGGGCCTAGAGGTGCCCTCCAGGCAATCGGGGGCCACAGAACTGGGGCGTGGTTCTCATCAGGCCAGCTCCATGTGCTCATCATCTGGAAGACAGCTCCCAGGCCGGCCCACTGGAGCGAGGAGATGGGATCAGAAAAATGGTACTTTCCAGTGGGAATGGGAGACAGGAACGGCAGGCGGAGAGAGCTATCTGAGCAAAGGTTCAGAGGCAGCAGAGTGGGGGTGCTGGGGGATTAGAGACGAAGGAAACAGAGACAGGTTCGGAGAGTGGAGGAAGAAAAGAGGGTAGGAAAGAGGAGATCAGTCAAAACTAAAGAACAGAAAGGAGATCAGAGATGCTATCTTGGAAGGAAGTGGTCAGCACAGTCCTCCGCACCGGAGCCTTCCACCCTCAGGCTTTCAAGAATATCTCCCAACCCCATTCCTACTGCAGGAAGGCAGGCCCAGGTACATGTCAGCCTCCCTCGCCCCTCTCTGAGCCCAGCGCCCCTGAAGCCACCTTAGCTGCCTGTGTCGGAGGCTGGCCCAGAGGCAGGCTTGAAACCCGTGAAGGACAGAGAGGAAAAGCAGCAGCCTTGGGGCCAACCTTTGCCCCTCTTCTTGCCCCGAGATGACCCCAGTTCCTGGCCCAACTTAGAAGGGTCAGGCTCTTGGGAAGGCCTGTTTCTAATTTAGGAGGAGCCGGATCTTCAAAGGTCTTGGACTTATCAGGAAACAGAGCCCAGGGGTCCACCCCTTCCTCCTTTATTCTGGAAACAGGCACCCAGCAGTGGGGACAGGTGTTAGCATCATGGCCACTGGCCTCCCGGGAGGCAAAGATCCAGACAGATGAAGGCATTGGTGCTAGTGCCTTTTCTGCCTATCAGAGAATTTGAGAGGATAGGATTGAGGGCTACAGGGCCACATTGCCTATTTTTGTACAGCCTGTGAGCTAAGAACAGTTTCACTTTTTTTTTTTTTTTCCTGTGACAGAGTCTTGCTCTGTCACCCAGGCTGGAGTGCAGTGACCTGATCTCGGCTCACTGCAACCTCCATCTCCTAGGTTCAAGTGATTATCCTGTCTCAGCCTCCTGAATAGCTGGGATTCCAGGCATGCGCCACCACACCTGGCCAAGTTTTGTATTTTTAGTAGAGACAGGGTTTTACCATGTTGGCCAGGCTGCCTTGGCCTCCCAAGGTGCTGGGATTATAGGTGTGAGCCACCATGCCTGGCCACTTCATACTTTTTCACATAATATTCCATTGCATAAATACAGAGGACTCTTGAACAACCTGGGGGTTGGGGTGCTGACTCCCTGCACAGTCAAAAATCCACGTATAACTTTTGACTACCCCAAAACTTAACTACTAATAATCCACTAGAAATCTTAACAGTAACATAACCAATTGACACATACTTTGTGTATGTATTATATACTGTCTTCTCACAATAAAGTAAGCTAAAGAAAATAAAATGTTATTAAGAAAATCCTGGCTGAGCGTGGTGGCTCACACCTGTAATCCCAGCACTTTGGGAGGCTGAGGCAGGCGGATCACGTGAGGTCGGGAGTTCAAGACTAGCCTGACCAACATGGAGAAACCCCGTCTCTACTAAAAATACAAAATTAGCTGGGCGTGGTGGCACACGCCTGTAATCCCAGCTACTCAGGAGGAGGCTGAGGCAGGAGAATCGCTTGAACCCAGGAGGCGGAGGCTATGGTGAGCCAAGATTGCACCATTTCACTCCAGCCTGGGCAGGAAGAGTGAAATTCTGTCTGAAAAAAAAAA
>NW_012100986.1:0-1236 GCF_000951045.1 Mandrillus leucophaeus
AAACCTACAGAGTCTACTGAGCAAAACAAAAGCCAAGTAGTTAATCTGACCTGTCTTTCTAGGAAGGCGGTTTGATGACTATGTTATTAGAGAGTGTTGGGGGCCGCACCGGGGGTGGTGGAGAATGAAAGAACACACACAAAGACAAAGACACACAGAGAACATGGCGGCCGCACTCAGAGCCTCCGCCTCACTTTATTTATACTCCATAAACCTCACGTCAGCAGAAAGAATGCAATGCAAAACAAACTTTCTTTTCCCACATGTAACCTTCTACTCAGTACCTTGTTTCTATATTTTTTCTTATTTACCCGCCTTCTTGGCGCCTACGGGAGTTCATTAAAAGTTCAGTTGGAGATACTGTCCTTGAGCCCTATCTATTCTCAGCATACTGTTTTCAAAGGCCCCTGCAGAGAGTATGTCCTTTAGAGGTGTCATTGCTTTCCTAAGTGGGCTATCCAAGTATTCCATTCAGTTATGTACGGTAAGCCCCTCTAGAGGGATTTTTGGTAAATACATTTTTCTCCATTGATACAGTTTGGCTGTATCAATGTAGAAAATCTCATCTTGAATTATAGCTCCCATAACTCCCACATGTTATGGGAGGGACTCGGCAGAATATAATTGAATCATGGGGGAGGTTTCCCCCATGCTGTTCCTGTGGTAGTGAATAGATCTCATGAAATCTGATGGTTTTATAAGGGGAAACCCCTTTCACTTGGCTCTCATTTCTCTCTTTGCTTGCCATGTAAGACATGACTTGCTGCTTCTTGCCTTCCGCCATGATTGTGAGGCCTCCTCAGCCATGTGGAACTGTGAGTCCATTAATCCTCTTTCCTTTGTAAATTACCCGGTCCCGGGTATGTCTTTATTATCAGCCTGAGAACAGACTAATACATCCATTTTATTGCATTTACATGGATATTTTACCAACTGGTGATGCCTGATGACCCAGTGAGCTGCCCTGGATAAATAGCCCCCACAGTCCAACTCAATTCTGACAATGCCATAGTTTCTTTCAATGGCTCTTCTCTGCTTGACTTCCTCTAAATGCCTTATTACTTCCAAATATTGACGTTTACTAGAATGTCCTTGTTGGCTCTTTTGTCTGCTTATCTAAATTTGGTGCTCTAGACAGTCCATGTTGAAGTTTCAAGTGGCCCATGAATCCCTGAAATTACATGCAAAACTGGGTATATATGTACATTTTTCTAGGAGAGGACCCATGTTTTCATC
>NW_012100987.1:0-329 GCF_000951045.1 Mandrillus leucophaeus
TCCTGGATATCCTTGTTAACTTTCTGTCTCGTTGGTCTAATCTTGACAGTGAGGTGTTAAAAATTTCCCATTATTATTGTGTGGGAGTCTAGAATAAACAGCATAGAAAAGACCGTAAATGACCTGATAAAGCTGAAAACCGTGGCATGAGAACTGTGTGACTCATGCAGAAGCTTCAGTAGCTGATTCGATCAACTAGAAGAAAGAGTATCAGTGATTGATTGAAAATGAAATGAGAAGAGAAGTTTAGAGAAAAAGGAGTAAAAAGAAACAAACAAAGCCTCTAAGAAATATGGGATTATGTGAAAAGACCAAATCTACGTCTGATT
>NW_012100987.1:2209-60067 GCF_000951045.1 Mandrillus leucophaeus
TAACAGCAGATCTCTCAGTAGAAACTCTACAAGCCAGAAGAGAGTGGGGACCAGTATTCAACATTCTTAAAGAAAAGAATTTTAAACCCAGAATTTCATATCCAGCCAAACTAAATTTCATAAGTGAAGAAGAAATAAAATCCTTTACAGACAAGCAAATGCTTAGAGATTTGGTCACCAACAGGCCTGCCTTACAAGAGCTCCTGAAGGAAGCAATAAACATGGAAAGGACCAACTGGTACCAGCCACTGCAAAAACATGCCAAATTGTAAAGACCATTGATACTAGGAAGAAACTGCATCAACTAACGAGCAAAATAACCAGCTAATATCATAATGACAGGATCAAATTCACACATAACAATATTAAACTTAAATGTAAATGGGCGAAATGCTCCAATTAAAAGACACAGACTGGCAAATTGGATAAAGAGTCAAGACCCATTAGTGTGCTGTATTCAGGAGACCCATCTCACGTGCAGAGATACACATAGGCTCAAAGTAAAGGGAGGGAGGAAGATCTACCAAGCAAATGGAAAGCATAATAAAGCCCAGGTTGCAATCCTAGTCTCTGATAAAACAGACTTTAAACCAACGAAGATCAGAAGTGACAAAGAAGGCCATTACATAACGGTAAAGGGATCAGTTCAACAAGAAGAGCTAACAATCCTAAACATATATGCACCCAATACAGGAGCACCCAGATTCATAAAGCAAGTCCTTAGAGATCTACAAAGAGACTTCGGCACAATTATCTTTATCCCCAACTTACAGGAAGGAAACATGAAGGTAGTTTTCAAAACAATGATTCTGTCTTATTTCCAAATATTCTTATATTTCACCCAAACAAGTTCGCAATGTATAGAAGGTTTTCTATCTCCATACCTTTATCCTTGCTGTTCACTGCAAAAAGAATCCTGATTCCATTTCTACCATTGCATTCTACTCTTTATCCAAGGTCCAGCTCAAGTGTAACCTTTTTTATTAAACTTCCCTCTTTCTTTTTTTCAAATGAAAACAGCATCTATCCTTCTCTTGTGCACTCAGAGGCCTTTGTTCTCTAATTGCAAGCATGTTACCCTTTATTGCTAGTTATCCACCTGTGTTCCTTCTCCTTTCTCTGCAAACCATTGGATGGATAAACTTACTCCGTTAACTTTTTCTTTATAAGTAGGAGTACACCATAAAAAAATAAAAACTGGTATGTATGTATATGTGTGTGTGTATATATATATATTGCATATATATATAAAAAGTACATTAACCAGTAACACAGCTATTTATTATCAAGTATTATGTACTCTACATAATTGTACCTGCTATACTTTTATAGGAGTAGCAGTGCAGTAGGTTTGTTTATACCAATATCACCTCAAACATGTCAGTAATATGTTGCCGTCACATAGGTTTGTTTATACCAATATCACCTCAAACATGTCAGTAATATGTTGCCGTCACATTACAATTGCTTTTACCTTACTAGGTAATAGGGATTTTTCAGCTACATTATAATGTTATGGGACTGCCATCAGATATAGTCTGTCATTGACCAAAATGTCATTATAAGGCATAGAGCTGTGTGTGTGTGAGAGAGAGAGATGATAGTTTTTCCTCCATGAATTTTTGACTCTTTATTGTAAATATCACAATGCCTTTTGACAGTCAAGTAATTGTGTTTGTAATTATTTACACTGGAAAGGGGAATATGGTAGAAGGAAGACCCAGGAAGTTACATGTGACTCAGCTGGATAAAGTAGAACAGGACAAAAACTATCTTAGATTGGGTTTCCTCTGGGACCACACTCCCTTTGGGAACTTTTCTCATCAGAGCTTCAAGCATCCAACTCCAGAGCTATGATGATCACACTCATAAGTTAGTGCTCCTCTAGAATCTATAAGCTGTAACTAATTCACATAGTTTCTCCATGAGGCAGCCTCTCCAGGAGATGTGAAAAGCTTTCTGTAAATAATTTCCACAGTCAGGCGTAATCACAATACATTATGTAACAGATGTGCCCACTAAATTTAATTTGAGGGAAAAGTGAGGATTCATTGAATTCAGTAAACAGTTTATGACTCAGTAAGAGATTTTTACAAAGCTACCCAAAGTTTTTTTAAGAGAAGCCTTCCTTGCTGTATTTTTCTGTACTCATGAAGTAAACAGTTATTCTGTCATGAAAGAAAGTTAGGTAAAATATTTGCTTATTGTTTTGTTGGTGGTGGTGGCAGCTAATGTTCCTGGCTTGCAGGCTGACCATACCATACCTCCCATTTCCCCTTATCGTTCATTATTTGCACCAAACAGTAAGAAATCTTGTAAGGATACACATTTAGAACTAAAGAGAAAACTCACTATTCCCTATTTTCAAATATGGAGACAAATCCCTGGTAAATTGTGAGTTGTTTAATAAGCTTTCAAGAACCTCTGTACTGGGGTTGAGCTCTGATGAGTGGGTCAGAACAGGTCTACTCAATTGAAGGAGTCTCAGTGAGTTATTCTTTTGATTTTTTTCCAAGGCAAAGGAAAGTACTTCATAAGCATTAGCTCACTCATCTTCTCACCTCCATGACACAGGCTTGATTTTTCAAAAACCAGTATCTTCCCTGACTTTGTAGAGAAAGATGAAACACATGTATTGCTTTTCCATAAGGAAAACTGTCTTGACCACACGATGGCCCATGAGGGAGCTGATATGCCTCTGGGTCTATAAAAACAAGAACAGAAAACTCTTTTCCTGTAGTGAGTAATATACCAGAGGTGAAGATACATGTGAAATTGCCCTTCGGTCTTGCAGCACACTGACTGGTAAGTTCTATACAGGCAGCTTTAGGGTGAGGACTGAGCTAAAATAATATTTTAGGAGAATCCAATGAGAACTTGTGAGGAGAAGCCTCTGTGCACAGTGGAAACAAGGATACACGTCTCTGTGTTCTTCATCTGTAAAAAGCAAGTGATGAAACAGGAAGGGATCAGGGGTCATTCCAGGACGACTGGTAGGTTACAGCTTGCATGCTAACTCTGGCCAGTGGAAACTTGCTGCTCTGTAAGAATATGACAAGGACAGTGCAGCTGCAGCCAGCCTCAGTAGTAACAGCAACAGCTGCCTTTGGAGCAGGACAGAGGAGTCAACACACAAAAGATTCTCTGGATTTTCCCTACCATTTATTTTAAAGATAAGCAAAGGAGCTTGCTCCAGGTCACATAGCTGGCAAAATCTGGGTTATATGGTTCCTAGTCTCACATTCTTCCAAATCATACACTTGAAAGTGAGAAATCCATATGTAAAAAAGTAATAGATTAATGATATTTACAAACAAAATATACCAATTGTACTTCCATAGAACAGGACTTCATAAAGCAAGGAATGATCTTCTCTCTTTTGACCAGATAGAATAACAAGAGCACAGTGATAATAATTATAATAATAATAATAGTAATAACAATAACAAGGACAGTGAATACAACAAATACTGTCATCATTCAAAATGACAGAGCAACTAATGATATTAATAACAACAAGAAAAATTTAAGTGTTGCTTGCCATTAGAGTTCTAAGTTTAAACATATGTCACTGTAATAAACAAGATGAAGAAATAATAATATGTTAAATGCTAATCAATCCTGAGCAGAAAATTCAGGCAAGGATGGGGCAGTGTGCATGCACGCACGTATGTGTGTTTAGGTGTGTGGATTCAATGTTACCAATTTAGAAAAGGTGTTCTGAGCAGCCTTTATTTATCATTTCAAAATAAGCGTTTATTGGGAAACAATGAAGAACAAGATACTAATTCTTCAAGAATGATTAAAACATAGTTCGTACCTTCAAGGAGATCACAGTCATTTGAACCAAAAACACAACATCATAATCCCCATCTGATCTGGAACGTGCTTGATGGAGAGTTTATGAGGTGAGGCTAGGAACGGGTGGACCAGAGCACCTAACTGTGATATTGGGGGTGGGAGACAGGGTTAGAGGAAGGCTATGAAGTAAAGATGGACCAAGCTGGACTTTACCTCAGGAATAAGATATGCACAAGGAAGCAGAAAGTCATTTCCAGCAGAGAAAATAGCATGCATTAAGACATGTGAGCATGAAAAAGCTAGGTTTTCTGGAAATGACAAGAAGTTCAACATGGTAAAACACTGAGTGGTAGGGGGAGAAAACAGTGGGAAGTGAGGTAGG
This sequence comes from Mandrillus leucophaeus, assembly GCF_000951045.1. Taxonomy (NCBI): domain Eukaryota; kingdom Metazoa; phylum Chordata; class Mammalia; order Primates; family Cercopithecidae; genus Mandrillus; species Mandrillus leucophaeus. The sequence continues at coordinate 6,393 of NW_012100987.1, forward strand.
AAAGCTGTGGTGGAGCCAAATCATGACTCATGAATATCATGTGTTCAGAAAATGCTAAATATTATCATATGTAAGTACTGTACATGTATCAGCTCATTTAACCTTTTCAATATCCATATGACTTTGGTATTATTGATTATCCCCTTTTTACCGATGAGGAAACTGAGGCACAGGGTCACTTTTAGCAAGGGGCAGGTCCTGGATTTAAGTTAAGGCTAGCTGGCTCCATAAGCCTCGCTGTGTCTTCATGTGCTATACTGAGTCCCCATAGAATCCCTGCAATCAAACATTTAGTTTCAAAGAACCCACAATGTGGAGAAATGACTTTGGACATGAAGCTAGAATCCTGGGTGTATTAGTCTGTTCTCATGCTGCTAATAAAGACATACCCAAGACTGGGTAATTTAGAAAGGAAAGAGGTTTAATTGACTCACAGTTCCACATGCTGGGGAGGCCTCATACTCATGGTGGAAGATGAAGGAAGAGCAAAGGGACTCCCTACATGGCATTGGGCAAGAGAGAATGAGAACTAGGAGAAAGGGGTTTCCCCTTTTAAAATCATCAGATATCGTGAAACTTACTGCCATGAGAATATTATGCGGGAAAGCACCCCCACGATTCAATGATCTCCCACCGGGTACCTCACACAACACATGGGAATTATGGGAGCCACAATTCAAGATGAGAGATTTGGGTGGGGATACAGCCATACCATACCACTGGGTCATGGCATTTGCTTTTGGATCACATACAGGAAGCATTGTGGTACTTAGGTTCACTCTCTATAAAGCAGAAGGATGCTGAGGTTCTTTCTAGTCTAGCATTGTGGGTTATATGACTCCCATGTTAAAAGTCTCACTTGTTTGTGACTTCAAAATAAAGAAATAACTTGCTTCCATTCTTTACTAATATGGCATGAACTCTACATGGCAAAATTATGAGAATATATCCTCCTTTCAAGGTGCCTTGCACTCTGCCTGTGAGTTTGTCTTCTCTGTGGCTGCGTCTCAGTTTTCAGTCTACTAAGGCGGTCCTAGTTCAGCTGACCCCAGTGCTACGCTGTCCTCTGCTGGAGACAGCCCCATAGTTCTGCCTTTCCCTCAGAGAGGAGGCATTGTTTTCCCTATTCTCTGTAGCAGAGCAAAGGTAAATGTGTGACTTTTGAAGACATCTTCCTGAAGATTTAGGGATAAGGAGAGTATGCCATGGAGAGCGGCCTTCATGGGCTAACGGAGCCCAAAACCAGTCCCTCAGTTGGCCTCTGGGCCTTCAACACAGCTGAGAACCTCTTGACCCTGACCTTGGAGTCACCAGTTTCTTGTTACCCCTGGGTCATAGGATATATTTTTATTGGAACTCGACTGTGTAATTTTGGGGGTTTTCACTCAATATAATGTTTATGATGGGAAGCTCATCTCACTATTTTTGACAATCCTTGAATATAGTCTTAAGTTCAGACCACACCCTACATACAATACATGTAGTTCAAAAGTTAACAGCTTAATCTTTACTTCATCTCTAATTCTTCTGCATTAAATGTCAATTTCTTCTACATGAGTAAAGTTATTTGAAATCTATTGAAATAACTTTAAAATTATATTCAGCAGTATTTTTCTTCACTTGTGCCTCATTCATTTTAAAACTATTCCTGGTTCAAAATAATCTGGAAAAAATAACAAGAGAACCTTACGTGGTCCATCCAAGTCAATCACTCATGGTAGTGCCACCTATTCTCCTCTGTCCAGCCTGCTGCAGATGCATTCTTTTGTCAGTGACATTTGCATCTTTCTGAAAAATTCCCAGAGACTGGTGGACTATATTACTGGACCTTGGCTGAAATCCTTTGGTCAAACATGAGCTGAGAATGTGCTTTGTATTTTGCTGCTTTGGGCTTGGTTGGAAATACATGATTCATGGGTTGAGAAAATAAATATGTAAGTAAAACAGAGGTGTAGTTTGACCTTGTCCTGAGAGTAGAGGTTTATGAAAACAGAGATTTAGCAGGAGAAGAATGAGGGAAAGAAAACAATTGTGGTGCCAGTTTGTTGAGCCTTTCTCTGATTCATACCAAAGAAACCATCTACTGTGTAGTGCTGTCAGTGTGCAGAAGACTCAAACACCCGAGCTCAGGGCATGCAAACACACAAAGCTAATATTTATTAAACAAATACATTCAATGAATTCTCACTGAATATCTTTCGTATGCTAGACCCTGTGTGATTTCTGAGAAAACTATGGTAAGAAAAAGAGTCTTGTTTTCTGCCCTCATGGAATTAGAGTCCAGTTTGAGAAAGAGACTTAAACAAAATGACCATACCTAGAACTTAATTTATACAATTCGGTGCCTATCAGAGGAAGAAACGATCCCATGTTTAGATCCCAGAAAGATGCTGTAATTCTAAAGAGAGAATTTAAATTTAATTTTTCTTATTAACTATTGAGTATACAAATGCATATGAGGAAAAATGGATGTAGTATCTGAGAAAGCCAAAGTAGCGCAGAGGACATTCGCTTATGTGGATTACGCTTTAAATGCAAGTACAGAAGAGGAAAAGGGAAGTCCATACCCAAGAATGAATACACAGGAGTGTTGTGATACTCTGAGTTCACTCTCACAATATTAAAATCTGGAATGAACTAAGACTTGAAAATAATAGCAGAAGCTAAAAGAGCTTTATTTTAACTCTGTTTTCGATAAAATTAATTAAAAAGGAGAAACCTCTGTTTTGAACAGATGGTCTACTGCTAGCAGATGATAAAAAGATGACAAAACAATTGTACTTTTCTCTACCTAAGAGAAAAAAAATCTTCCCATTGGAAACAATAAAGTAATAAAATAGAATGAAGAAAAGAGCAATAAAAGGCAAAACTATCTAGATATTTAAATAATTATGTCAAATGAAATAATGAAATGAATGGAAAAATATAAGTTCTCTCCCTATTTTGTAAAAGAGGAAAGGAAATTTTCTAAAAAAATAACTCATTTTAACATCGGGCCAAATTCTGATATAAATCACCTATGATCTTCAGATGAATTGTGGCTATTAAGAATATGTTGGTCATCAGGGGCATTAATATTGGTTCAGCAAAAACAAGTTATGTCAAAATTACTGTGTTATTTTTTATTATCATTATGGTACTGATAGATCAAATAAAAAGATTAGCAATATCTTTGTTAAATACAAGTAAGGAAAAAAAATTTAAAGAAGGAAAGAACAGAAGAAAAAGAGGTGAGAGAAAGAGAGGAAGGAACTAAACCTATTCTTTGAGGCTCCAAAGACAGAAATGAAACTAATTAGTAAAGTTACTATGAGGGACACGTTGGATAAATGAAGAGAGAAGGGAAAAGCATGTTGGTTTTGACTCCTTACCAGTTGTCTTACCAGACAATTGTATACATTGTTTCAATCAACTAGCCCCGACAGTTTCATGAGGTTGGCATTTCATCTTCTTTTTATAGAAGAATGATTTAAAGCCTTAAAAATTTGTCATACGTGCTCAAGTTTACATGCCAGAATGGGATAGAACCAAGATAAATAGTCATGTCTCTCTAACACTGAAGGAGCTGCATTTTGCAGTTTGTCACTGTGCCTCAGGGTAGGGAAGAGACTTCCCACCACCAGTGGAGTGGTCTGCTCTCCAATGAAGGGGACCTGCTGAGAGCATTTTACCTGAAAGGTCACCTCTCCAAGATAAGAAAGAGGGGCTGTAAAAATGGGGTAAGGAACTGAAAATGCTGTAAGAGAACCCTCCCAACTCTCAGGTCCTCTACTTCTATGATTCTGCCTTTCTAATGCCTGTTAGCTTGCTTGCTGTCATAACCCTTCTAGAATATTTACATTTTTCAAGATTAATTTGTTAACCAAAAGAAGTGATAAAATTTTAGTAGAGATATTTTGAGGAAGAAAAGTCTCATCAGCAAATTACACCCTGTAGGCAGCTGCCTACATTGCTTTCGTTAAGAAATGCGTGTTTTAATTCCAGCTCTGTTATGTTACTCTGTGTGACTAATGGCAACTTGCTATATGTCTATTTATGTACTTTTCTCATTATGTTTATTGACTTCACAAGAATAAGGATAAACTAATAATTTAATTTGCAAATTTAAAAATAAGCTTCAGAGCACAATAGGCTTTTTAACCTTTCTCCCTACGTATGGAATATTACTTAATATGTAAATCTATATAATCAATTCCATGCATAATATATAAGCAGTCAGGACATAAGTTGCTGAGTTACTGAAGCACAAATAAATAAAATCTCCTAAAAGGAAGAAAAATAAAAAGTCAATAAAAGTCATACTGCCACTTTCGGTGTGTCTTAAAAATCTGACTTTATTTTACAAATTACTTGTGAATTACACTTATCTCTTTTTGTATGAAAATAATAGTTAATTTGAAAATGAACTCTAAATGTTTGCCTTTTTCTCAGCCAACTCATTGGCTCTCTGCTACCCTATTAATTATATTTGCCTAAGCTTTTCTTGTTTGTGGTTACTATGCTTCTATTCTCTTTTATACTCAGAAGATGGGATGAATATACTATTGGAGAAAATACTTCTAGATACCAAAAACAAAATTTGAATTATCCTAATTGGAATGTAACTGGAATCTAAAAAGGTTCATATTCTACTCCAAGTTGAAATCCATACTTATTAAGAGAATTCTGATCCCAAGAAGAAAGTGGCATCACTTCCCCTCTTTTTTCATATCCTGAAATGAGGGAAGGGGACCTAAGATTTATTGACAGACCCTGGAAAATAAAACCATGCAACCCTAAGCACTGCTAGGCACCTTGCATGCATGATCATACTTAATCATCACAATAACCCCTTGACAGATGAGGACATCGAGGTGGAAACAACTTAGGTTACTTGCCAAAATCACAAATCTAATCAGTGGTGAAGTTATAATCTGAAGTCTAAATTAGAACCCAAAATCAGTGTCTTCTTTACCACACCACTCAAAGAAGTTTTCATTACTCAGAACTTAACTATATTTAATCCACAGATTGGGTAATACACGTTTTTTTTTTTTTTTTTCCTTTCAAAAAGCCCATAAGACAGAGGTAGGAAATTGGATTCTCAGTTAAGACAAAAGCAGTAGGGCTATTGAAACTCACCAGACAAAACTGGCTCCAGTGCTACATCTGTTGGTGTTAACAGTAATGAAAAGGTAGGCAAGACAGTGTTGGTTCAGAAAATTACTAGAGGTGGATCATGGCAGAGTTGTGGTATTTCCTTATCGGGAGTCAGACGAGAAGCTCTCAGGTGGTGAGGTCAATGATACAGGCCCAGGGAAAAAAGACTGACAGGCAAATCAATGCAGGGCTCTGGCTACTTAACGGAGGCCCGGACCAGGTCGCAGGTGATAAACAGGGAAAGGAAATGAAAGGAGACAAGGAGGGTTGTTACTGGCATGAGAAGTTACCAGTTTCACAGTGTGGTAAATGGAAAGAGAGCTTTGGGGGAAGGATTCAGGAATGTGACCCACTTCTAAGGCATATCATTATAAAGACTTGAAGTCAAGGTGGAGATAAACATTGCGTGTGGGGGCAGAGTTAGGGGGAGGGATAAGCAGGGGAACATTAGTTCTAAAATCAGAGATGAGACCAAAATAAAATCTACTTCAAATCACCCTAGGAAATCCTTTAAATGACCCATAATATATAGTGATTCTCATACTCTAGAAATCTGAGACTCACTAAGCTAGATTAAAAGATGTGAACAAAACATTCATCGGTTTAGCCCAGACAAAAGTATTCTTGCTCACTTTAGGATTTACTCAACTTTTTCTAATTTTAACCTTCTGTTGCTTTAAAATATGGTAATAGATTTGTTGGTTGTTGAAGGAATTGAATGTGATTGTGGTGTCACATCTTTTCTTATATTAAAATCTTTAATTGTAAATTCAGTATGTCACATACATTACCACATTAACACATTAAGACTGGAAACTGATGATTGGAACAGAGACAAATGTTTTGGTGAGTTGTGGGGAGCTGTCAGGGGACTTATGGACTATAACTGTCCTATAGTCTGTAAGGAGCCAGCTGAAATGGACAGAACAGGAAGAATGAGAAGGTGCATAGAAGATGCAGATACTGGGTCAAATTGACCGTGATAAAATCTGGTCATTATCTCTTTGCAGCAAGTAGGGGATCTTTCATGGTTTTGGCAAAAATCTTCTGAAACACAAAGAAGTCCCATGTAACAATCATGAGATGTATCATTCTACATATATTAATTCTCTGATAATTATGTCATGTCTATCAATTTCTCACCATAGGAATATGTTAAAAATAAGACGATAAAGTAATGGTATTAGGTGAGTTAATTAGCATACTAAAGTATGCACGGTCCAAACAAACATAATGACTTGAGAGATAATGTGCAAGTTGTAAAAAAAAAAAAAAAAAGAAAAAGAAGATCACAGTTTATTAGAGAAACAATTTTTAACCAAAAATATCATAGTGGTTGATATGATCAATATTTGGTTCAGATGGATTTCATTAAGAAAAAAATAAATCTTCTCTTAAAGATTAAAGATATTAACTAGGATAGTTCATAAATACATGAAGTCATTTTCAAAAGAAAAATCTCAAAAAAGATCATAGGAAACAGTGCTCCAAAAGGGAATAATTTTACAGAACTGGGAAGGAAATCCTGCTCCCTTTCCTGACAAACAAATACTATGATTTTATTAAAACACTGATATGATACCAACTAGCAAACTTTGCAAAAGCCTTCTCAGATCAAACAGCAGGTGAATTACTTTCTCTCCATTCTAGTCCTGCTGCAGGATTTTGAATGCTGAGAACACTAGAGTTCCAACTTCTAGGAGTTGTTTGGTCTCAATGGCTGAGTCAAATCACCACCCCTGTCCAACTACAATGGGCAGACAAGGATGAACATATTCTTTCCACTCTATCTTTTGCTGTCTTCTCCATTCTCTTTACAACATTCTTCATTATGTCCTCATCCACCTGCCATTATAAATGAGATTGCTTCCTTTTCTGAATTTCGTCATTGTTTATACTTTTATCTTATTTTACTCTGCATTGGATGTGAATTTTACTATCTTTTCCTACTTGATCATGTATCTTTGAGGGCAGGATCCCTGGCTAATAACAATAGCCATCATTTGTTGAGTGGTCACTATGTACTAGTCATGGTACAAAGCAAATCACTGGAATTATTTACCTTCATCCTCATAACAAGCCAATGAGATAGGTGTTACTATTATCCCCTTTCACATGGGGAAACCAATGATTGGTTAATGATTTTATTCAAGTCTACACAGCTGGTCACGAAGAATGGGGACTGGAACTCAGGATGTCTGTTTGGAATAAATGCACGAGTGACAGAAAATTTTCCTCTCTCCTGACCGCGCCTTAGGGGGACATTCTGAATATATTAAATAGCAAAATGTGATTACTGTAGAAATCTGTCTACCCCTGCTTTTATGAACAATTTTGGCCAGGAAAAAACTATGTGATAATGGAACATGTACAGAATTTGAATTTTTGTCTGAGGCAAAGAGACACCTTTCATGGTTAAACTGAGCATTTCATAAAAATATTTTGTTTCCAATTTTTAGGTATTTTAAATAAATCTTTTAAAGAATTCAGTCTTTTGCACAGAATGCTGCATTCAAATATTCAAATATTTCATTCTTGGTTCATTTCTTCCTTTTCCCTCTGATGATTCTTTGGGGTTTTGGCAATGTTGAAATTCTGGTTTAGCTTTGCTAATGCTCGCCTGGTAATATTTTCCTTTCCAATTTGCAAGCAGCAGCTGTGTGATGGTGTGTGTGCATGCTGACACCCTCCATTCCTACTTTATAGCTCTTGTTAGCAAGCCAAGCTATGCATCATTCATGCAGAGTGATCCCATTTCTATACCCTGCCCCCTCTGCACACACTTAAAACTAATTGAGTAAGTTATTTTAAGATAACGGCAATCATGGCTTTGATGTTTATCAAATTCTTAAGATAAATCCTTAGAGATCCAAATGATATAATTCTTATTCCTGCTTAGATTTATCAAGGATCAAGTGAAAATACATTAAAATATGCTGTATTCACTGTTTAGAACATTAGTACATTTTTCCAAATATATTTTTAAATATATTAAAACACATTATATTTATTTTATGATTTTAAAAAGGTTTTAAATTTAGTACTTAGACATCACATTCATGATACTTCCTACTGTGCAACAGTGGCTAAGACCATAGCCACCTGCATTTTTGAACATCAAAGCTCATATCCTTACTCTGCCAATTACAAACTGTAGGTCAAGCTACCTCTTTTTCAGAGGTCTCTGTTTTTCATCTAAAATAGAAGCATAGTAGGAGTTTGCATGAAATAATGAAGCCAAAGGGCACAGTGCTCAGAGTGCCTTAGTCCTCATCCTCCTACATCTACACATCCCTTCCTAACCATGGCATTAATCTCATTTGGCTTCTGTTGGCCCTAGCCTTTATATCTGTTCCCCATGTTCAAGATTCATATATTCACCCCTTACTTGAGATCTCCACTATGACATTGAATGGATATCTCAAACTAAATATCAAAACACTATCCTCCACTCCCTTCTGAGAATCCCCTGCAACCCCCAATCTGCTCTCTATCTTACCTTCCCCATCTCAGCAAATAACATCATTTACCCGTTGCTCAGGCCCAACCCCTAAGAATTATCTGTAATTTCTCATTCTCCTTTTACTCCATCATTCAATTCACCAATAAATCCTTTGGAAACTACCTCTAAATTATATCCAGGATTTTGACCACTTCTCATTTTTCCTACTGCCAATATCTGTTGCCTTGGATAACTGAAACAGCCACACAACTGTTCTCTCTTCTCCTTAACCCCCAGCATGACTATGGTTCATTGTCCATATAGTATCTTCCCAAAACATATATCAGATTACATCAGACCCTGCTGAAGCTTCTTTGATAACTAATAGCAAGGAGAATAAAATGGAAACTTCTAAACTATTTCTTCTAGACTATGAGATCCTGCATCATCTAGCCTGTGTTTGCCTTTCCAACCTCATCTCCTTCCACACTCCCCATTGTTCACTGAGTTCCTTGTTCACACTAATCTCGTTTCCTTCTCAGCCTTCTTACACTTGCTCTTCCTTTGGCTTGGAAGACTTAACCACTGAACTTATCATTGTTGCCTTCTTCTCATTAATTCAGTGCCTGCTGCAGACATAATTCCTTAGGATGGTGCTCACTGAGCAACCTAGTTATGTAGATCCTTCATCACTTACGACTGCCTTGCTTATTTTCTACATAACACTAATAGTACATAAAATTGTATTCACTTGGTTTGGTTCCAGGCTGTCAGCACTGGAAAAGCATCTGAAACAAACTCAGTGCCTAGAACATATTTGCTAACTAATTGACTGGACAGGGAAATAGAATAAGAGAAGGGAATTCTCCTAATTGCCCAGAGAGAGAAATAAACATATCTTTAAGGATTGTTGTAAACAGTTTTGAAGCCAGGTCTGTATTCAATTTCTTGCTCTAATTTTTGTTGGGTTTTTTTTTTTTTTTTTTTTTTGACCTTAAGAAGTACTAACCTTTCTAAGTCTTGGTTTCAACATCCATAATATGGAGAAAATAAAACCATTTCTATTTTTGCTTTCCTATGAAAACTAAATAGTATGTGTATATGGCTTTTACCACAGTGCCTGGCACATATCAATAAATAAGCACATAACAAGCAAATGCAAGTTTTATTACTATCACCATTATTGCAATCATCATCAACACAGATTAAAAGTCCCAAGAAGAATATAGGAGTATTCCCTGGATGTCTCGGCCTCTGGTAGAAAGAAAATAGAAGAAAACGGCAGTGTCACTAAACAGAAGCTTAGACAATGGCAAGCTCATTACTATGGCTTAGGCCAGTGATTATTAAGGAGAGAGATTCTATAGAAAGGCCTAGAGAAACAGTATCAACATTGCATAGGCAGTGGTTAGAAATGCAGATTCCTGAGCCTGCCCCAGATCTACTGAATCAGAAACTCTGAGATCAGGACCCACCTGTCTGTGTACTAACAAACCCTGAAGGTAATTCTAATATATGTTCCAGTTTGAGAACAGCTAGGTTAGGCTATAGCAGACAAATCTGACCACCATACCAGAACAATGTCATGAAGGAATTACACCTCAATGCCTCTCTTGGCCTCCATGCAGCATAGTGGGTGCACGTGCCATATAAGAATGGGCCTGCCACATAGCTCCTATAGAATCCTCTGTCCTATATGGTGCAGCCTCATATCTTTTGCCCGGGTCACAGTGACGGAGACCACAGTACCTAAAACGGGCTCTGCAAGGGGAAGCATTGAGCATCAGCTTCTCTCTCTCTGCTTCATTAGCAGTTTCAAAAGGGAAAGAAAACTGTAGGTTGGAAAAGAGTTGTGTGGTGGAAACAGGAGGATGTGGAACTATCAGCTCACAGCTATGAAGAAAGCAGCTGACACAGTTGACACCTGCCTCAGGGACAATTTCTGAGCCCCCCTAAGAACTGCTGGGAACAGAACTGTCTCAGAGAAGGCAAAGGTTTCACCAATTGGCTCTGGTTGAGGCTGAAAGAGTTATTTACCTAAGGAAATAGATTTCAAATGTTTCCCTAATTGTCCTATATATTGAACTCAAGCATCTGCAAACTTCTTTCCACTCCTCCTTTTTGCTGTCTTTTCCTTCTCCATTCACTTTGTTTCATTGCCCCTTCTTTCCCTCATCTTTCTCTTCTGATATAATGAAGTTGAATTTTAGGCAAAGAAAGTAAATGCTTGGTATTAAATTATTCCATTTCTTGTTGCTAGGAGATGGCCTCAAAAACTTTTTCCCTTGGGGGGACTCAGATGGTCCTACAACAGCATGACCAGCAGGAATCAATAGTGCTTATAAACACGATATGACAGGTCTTCTTCTGTCATCAGGTGATGACAGGAGCCAACAGGACAATTTGTTGTTCTCTGCTACCACATCTTCAGCTGTTTTTGTGGATGAAGAATGGAATGCCAAGAGTTTAAAGGGAGAATTATTACTGATATTTAAGGCACAAGGGGCAACCTCATAATATCCTTGAAACCACAAGAATCATTTCCTATGAGTTTAACAGGAGGACACTGAATCGACTTTCAAGTTGCTTTTTAGATATGCTTTCTATCCTGTTAGTTGCGTTGCCTATTGTAATGGCCCAGAATTAGCCTGCATATATCATAAAGATGCCTCCAGTTGGCCATATATACAGTATAGAATACATTTATTCGTTATATTCTGATGCTGTCATTCCCCTACTAGACTCTTCCAGGAAATGATCCAAGTCTTGCTTATCTTTGAATCTTTAGCCCAGTTCCTGGCAAATAGTAAATCTTGATTTGAATTCAATTGAAATTATAAGTAATCTAAGGTGAACTATGAAGTAAACTTATAAGTAGTATTTTTTTAAAAAATTCTGAGTAACTAATTGCTTAAAGGCAAATTATTTGACTTTTTCTTCTTTTTTTGCCTTTTACTCTAGAGAGGCTGACATCTACCCTACCCAGCAAGCATAATGTTCATTTTCACTTCCTGTCTTTCCCTCATATTTTCACCCCTATAGAAGAGACTCTGTAAGGCATTTTATAACAGACAATTAAAAATCGTCTGTTTTATTGATAAAATAATTTTGCAAAGAATAATGCTTTATACATATTCTCAAATGTAAGGTAATCTATATAATCTTTTTACTGTTTGACTTTTTAGGAGATCAGTAAGATGGTAGTAAAGAGATACATTTTTACACTGGTTATATTTAATCACAATCAAACCTCTATGACAAAAATAATGTGGTGTATTATTTATCTATTTTTTGCATTAGGAATTACTTCAAAATGTAGCAGATTAAAATATTAAACATTTATTGTCTCACACAGTTTCAGAGAGTCAGGGATCCAGGAATTAGATGAGTATTTATGGTGTAGAGTTTCACATTAATATAGAGTCAAGATGGTGGCCAAGACTGCAGTCATCTGAAGGCTTGACTGGAGCTGGAGAATCTGCTTCCCTAGAATACTCATTCTCTGTCCCAAGAATGCTCACTCACTGTGGCTGGAAGCCTCAATTCTTTGCTAGATGTTGACCAAAGGCCCCAGTTTCTTATCATGTGGACCTTTGATGGTAAGAAAGATCCTCATGACTTGGCACCTAACTTCCCTTATAGCAAGTAAACCAAGAGAGAAGGAGCGAGAGACAGACAGAGAAACAGAGAGAGAAAAGTCACAACCACAGTGCCTTTTATGATCCAGTCTTCAGAACTACACTGCCATTTCTGCCACATTTTATTCATTAAATGTAAGTCAGTAAGCACAGCCCACACTCAAAGGGAAATAATCAAGTTCCACCTGTTGAAAGGAGGAGTAACTAAGAATATGTGCATATATTTTAACTCCACCACCATGGGTTTACAACTTTAACTGAACAAACACTTCTTTCAAAAAGAAACATTCTAACAAATGTAGTTTTTCATAATTACTTATATTCTCAAGACTAAAATTCAACAGATGACAGAATGATTACAACACACATCTCTGAATAATATAGAACACTATGTTGTTTCTCTTAGTAAGGCAATGAGATATTAGGATTGAGACCTCACAATATCTAGAAGTAGGAATAGGAATTCAGTGAGGAAGTTGGGTGCTGGGTGAAGTGGAAATAGAACCAAAAATATTCAGTATTTGGTTACAAATGCAGGTAAGTTTCTAGATTTGTTTGAAAGAAAAAGTAGAGATTTTTGTCTGGTTACATGTATTTTCTCTGTTAAATAAGCAGTTATCAGCTGAAAACAAGAATGAGGAGAATGTGGTGAAGCTTAAAGAAAAAGAGAAAAGGTAAGCATAAGAGTGGGAGTATGACTACCATGGGGAAATGGAGAGGAATTTTTAGGCAACACTGGAGGCATATTTGAGGTTAGACATCATGGGTTTAAAAATCTGTACACACAGGCCAGGCGCAGTGGCTCGCATCTGTAATCCCAGCACTTTGGGAGGCCGAGGCGGGTGGATCACCTGTGGTCAAGAGTTTGAGACCAGCCTGACCAACATGGCAAAACCTTGTCTCTACTAAAAATACAAAAAATTAGCGAGGCTTGGTGGCGCACAGCTAAAGGTCATATATTTCTGTGTGGGTTTGTGTTTGCCAATACACCATGGAAGGAAAGGAAGAAGTTGAGGGTATACATGAGAAATGATTGTTATGACTGCCCATGGAACTTAAACTGAGTAAGCTGGGAAGTGAACTTTTGAGGAGGGTGGGGAGGCAATGAAAAGTGGAGCAGGAGCAATAGTTTATGGAAAGATCCTGTAGGATTTGAGAAGTCCTTGGAGTTGGGGTCCTAAAGAAAGTTAGAAGCATGAGACGTATTATAGATTGGTAAGGTCTAGACTAATCATGGGAGTGGATGTCTCAGAACAGAGGACAAGATCTTTGGAGGAAAGTGTCAAAGACATGGAAGTCAATGTATTAGAGGAATCATTAGTGTAAAGGAGGATGTCAGTGTTGGGACAGAGGAGGAACTGACAAGAGCACTCAAGGTTCAATGGATCCCTTCTTAATCAAAGGGATGGTGGTTCGCAGGCTGGAGGAAGCTTTGTTCTCTCTTAAAGGACAATGGCAATACACATACAGCAAGTACAGAGAAAAATATTTCATCCTAACATTTGTTCTAATGAAGCAACTATGGGATATCCAGTATGGAGGTGTCTCATAGGCAGTTAGATAAAAAGGACTGGAATTCAGAAGAGATAGTTATGATAGTAAAATATATTTGGATATCCATAGCATAGACATAGCTCTTGTAGTTATGAGGATGAAGAAAGTCAATATGGGAAAATATAGAGAACTGTGGAGGTGGAGGGAAGAACTAAAGGAAGAATGCTCAATGACATGGACATTTGAATGGTATGCAAAAGAAGAGAAAAAACTCACAAAAATGATCAGGGGTAGGAGAACTATCAAAAGAGAATAAAAATTAACACTTGGCTTTTTGGTAGATGATACAAAACTAAAAGGCTAAGGTAAGTTTGAGAGGATAAGGAAACTTTTAAGTACTTAGAAGTAACCGAATAATAAGTGGATAAATAATTTGAAAGAATCTTACCATCTTTTTTTCTGAATTTTTCTTTACAAAAAGTTAATTATAAAAAAAAAGAAAGAAAGAAAGAGAGTTAAGACAAAAAAGCTAAATTATCAGCCGATGGTAGGCAAGTGATAAGGGTGGCCTTTTCCCATCATTGTAGCCATGGCTTGTTCCACTTAGAGATGGGGTAGATTTCTGTATGGTGGTCTATCAGTGCTGTGATGAATTTTATCAGATCATATCACTTTAGCAAACAATGAGGTCATCATCTACAGCAGAGGACAGCACTTTAGTGTGTGCTACCTTAAGAATCTTCTAGTTCTAGATACTTGAGGAATCACCACACGGTCTTCCACAATGGTTGAACTAATTTACACTCCCACCAACAGTGTAAAAGCATTCCTGTTTTTCCACAGCCTCTCCAGCACCTGTTGTTTCCTGACTTTTTAATGATCACCATTCTAACTGGCATTAGATGGGATCTCATTGTGGTTTTGATTTGCATTTCTCTAATGACCAATGATGATGAACATTTTTTCACATGTCTCTTGACTCCAAAATGTCTTCTTTTGAGAAGTGTCCATCAATGATAGACTGGGTTAAGAAAATGTGGCACAAATACACCATAGAATACTATGCAGCCATAAAAAAAAAATGATGAGTTCATGTCCTTTGCAGGGACATGGATGAAGCTGGAAACCATCATTCTCAGCAAACTATCACAAGATCAGAAAACCAAACACCGCATGTTCTCACTCATAAGTGGGAGTTGAACAGTGAGAACACATGGACACAGGGAGGGGAACAACACACACCAGGGCCTGTTGGGGGTAGGGAACTAGGGGAGGGATAACATTAGGAGAAATACCTAATGTAGGTGACGGGTTGATGGGTGCAGCACACCACCATGGCATGTGCATACCTATGTAACAAAACTTCACGTTCTGCACATTTAACCCAAAACTTAAAGTATAATAATAAAAAATTTTTTAAAGAATCTGCACAAAGGACTCTGACAGGTCAGCACGAGCAGATGATGAAGTATCACAGTAATCACTTTCTGCTGCATTTCTTATTTACTAGAGAAAAGAAATTTCATATGCTGTAATATGTTTTCAATTGTAAATTAAAGCCTGACAGACTTAGTTTCAGTTGTGTATACAACTGTATAAATGCTGATGTATGACATTTTAATGAAGGCATACAGATACTGTTAGAGGTTAAGATGCTAAAAACAGCTTGTTCCAAGTTTGTAAGCCCCATGATTCTCAAGTTTCATATTTGTATCTTAAACTCTCACATATTTCAAGTTTATTAAAACTGTCCTCTTGGAATTCCTCTTAAGAGGTAGTTTTAGGTTACATAAACAAATATGGTTTTAATTTGCAGTCAACCTTAAAATATCTGGAAAAATCCTATGAGTTCTCCAGCAAGTCTCCAGACATCACATTAGTTCAAGTTCAAGTTAGGATACTAATTATGCTAAATTTATTCTTAAAATTAAAAAGAAAACATGGCCTGAAAATTTGTCATGTCTTTACCATCTAAACCAGGGTAATTGCCTTCCCAATAAAAATCATTAACTTCTATTGTTAATGTATTAACATCCTTAATGAAAGATTAATACCATACATTAAAATGTTAATATTAGTCAACACATGCACATGTAGAAACAATTCAGAGAGTCAGTGGCATTTATACTTGATAAGTACAATATTTCTTACAGTAGTACAGTTAATGAAAAATATTTCTCTTTTAAACTCCTGGAAAGCAATGTTTTTAAGCATCTGAAAAAAACAAATGAACTCATTTTCATTAACACATAGAAACTGAGCAATATTTCTCTCCTTTTTTTTATCACTGTTTTCTGCACTCAAGAGAATTATTTGACCCTGAATTTTGCTCAGTTTCTGAGTAGATTCTCAATATGTAAGCATTTTCCTTACAATTGAACTGATTTTTCAAGAGTAAATTTCTTGGAGTCTGCAGATTTTCATCTGCAAAGTCACAAGACACTCAATTCAGATTTCCTTTTTACTGAATTTTGATGAAAAACAAAACGTTTTTATGTGGAGACTTCAACTAAGCTGTCTCTACAATACAGTTTTACTAAAAATTGTATTCTAGAGAACAATATTTTTCTTGATTAACATATACAGCTGTCTGATTAGGCTGGTTTCTTAAAGTCAGGCTTCTCTTTGGTAAGAGACAACAAGAGAGACAGTTTCAGTGTATTGCACAGTTAAATTGGGTAGAAGAAGGATATACAAGCAGGAAACCCTAAGTTTTGGATCAATATAATGACACAAAAGTAACAAAAGTGATTCCACATGCACTTCTTTAGTAGTTCCAGGAATGTTCTGCTATCATAGAGTGGAGCTGTAATTACTGCCCATTAACTTGAAGATCCTTACCTTGACCTGTTACTGGTTTAATGATGCTTGTTTTATCATATCCTCCATGCATCATGGCTAATCTTTGTCCTTCAAGTGGTTACAGAACTTTCCAGCAGCATTTCTCACTTTGTAATGTATTTGTCTGCTTTTATGTTTATCATCCTGCCAGCCTGTAATTCTTAAGAAGTCTTAGTCATTTTGTATAACCAGTTCCTAAAAGAGTTTTCACTGAGAGGCATCTTCATAAATGCCTATACAATAGAATGTATTAATACAAACACAAATTGTGTGTATGTATGAAAGACAGAAAGAGCATATACACACATACACATAACACATACATGTATGTGCTCATAACATAATGATATGTATAAATATATTCATAACAGGATATCAAAACTCAAAACTTCCTGACTCAGTTAATGAGGCCTTAAGATAATAGCTACCAACAACTTCCTATGCTAGGCCACCTTAAACAAGACATTCAAAAGAGATTGTAAAATAATTTTCTGATCATGGCCCCTTATAGTCACTTTAAGGCTATTAAAGAACTAAAGCAGAGGAGTACAAGATGATGGAAACTAAGGAAAGTTTTATTTTGGAGACAGTTGTAAGGGTTTTGCATTCACAGCCTACCTCCATTGGGAAGAGTTAAAAGAACTTTTCTCTCATCTCACACATTGTGAGGTGGTCTTCAAAGAAATCACTTGAGTATGTGGGATGTGTTGCCTGAATTTTGAGGATGTACTGGATGGATGTCTGGATTATGGTGAGATGATGGCTGAAGAGATATGTGGCAGGGGAGCAGAGGAGTCCACGTGGAGAATGATTGTATCCCCACCAAGGACAGGTCCAGGACCAGATGTGCATCTCCACAAAGGACAGATCCACGAACCAGATGTGTAACTTGTAGGACTTCCTGTGCAGGATAAGAAGACCTCAGCAAAAACTGGCTTAATATTAAGATTCAGGGGGTCTCAGGATGCCTGCTAAAGAAAGGGCATTATACATATCAAGAGCACAGAAGTCAGAGATGCCCAAGAGAGAAATCTCAAGAAGCCCACCAACAAGGACAAGGTTCAGTTTAAACATCAATCATGGTCAAATACATCCAGTGCCAAATTCATGGTCAAGTAAAATCTGTAATTGCCAGCCTTCAACCATGAAGGAGTTAGGGGCATTGAGACAGTGGACAAGTAGGGTCAGGAGCAATATAAAAGAACCTAGAAGAGAAACTTCTCATGCCCTCTTTCTCCCTTGCAGCAGTTCAACTCAAACAAGCTGTAGCTCAGAACAGGGTAAAAATTGAGCTTGCAGTGAAGTTCAGAGTTTCAATTATCACACTGGAATATATATGTTAATTACTAAATTGAGTTTTTTTTTCGTTTTTCTGTGACTGAAGTAATAAGCTCTGATTTTTCAAGAGATCCCAAAAGTCATGGAACCACCCCAAAATTTTAAGAAACAGTCCCCCAGGGTAGTTTTAATTGGTAATAGGGGAGAAATTATATTCTGGTTGTATCTTGTGAGCCTTGATTGTTAGTATAAACTTTAGAAATGTGATTGCCACTCAATTTAGAGGGAAAGGCATTCCTGTGTGGTAGTAGAATATCAGAAATTTGCTTCAAGTATTTCTACTCCAAGAAGCGGTACATAAATAAGATTAATCTAGCCACAAGTCCTCTAAAGACAAACTACTATTTTGTTTGTGTGTGTGCGTTTATAAGCTGCTACAGCATTACTGGCAACATCCATAGGATCTACATGTATGTTTATTAATAAACCAAATAATACATAATTTAAAAATAATAATTTAAATAAAAACTAAGTTCTTTAGAGGAAGAAGACATTCTGTAACCAAAATCTTGGTCCACTTTATTTTCAAAAAGTGATGGCTTTAGATGATTACAAAGTATTCACTACAGGAAAGATTTTGTAAGAAAAATATTCAGGCTGAACCATTTATTAGTGAACTGCTTTCTTAGATGCTGAGTGCAAATTTCCTTATCACTGCTTATCATCCCATGCATTTTTCTTCATTCACACATTATCATTTAATGAAAGAAACATATAACTCCAAAACATTTGATATTAACAAAGTTGGTAATGCTAGGAGTTAAACAAATTCTTGAACACATGATTTTGTGGTTTTTATCTGAAGTGATCACATACACACACAACACACACACACTTTGCTGAAGAACGTACTAAAAAATTTATTTTATAGTGTTTCTCAAAGTGTTTGTTAGCACTGACAGCTACATATCTTCCCTGGGGAAATAATTCTAATATACAATTTATTTTTAAACATGCTTCTAGTGTTCTGTTTTTTTAATTTAATCTTTGCATTATCAGCCATGTTGTAACATGCAACTCAATCCTCCTCCTGTGTTTTCTATTACTCAAATTAACCTTATAAATTGCTTCACAAAATTTGTCATATATGTGAACTTTCTCCAGCTCACCTCTATTTATCAAGGCCCCCTACCTCCCACTTCCAACTGAAGTGCAAAACTGAGAAAAAGAGACAGTATATACCCGTAAGAAAATAGAAATATAGTTTAATCACAGAAGAATTTCCAACCTAAACAAATAGGTAAAATATTGGGAAATGAGTTTATCATGTTAAAAGACTCACTCTAATTTCCTAGGGGTTCAATATCCATGCAATATGAGACTGTTTTTAAACATCTGGCAGACTAATGCCTCTCAATTTTTTTTTTTTTTTTCCTTTTTTGAGACGGAGTCTCCCTCTGTCGCCCAGGCTGGAGTGCAGTGGCACGATCTCAGCTCACTGCAAGCTCCGCCTCCCAGGTTCACGCCATTCTCCTGCCTCAACCTCCTGAGTAGCTGGGACTACAGGTGCCGCCACCACGCCCAGCTAATTTTTTGTATTTTTAGTAGAAACAGGGTTTCACCGTGTTAGCCAGGATGGTCTCGATCTCCTTCAAATATTTATTTTTTAAGTGTCCCCAGATTATATTAAATCTCTTCGAGTTTAAAAAATTATTATTGCTCTATTTTTCCATCTATCAAATTATATTGTTATTCTTGGTTGTTAAAAATGATATATGTTTGTCATATAGAAAAAAGCTCAATATCACTGATCATCAGAGAAATGCAAATCAAAACCACAATGAGATACCATTTCACACCTGAATGGCGATTATTAAAAAGTTGGGAAGCAGTAGAAACTGGCAAGGCCATGGAGAAATGGGAACGCTTTTACACTGTTGGTGGGAATGTAAATTAGTTCAACCTTTGTGGAAGACAGTGTGGCCATTCCTCAAGGATCTAAAACAAGAAATACCATTTGACCCAGCAATCCCATTACTGAGTATATAACCAAAGGAATATAAATCATTCTACTATAAAGACACATGCACACATATGTTTATTGCAGCACTGTTCACAATAGCAAAGACTTGTAACCAACCCAAATGCCCATTAATGATAGACTGGATAAAGAAAATGTGGTCCATATACACCATGGAATGCTATGCAGCTACAAAAAGCAAGGAGATTGTGTCCTTTGCAGGGACATGGATGGAGATGGAAGTCATCATCCTTAGCAAACTAACACAGGAACCTAAACCAAACACTGCATGTTCTCATAAGTGGGAGTTGAACATTGAGAATACATGGACAGAGAGGGGAACAACACACACCTTTTTTGGGGTGGGAGGTGAGGGGAGGGAACCTAGAGGACAGGTCAGTAGGTGCAGCAAACGACCATGGCACACGTATGCCTATGTTAAAAACCTGCATGTTCTGCACATGTATCCCCTTTTGTTTCTTTTTGGAAGAAATAAAAACAATGATATATGTTGGTAAGGGAAAAATTACATATGCTTTGGCTTTATTTTATATATTCAGATAATAGTGCCAATGCCTAGTGCATAATGTTGCATCTGAATGAATTTTTTTGAATTCAAGGAAAATAAAAGTTGAATGAAGAAAATACAAAGCTCCCCATCCCAAACATAAAAAGTAATCACTGCTGCATTTTGGAGAATTACCTTCTCAGAATCACTTTGTGCATTTATTTTTATGACACGTGTGTTTTATATCACATGTAAGGTTGAAATTTTATCAACTATATAAACACTTATTCTATTTACACCATTTTGTAAATAATGTCACATTACAAAGCAATTTTTTCAATCAACAAGATGTGAAGTCCAAGTCATTTATATTTATGAAACAGGGTTGGCCCTAGGCAAAATTGTAAAATAGACAAAGATCTATTTAATTTTGTAGCCTCTCTTTTCCTCCTATCTCAGCTGCCACATTCATGTAAATCTACTGTCAGAAAAGGATCTAATGTGGACACTTTTGTTGTTGCAGTTTAAAAAAAAATGTTATGCCAATACACTTTACAGGATAAACAATGAAATGCCTCTTTCATGCCTTCATTTTCTTGGGTCTTCAACACTTCTCATAGCCCACTTTTTTTTTTTTTTTTCCACTTCAAATTACATGCAATTAGTGTTTCTTACCCGTTAGTCTTTAGAGATGAGAATATCAATTTGTTTAAACCCATGAACTTTTTAAGAAGAGTGTCATTTTAAAAATCACATGCCGGGCCAGGTGCAGTGGCTCACGCCTGTAATTCCAGCACTTTGGGAGGTTGAGGCAGGCAGATTACCTGAGGTCAGGAGTTTGAGACCAGCCTGGCCAACACAGTGAAACCCCATCTCTACTAAAAAAAAAAAAAAAAAAATAGCCGGGCATAGTGGCAAGTGCCTGTAATCCCAGCTACTTGGGAGGCTGAGGCAGGAGACGCACTTAAACCTGGAAGGTGGAGGTTGCAGTGAGCCAAGATCATGCCATTGCACTCCAGCCTGGGCAAAAAACAGCACAACTCCATCTACAAAAAAAAAAAAAATCACATGCCAATATGCCTCATAGTCATTAAAAGCAAAGAGGTTGTACATAGGTCATTTATACCTGAAACTGAGTAGTTATTTTATGTGGCCTTGGATATTCATATTTTAGGCTAATTATGGTGTGATTGTCTCAAACTACCATTGGCCATCCACTTAAAGGGATGTCAGACAGAGTAGACTCTATTCTCAGTACAGATATTACTGCAGAACTATTATATTCCATGATTGCTCCATTTCGGTGTTTTTCTCCTTTAGTTAGCACACAAGACTGGGTCTGTTGTTTGCCCATGCACAGCAGAAAGCCAAACACCAAAGCATGGGGGTTTTGCAGCAAGAAAAGTTTATTGTGAGCTGAGTGGCAAGGAAATAGGAGGGAATGTTCAAATCTGTCTCCCCAAGCTGGTGGTTGGGGCAGGTTTTATAACAGTGGGTAATGAGGCATAGCCTGATTGGATATTGCCATTGGGTGATACCAGGAGGCATACTCTGACTAGATCTTGCCAAAAGATGACTCCAGGGCTGAATCTGATTGGTCTTTATAACCCATCACATAGTGTCTACTTCCTAAATCAATCCCATTCCTGGTCTGAGCACATAGGTTCCACTTGTGGTTTGCATACTTGGCTCAGCTGAGCATTCTCAGCTTAGGGGAACTTCATTCTGATGGACCATGGCAACTGAAAAGCGACTGAAACCTTTGTTGCATAAAAGTTGAACCACAGTGATCTGAAGCTCTATGATGGCAGAAATAGTGCCTTAGTTATCTCTGCTTCTCAGCACTTAACACAATGCCAGGCTCATAGTTCATACCAAAAATATCTTCATTAAATTGATGAAATCACCTCCCATAAGGTAGTCATATAAGGCTAGTTTTCTTCAATGAAATACTTATTTTCTCTCTAGATTTCTGTGGAACACATGCTTGTGTGCAGTACCTTCCATTGAGGATACAGATATACTCTTTTTTGGCAAAGAGAAAACATGATGAGCTAGACAAAATTCTGCAATAATATGACAGATGATAAATATTCACGGAAAGAGGGAAAAGCAATCCAGGAACAGAGGAAAGTATGCTGTGATTAAAGTGAAAGCCAAAGGTGGTTTAAGGTGACCTCTAGGAAAACAGGAGCCCTCAAAGACAGGAAATTGATCTTTTCTGTACTGAAGCTAAAAAATCAAAAGGAACTACAAAGAGATAGATGATTTGAGGCCACGGCAATCCTGAAATAATCATCAAGATAAAATTCCGCAACAGAAGAAAGAAGTGTAGCATTGATTCTTCTGCACCTTAATTAGCGTCAGTGGTACTGATTCAGGTAAGGTATCTATAGCATTTAACCAAAAGAAATTTATCTGTAACTAAAATATTTTCACAAAAATGAA
This sequence comes from Mandrillus leucophaeus, assembly GCF_000951045.1. Taxonomy (NCBI): domain Eukaryota; kingdom Metazoa; phylum Chordata; class Mammalia; order Primates; family Cercopithecidae; genus Mandrillus; species Mandrillus leucophaeus. The sequence continues at coordinate 29,201 of NW_012100987.1, forward strand.
GAGCAGAAGAATGGTGTTAAGAAATGCAAAACAAAAAGCTTGAACATTTCCACGTGGAAATTGGTTAGCCCCCAAATTATTCCACAACTCACAAGGAAGGCAAAGTTGCTCACAATGTAACATTCTCACACCTCAGACCTTTGGTCAACCATTCTCTAATACTAACTGAGTACTGGAGTACGGGAGTCAATGTTATTTTCATCAATGAAAGGAACTCATGTCACAACACACTGTGGTCTCGAAACTAGCTCCTTATTTTTTGAGATTCACTAAAAAGTTTTTTTCTTTTTCTTTTCCCCTTATATTTACTATTAGCTATGTAAACCCACATAGGTCAACAGGACCACAAACCGGAAATAAATTAGATAAGCCCTAATGAAATCAAAGTAGGAAAATCACTGTATGTTTCAAATAGCACCCACACCACTGGGAATGTACTTTTTCAAAATTCTCTGCTTCTGCCAAGAAATGCACCATGGTGTGAATAATGAAAATGAATAATGCAAAGCATAATGCAGTACACAATTTGCACATCAGTCACAGTTTTCCTCCTCAGACTGATAGACTTCAGAAATCACAAACAAGACTGTTTAAAATCCAGACCAACAGGAGCATTAAATTGGAATAGAGGCCAGCTGGATGTGAGAGCCTGTAAGTAATGGTGCTGTTTTTAGTCGTCTGAAGAGAAGTGATAATGGAGAGCCATAATAAATGGTAGGCAACACACCTGACAAGTGATTGGTTTGGAGAATATACATGACAGCAGGAAGAGTTCTTGGCTCATCTCAGCACAACACATTTTGGAAGTCGCATGAACCTAACACTTTGACTTAGCATTTTCAAAGAGCTCGGAAATAAAAAGTCAGAGACTTTTGATGATAAGCAAAGACTTTTCCTGACCTGTGGTCCCCTTCTTTATAATCTGGTCAACCACACCAGCAAGGTTGTGCTCCTTACTTTCTTTGTATGGTCAGATGGGGAAAGGGCTTTAATGGTAGAACTGATGTTAATCTTAGTGAGAAAGCTAAAAAAACAACCCCAAGAGCTCTGCTATAAGAGAATGAAAGTTAAAGCCTTCTCTGAACAAAATGAAAAATCCAAAATAGATCTTCCACAATTAATTAGTTTATTTTCATATATGACTTAGAAAATAACTGTCCCCTACTGCTTGTCCCTACATGTTCTTTCAAACATGCACTATATGCAATAAGGAATGTTCCACATCTGCTCTTAAGAGAAATGAATTTAATTGCTAAGCTGCTAATGGGGCGTTTTCTCCCGTAGAATTTCTACCCATCTGCACACTCTGATTACCACATCCTCATCAGATCTTGTCTACTTCAACCTTTCTTCCTAAATGATCATCATTAATCCCATCTATGGTATCTCTAAATATGGGAAATGAGTCTAGAGTAATAATGATGTCTGATTATGTTGCCATTTTCCCTGGGGAAAAAAAAAAAAAAAGACTGAAATTTCAAACTTCTCTCCCCCACCCCAAAACAAAACAAACAAACAAACCAAAAAAATCCTCCAAGCTGGATAGACAAATCCTAGAACGTGATGGGAAAAAAAGTCAACTTACAGCTTGAAATTATAAAGACATGCTTAGGATAAAAATACCTGATAGAGAATTCTGGACTCTTAAGAGAAGCCATTAAATTATTTCTGGAATGCTAGAAACTTCTCCGTAACTTGTGGCAGAGAATTACACAAGTAACATACTTAAGGGAATATTCTCACTTCTTTTAAAAGAATTTTTTAAAACAAAAATGGGTGAGGGTATAATAAACACCATTTTAAATTTAATGTATCCTTATCTGCCCTAACCTTTAAGCATCATGAATGAATTTGATTCAGTTGGTATGGTTTTATGTATGTATCTATCTATTTATTTTTAACTTTTATTTTCAGTTCAGGGGAACATGTGCAGGTTTGTTATATTGGTACACTACATGGCCCGGGGTTTGGTTTACAGACTATTTCATCACCCAGATAACAAGCATAGTACCTGGTAGGTACTTTTTCTGGTCCTCTCCCTCCTCCCACCCTCCACTCCAAGTAGGACCCAGTGTCTATTGTTCACCTCATATTGTTCATGTGTTCTCGTTGTTTAGCTCTTACTTGTGAGAGCATGTCACATTTGCTTTGGTGTTACTGCATTTGTTTGCTTAGGATGATGGCCTTTGGCTCTATCCAGGTTGCTGTGAAGGACGAGATCTCATTCATTTGCTGGCCGCATAATATTCCATGGTGTGTATGGTATCACATTTTAATTGTCCTGTCTACCATTGATGAACATTTAGGTTAATTCCTTGTCTTTGCTATTACGAATAGTGCTGTGCTGAATGTATGCAGGCACGTGTCTTTATGGTAGAACAATTTATATTACTTTGGCTATATACCCAATAATGGGATTGCTGGGTTGAATGGCAATTCTAAGTTCTTTGAGGAATCACCACAGTGATTTGCACAATGGATGAACTAATTTACACTCCCACCAGCAGTGTATAAGTGTTCCTTTTTCTCTGCAACCTGACCAACATCTGTTATTTTTTGACTATTTAATAATAGTAATTCTGACTGTTATGAGATGGCATCTCATTGTGGTTTTGATTTGCATTTCTCTAATGATTAGTGATGTTGATAATTTTTTATGCCTGTTGGCTGCATGTATATCTTTTGAAAATGTTTGTTCATGTCCTTTGCCCACTTTTTAGTGAGGTTGCTTGTTTTTTGCTTATAAATTTGTTTACATTACTTATCCAATCTGGATATTATACCTTTGTTGGATGCATAGTTTGCAAATATTTTCTCCCATTCTGTAGGATAACTATTTACTGTTGATAGTTTCTTTTTGCTCTGAAGAAGCTCTTAAGTTTAATTAGATCCCATTTGTCAATGTTTGTTTTTGTTGCAATTACTTTTGTTGTCTTTGTCATGAAATCTTTGCAAGGTACTATGTCCAGAATGTTTTTTTCTAAATTAAAGGACATGAACAGACACTTCTCAAAAGAAGACATTTATGCAGCCAACAAACATATGAAAAAATGCTCATCATCACTGGTCATTAGAGAAATGCAAACCAATGTTGGTATAGTTTGAGGTTTTACATTTAAGTCTTTAATCCATCTTGAGTTCATTTTTCTTTATAGTGTAGGGAAGGGGTCCAGTATCAATCTTCTGCAAATGGCTAGCCGGTTATCCCAGCACCATTTATTGAATACTGCTTTCTCCATTGCTTGTTTTTGTCAGTTTTGTCAAAGGTCAGATGTTTGTAGGTATGCAGCATTATAACTGGGCTCTCTATTCTGTTCCATTGGTCTATGTGTCTGTTTCTGTACCAGTACCACGCTATTTGTAGAACATAGTTTGAAGTTGGGTAACCTGATGCCTCCAGCTTTGTTCTTTTAACTTTAGATTGTCATGGCTATTTGGGCTCATCTTTCGTTCCATATGAATTTAAAAATAGTTTTTTCTAGTACTGTGAAGAATGTTTTTGGTGGTTTTGTAGAAATGGCATTGAACCTGTAAATTGCTTTGGGCAGTATGGTCATTTTAATGATATTGATTCTTCCTATCCATGAAAATGGAATGTTTTTCTATTTGTTTGTATTATCTCTGACTTCTTTGAGTATTGTTTTGTAATTCTCATTGTAGAGATATTTCACTTCCTTAGTTATATTTACACATAGATATTTTATTCTTTTTGTAGCAATTATGAATGGTATTGTGCTCCTGATTTGGCTCTCAGCTTGGATGTTGTTGGTGTATAGGAATTCTAGTGTTTTTTGTACATCAACTATGCATCCTGAAACTTTGCTACAGTTGTTTATCAGATTAAGTAGCTTTTGGGCAGAGACTGTGGGGTAATACTGGAAGACTTTAACATCCCACTAACAGTATTAGATGGATCATTGAGACAGAAAATTGACAAAGATTTTCAGGACCTGAACTCAACACTTGACCAAAAAGACCTAATAGATATCTATAGAACTCTTCACCCCAAAACAACAGAATATACATTCTTCTCATTGCTACATGTCACACACTCTAAAATCAACACACAATTAAACATAAAACAATACTCAGCAAATTCAAAAAACTGAAATCATACCAACCATACTCTCAGACCAGAGCACAATAAAAATAGAAATCAATACTAAGAAAATGGCTCAAAACCATACAATTACATGGAAATTAAACAACCTGCTCCTGAATGACTTTTGGGTAAATAAAGAAATTAAGGTAGAAATCAATAAATTCCTTGAAACTAATGAGAACAAAGATACAACATACCAGAATCTCTGGGACACAGCTAAGGCAGTGTTAAGAGGGAAATTTAGAGCACTAAACACTCACATCAAAAACTTAGAAAGATCTTAAACTAACAACTGAACATCACAACTAGAAGAGTTAGAGAAAGCAAGAGCAAACTAAGCTCAAAGCAAGCAGAAGACAAGAAATAACCAAAATCAGTGCTGAAATGAAGGAGATTGAGACACAAAAACCATACAAAGGATCAACCAATCCAGGAGGTTTGTAAAGAGTTGGTAAGATAGACTGCTAGCTAGACTAATAAAAAGAGAAAGACAATAGAAATAAGCACAATTAGAAATGAAAAACACACATTACTATTGACCACACAGAAATACAAAAAAAAAAAAAAAATCAGAGAGTACTATGAACACGTCTATGCACACAAATTATAAAATCTAGAAGAAATGGATAAATTTCTGGACACATGCAATCTCCAAAGACTGAGCCAGGGAGGAAATTGAATCCCTGAAGAGGCCAATAACCACTTAAGAAATTGAATCAGTAATAAAAAGCCCAAAAACCTGCTAAGCAAATAAAGCCCAGTACCAGATGGATTAACTACTGCATTCTACCAGATGTACAAAGAAGAGCTGGTACCACTGCTACTGAAACTACTATAAAATTGAAGAGAATGGGCTGGGCATGGTGGCTCATGCCTGTAATCCCAGCACTTTGGGAGGCCAAGGTGGGTGCATCACCTGAGGTCAGGAGTTCGAGACCAGCCTGACCAACATGGTAGAACCCTGTCCCTACTAAAAATACAAAAATTAGCCAGGCGTGTTGACAGACACCTGCAATCCCAGCTACTCAGGAGGCTAAGGCAGGAGAATCACTTGAACCCAGGAAGTGGAGGTTGCAGTGAGCTGTGATTGCACCATTGCACTCCAGCCTGGGTGACAGAGCAAGACTCTGTCTCAAAAAAAAAAAAAAAAAATTGAAGAGGAAGGACTCCTCCCCAACTCATTCTATGAGGCAAGCTCATGCTGATAACAAAACCTGGCAAAGATACAACAAAAAAGAAAACTTCGGACAAACCCTTGATGAACATAGATGCAAAAATCCTCAACAAAATACTAGCAAACTGAATCCATTAGTACCTCAAAAAGCTGATTCACCATGATCAAGTAGGCTTCATCCCTGGGATGCAAGGTTGGATCAACATACACAAATCAGTAAATGTGATTCGTCACATAAACAGAACTAAAACCAAAAACCACATGATTATCTCAATAGATGCAGAAAAGGCTTTTGATAAAATTCAACATTCCTTTATGTTAAAAACACTCAGTAAACTAGGGATCGAAGGCACGTACTTCAAAATAATAATAGCCATCTTTGACAAACCCACGGACAACATCATGTTGGATAGGCAAAAGCTGGAAGCATTCTCCTTGAAAACTGCCACAAGATAAGGTACCCTCTCTCACCACTCCTATTTAACATTGTATTGGAAGTCCTGGCCAGAGCAATTGGGCAAGAGAAAGAAATGAAGGCATTCAAATAGGAAGAGAGGAAGTTAAACTATCCATTTGTAGATAACATGATTCTTTATCCACTGGGATTTGTAAAAGCCACAAACAAAAAATAAATAAAAAAGACTTTTGTCTGCTTTTCTTCAACATATAGCTTTGTTTTTATAACAACTGTTAAAAGTGAGAGTATTTTAGGGAGAAAAATCTGCCCTGATTATATGCAATATTCATCCAGACTAATATAATTTTCCCTGAAAAATAATACATTTAAAGCCAAAAAATTTAAACCATACTCATATCAGTAAGGATTTGGTAGAGAACATAGAAGCTGCCCTAAAAATTCTAAAGAGGAAGTATTTTAATACAGAAATTAGAGTGCATACGACATTAGAAGAGCTGGAGGGGGTGGAGGTTAGTAAAGTCACTGACAACAGCATCGGCTGCCTGCAGCACCAAAGTGGCTCACTCTTACCAGCTCACCTGTGAACTTTACTTCTGCCCTGCACCTGTGAGGCTCCTGGAAACTGCTGCCACTGGAGGATAATGACTTCTTCCTCTCTACCTTTTCCAAATCACATGAGTATCTGTCTCATTGGTAGCCTCTAAGCCAAAATCATGGAAAAAAAGAGATTCTGATAAATGAAGTAGAGGTTCTTTTCGTAATCCAGAAAAGAATATGGAAGAGTTTGGCAATAAATATTTGTTGCATGAATGTATAAGAGGATGAATAAATGAAAGAAAAAATTCTTGTCTTGGCGTTTAGAGCATTAATAAGATATATGGAAAATAAAATAGGTAGAATGAGAGGAAGAAGGGTTAGTTATGGTATTTGAATATTTACATGACTTAAGTTGATGTAGCCTGAATGATTTCCTTCATGAAAGAGCTTCAACTACTATGAGTTGATACTCGTTATGCCTTTAGCAAGGTTCCTGTTTTATCAGCTATATTGACCACCCTATTTCTGATCAGAAAGTCTTTCTTCAAATTCCACAGTGATATTGACTAGTTTTCTACTTAACAAATTGAAGACACAATGAAGTTTTGCCTCCCAAAGATTGCTATTCCTAATCCTCTTGATTGAAATTTTGGGTTCCCAATCTTTTCAGTCACGTATTTATAGACACACTTTGGTCTATTCCTGGAGATGACTAATCATACCCCAGAGATGTTTGTTAGGAATTTAACTCTCAAAAAGCAGCTTGATTCTTTTTATTTATGTGATTATTGCTTTATGTGCACCAATAGCTTGAAGAAGCATTCTGTTGATAGGTTTCCACATTTTCATCAGTTTTTTAAGTCAGCAATTATGTTCTTAAAACATAAGCAACTGATACAATCCACAAACAAAAGATACATAGTCTAATTTCTAAATTAAAGGTAATAAAATTTCTGGAGTTGTGATTAAAACATACTACCATCAACAAACAGTGACACCTTTAAAATATTACTGGAGTCAATTCTTTGGTGCAAAGAACATTTTTTTTTTGAGTCAGAGTCTTGCTCTGTCGCGGAGGCTGGAGTGCTGTGGCGCAATCTGGGCTCACTGCAAGCTCCGCCTCCCAGGTTCACGCCATTCTCCTACCTCAGCCTCCCATGTAGCTGGGACTACTGGCACCCGCCACCATGCCTGGCTAATTAATTTCTATTTTTAGTAGAGACGGAGTTTCACTGTGTTAGCCAGGATGGTCTTGATCTCCTGACCTCGTGATCCACCCACCACGGCCTCTCAAAGTGCTGGGATTACAGGCATGAGCCAATGCACCCGGCCGGAAAATCTTTGTTTTAATACTATAATAATAGTTACATGAAAACTCCATTCTATATTTTATAGTTATCGTATAAATTTCAGTTAATATGGTGCTTAGGATAAAATATGAATATACCATAATAATTCATTTAAAGTAGCTCTGATAGATACTGGATATTTCTTCTAAAAACTGTAACCACTAATTAGATCATCAAGATGACAATATATTGGCAGGAGTGTGGAGTCATGGTAAGCATGCCCAAGGAGAGTTTAATATCGTTTGGTTTGGAGCTTTTGGAGGTTGTGATGTCACCCCCACATCACTGGTTTTCTTTTGCCTGGCTAGAAGTTACCTAAAAATTCATGAACACATGGCAATTCAATAGGAATTATCTTTATGTGCTCTGCACAACAGCTTGGAGGTTCACAAGGTGCAAAATTCTGTGGAATTGGTTTTCATTGACTAAATAATTCCTTTAAGCAGCTTCCTTGTTCTTTTCTTCATTCAGCACATGGAAGGAACTGAGGTCTAGAGGGGCTTTGTGGAATACAGAATCAAACAGATTTTAAAAATAAATTTGGGGTTTAAAAAATAATAAACACCAATTTTTAAAACATTCTTTAAAGAGGAGCAGCAGTTTTTGTATGGATGAGACAGAAGGGCATCTGGGAGCTACTTATTTAAAAATGCAGCTAGTTATATGTATTTATGACACACAAAAATTTCTGCCTACATGTCCTTCTCACTGTTTAGTTCAGTTCTTTTACTGAGGGCATGCTCTTCTGAAACCTTCTATTAAAGAAGTCCCCAAGGACACAGAAGCACAGATTGCTAGGAATTCCGATCCCTGAGAGAATAGGATTTAGAATGGGTGCCTTCTTTTTTTTTTTTTAAATAGGGAGAGGGTCTCCCTGTGTTATCCAGGCTGGTCTCAAGCTCACGGGCTCAAGTAGTCCTCCAGCTTCAACCTCCCAAAGTGTTGAGATTATAGACATGAGCCACCACACCTGGCCTAGAATGGGTGACTTTTAATAGATTAGCAGTTGCCTTGGACAATAGCCAGAGCTCCAATATACCAAGCTTGGGTGATCTTACAGTGGAGGCAGCCTGAGAACTAAGGTCATCCAGATGAGCTGATTGAAGGTAAGAATGGAGGGAAAGGGGCCAAAGGAAAAGGTTAAATTCACATTTCTACCTAGGGACAACCCTGAGCAAACAAAATGTTGAAAAACAAGACAAGCTGAGCAAAAATTGTAAAGAAAGAGTTGAATGGGACAAAGGAGAGGATATAAGAACAAGGCTATGCATGAAACCCTGCACCCCATTTCTCAAGAGCCTGTAATTTAGCCATGTCATATTTTAGATGTCAGTCTGGATTCAATGCTTGTGCCTCTAGCAAGAGTTCACAGTATATTGCTTGATAAAAATCTTATTATTCATAAGGTATTATCTAATAATCATTTTAATATAATAAATGGCATTATAGCTTGAGTACATTTGATGCATATTTAGAGACAAAAAATATTTGATTATGAGCATGTATCTATGCCATGTTGATATACATATTCAGACCCAGAGCAAGATACATACATATATATACACACACACACACATATACACATACATATATATATGTATGTATCTTGCTCTGGGTCTGAATGTGTGTATTTATATACATATATATATATATAAAAACACATATATACATATATAGCGAGCATTCCCACTGATTAACTAGTTAGAATGCAATTAAGTTCTATGCTTCCTAATTAATTATATTGACCAATATCTCATTAGTGGTTCCAAGTCCAGCAAGCAAGGGTACTCCCTTTAGGGAATGGAGGGAGGGGAAGGACATAGAGTGGGCATTAAACTGCTCGACATCGAAAACTTACCCAGATAGAAGAGATCATTAGAATCTCCAATCAGGCAGCTCTTGTGTCCTTAGAGGAAAGGGCTTTCATGGAAGGAAGGGTCAAGTACATTTGAGCTTCATTGGAACACAGAATAATAAGCCCAAATTTATAAGTGTCATACTTCTGAAATGAATCCCACTACTTTTAGAGAAGGACCCATTCTCACAGAAGTTATGCAGCTGAGTCTCTCCCTGTTTTCAGGATTGTGGTGATTTGTGTAACTATCATTAGTAACAGAAACAACAGTGGTCCTGGAAATAGAGTTACCCATCTCTCTTTTATTAGCATGGAGCTCCTGAAGCTGAGAATAGGAAATGTAAATATGAAAGCTCCCAGTCTTTCAGGAGCCTTCAAAAATCTAACTATTGCCCTTTCTTCCTGACTTAGGGATACCTAATTGCACTGTAGTTAACTGGATATTACATTAAAGTATCTGGAAAAAGCTCAAGGTTTTAGGGGAATATTGTATGTAAATATAAACAAAAATAAATATATTACATAATATGGATTGGGTTCTTTAAATTATTTTCATATGTGTCTCTATGAAATTTAACATGAAAAGAACTCCCTTTAGGTAGAATTAAAGGAGTCATATTAACCAGATGGGCCCAATCTGGACATTGAGTCCTTATCTTGGTGCCCTAGCTAGGTAAGCAAAGCTTTTTAAAATGGCACCCAAACTAGGACAGGCTGTGTTTACTTGGTTGGCATCCTGTAAACTCCCATTGGAACAAGAGCTTTCCATGGGCTCTCTTTCCTTGTCTGAGAACCTCACACTGACCCTGCTTAGTTATGGCTCTGAACCTGCCCTTGTTCATCTTCTCTGGCCAGGTTTGGGGTCCTCTAACAATCTCCTAGTAGACAATTGTGGTCCATTTCCAAGGTTTGGCTAGGTTACTCCCAGCTGTAGGCTAGGAATGAGCTCATCCTAATTCACACTGATACTAGAAAATAAAGTCCATTTTTGCCAATCAGTTTTTGAGGACAGCATTATTTTAGTATCTTATCAAACTGGCATTGTTTTTAATATTCAATATGATCATACCATTGAATTTTTGAGGACTTGGCAAATCCACAGAAATGTACATGTAACTATCAAGGCTCACCTGCCCTTAATTTAACATTACTTACAAGTTTGACTGATAGAATTATTATGCTTTGTACTAATAAATCCTACCTGACAATATCAAAGTATGTGTTAATTAGATTAAAACACAATATTGATTTAGATATTCTGCTCTAAACAAGCCCTTATTTTGCCTGCTACTCTTGTCAGCATCTCAATTGTTTTGCTAGTCCTGCTTCTAACACAACAGATTGCTTTGTATTCAGGGAAAAAGAGTTTACGACGCATTTATTGCCATCTAAATATCCCCTTTGTGGTTTTCAAAATTACATTTAAATAGTAAGAAAATGATTATGTCTTGTTTCTAATTGGCTTCAGGTGCAACATTTGTTTTAACTTGAAGTTCCCTATACTGAACACAGTAATCAGTTATTTCAAAAAAAAAGTGTGAAATTGTTATCCTGGTGGTTTTTCTTTATGCCCTTTTAAAGAATACTTCATTTTGAACGATGCAGATACACCCAGAGGAAGTAGTGTGAAGCCAAACTCCTGTATCTCAAGGAAATCACAGACTACAGTGTTTAATTGCAGGTTGGATCCTGAAGTCATCGCCAAAATTCATCTTTCATGCCCTCCCAAGCATCAGTGTCTAGTTAAGACTTCTCTATAATTATAAGCCTATCTAGTAGACTCAGTCAAAGTGCTTGGTGAATGTTTGACCCAGCCTACTACGTGTCTTCCACCACACAGACAAGAGCACAGGGTTTTGTACATTACTTTGTTCTTTTGCAGTGTTCTTTCTATCAGGACTGGTATTATTAATATGCACTCTTCAGGCTTAGACCACATGTCCCAGGCACAGATGGGGACAGAAGTTTTCCCACTCTAATAATGACTTCGTTACCCCTTATTTTCCAAACAGAAAGAAAACGTCAATCTTCTAATTTCTGTTCTAGATGTTACTGTGAGAGTAAGTGATGTTCTGTTTATATGACAATTCGAAAATACCCTCCCCATATGCAAGTATTATGAAAAATAATAGCCGGGCGCGATGGCTCAAGCCTGTAATCCCAGCACTTTGGGAGGCCGAGACGGGCGGATCATGAGGTCAGGAGATCGAGACCATCCTGGCTAACCCGGTGAAACCCCGTCTCTACTAAAAAATACAAAAAACTAGCCGGGCGAGGCGGCGGGCACCTGTAGTCCCAGCTACTCGGGAGGCTGAGGCAGGAGAATGGCGTCAACCCGGGAGGCGGAGCTTGCAGTGAGCTGAGATCCGGCCACTGCACTCCCGCCTGGGCGACAGAGTGAGACTCCGTCTCAAAAAAAATAATAATAATAATAATAATAATAATTTAACTTTCAGTAAATGATTCTGTGATAAAATTACATTTACAAAAATTTGAAAGGCAAGTTCTCATGGCAACATTAGGTTGAACGCTATCTTATTAAGGGTTCGTTTTAGTACACTAATGTTGGAAACCCTATGCATAAGTGACGTGGGTAAGTTCACATTGCTAAGGAAACTTGTACCGATCATGTTTGCTGGACTTCCTTGATTTGACATTAAGCAAAATTTACATAGAATCTATGCGCATACATTTGGATGTATTAGTTTCAAGTGTTTACGTAACCATTGTTCCCATTAGCTCGCCAAAGCTTCAGTGAGATTCTCAAGGGAGATAGATCTCTGTTGTCTCTATGGATTTCAATATAATTTGACAAAATGCATGATCTAGGTGGGCTTTGAAAGTCATGTAGAACACATAATGATGAATAAGACCCAGTCTCTGTCCTTAAGGACCTTATAATTCGGGAGGAAAATAAGGCATAAACTCCAGTAATTTTAATATGAGACAGCATAGTCCCTTTGAAAATACAAATTTTTACAGCAACAGTACACAAGATAAAAATGTAAATTCCTTAGCAGAGAGCATAAGATCCTTTATGATATTGTTTATTTCTACATTTCTAGTCTTATCTTCATCCACTCTCTGCTTTATCCTACATCAAGTCCTAAGAGAAACAATTTTTAGATTTCCTGTAGCAATTTGTGCTTATTTCTAATATAATGTATGTGACATAACTTACTAAATGTTGTTTGAACAAATAAATGACCAAATTCAGAGAAGTGGTCACTTCCCGATGGTATTATAAGCCGTGAAGAGTTAAGGAGGTTGTGGTATTTGAGCAGAAAGGATGGGTAAGATTTGAACGAGATGCAGCTCAGAGTGTTTAAGATATAAAGGCTGGAAATTTCAGGTGCAAAAAACTAGACCAGTTTTTGTTTCTACAGCAGAAGAATGAAGGCCAGACTGGGAAGGTAAATCGGAACTAGAAAGAGACGATGCAAACCTAAAATGATGCAAAGTATTGTTATTGGTATAGCTGCAGTGTTAGATTACCATTTAAGTGCAAAAATTGTAAGCTTAGCTAGAGATTTTGAAAGATTCGAGTTTCTTGCATTCTAAAATGAATGTATTCACAAAATTGCTATTCTGTGTAAGAAAATAGATTTTATAGTTGGAAAAGCTGGTCAAGGAACTGTAGCAACAAGGGTATGTATTGTTTATTTGTGAATTTTCCCTGGATATTTCGTGCACTCATCCTGCCGTATCTGCTACCAACAGAATATTTAATTGTTTCAAAGACAGAGCCTCAAGTTTTCCATGATACCCAGCACAATATAGCCATAACAGAAGGGCAAGCATATTACAGCAAACATCAGCTTTCAAGAAGAGCAAACATCAGCTTTCAAGAAGGGCATGAAATCTATGACCACTAATGTCAAAGTGAAAATATGACTGCAGTAGGATAAAGATATATCCAACTTCTTATTTTTAAAATTTCTCCTTCATGGCTTCCTCCCAAAAAATGGGATAGAACTGAGTGTGGTAAGATTTTTCTGGACTGAGGACATTTGACTAGACTGGAGAACAAGTTGATACAGACAAAGTTGAGATTTCCATCTTTCCAAACTCTCCTCATGTCCTCACACAGAGTATCATCAAATGGAAACTGACTTTCAAAACTTCAGAAAAAACAGTAAAGTATGCAAATCTACTGCTAATTGATAAGATAGAGAAGATAACAGTACTTACTTTCTAAGTTTGTTGGAAGGGTTAGATGGGTTGATGTGTGTGAATAACTTGGAGTCGTGCTCTGAACAATGCAATATAAACATTATCATTATTATCTTTTTCAGCACCATATTGCCATAACCACTCTCCAGACAATTTCACCCCAACAACCTCTTCGTCTTTGAAATCCTAACCTACAATATCCCATTCTCTAAAGACAACTTTTTATTCTTTCGGTCTCCTTTATTTCCCTACTAACATCCTAACTTCTTGTGGGACTTGTTGGAAGTCTCTGGAAATTTCCTTCTTCTCTTGGTCTATTTGTTTCCACCTGAGTTTACTTCCATCTTGTCATTACATGAGTCCACATAATTCCTTTCACTCCCCTGAATTTGTGCAACCTACAAGTAATGAAATTCTAGTTGTTCTTTTGTGGTCAAAATGGTTGTATGCACTCTTTGCATTCTCCTTTTTACCATTTTTCCAGTAAAACTATTCTTAAAAAGATGTGTAATTGTTTTAGATAACCAACATAGTTTATTTGAATGGTACTTCATTTCAAGTAAAAATTAAAGTAGCTTTCCTGAAGTTAGCAAGAGACTTGCAGATGAGTACCATAATATATGAGATGTTAAATTTGACCCAATACAACATATATTCCTTGACATAACCCCGTTCACCTTCTTCTCTTTGCTAATAACTATGTAGAGCAGCTGGTGAGAAAATGAAGACCAGCTTTGTTGTGTCCACCTCCTTATAGTCACCTTTTTCCTATCTGCTCTCCAACAGCATGGGAAAAACTGGGGACCAGGTGATCTTGAATTGATGAGGATACACTTCAACCATTATCATCTTGACTCTTTTCCTTCCTGCCTTTCTCTATTATAAGTAGGTGGGGGAGGATGTCTTTAGAGTTTTATTTTATCTTCTATGACTGGGTTTCAAAAATATTATTTTGATACCATACTAGGGTTTCAGAATATTACTAGACCCTAAGAAAAAGAAAACCTTTTCATAATACCTGAGGTTATAGATTTATCAAGCAATTGATTTTTGGTTCAACTATATGACAAGATTGCTGCTTTTTAGGTGATTTTTTACACTCTGATATATCCCCCTAAAATTACATATAATTTAAACCTTGTTTTGAAAAAGAGTATATAATTCATTTACTTCTTGTTAGGATTTATGGCCTCTCTATTAATATTATTAAAACATAATATTCTTTATTAGTACATTGTTATCATTAGTATGGGTTTATTGAGAGATAATTGACATATCAACTGCACATATGTAAAGTGTCTTATTTGATAAGCTTTTACATATGTATATACCTATTCATATGATTTGGTTGTGTCCCCACCCAAATCTCATCTTGAATTGTAGCTCCCATAATTCTCACATGTTGTGGGAGGAAACTGATGGGAGAGCAATGACTCATGAGGGCAGTCTCCCCCATACTGTTCTCTCTCATAGTAGTGAGTAAGTATCACGTGATCTGACAGTTTTGTAAGGGGAAACCCCATTTGCTTGGCTCGCATTCTCTCTTGTCTGCCATCATGTAAGACGCGCCTTTCACCTTCCACCTTCCACCATGATTGTGAGGCCTCCCCAGCCATGTGAAACTGTGAGTCCATTAAACCTCTTTTCTTCTATAAATTACCCAGGCTCAGGTATGTCTTTATCAACAGCATGAAAACCGACTAATGCACCTATGAAACTGAACAATAATCAAAATAACATCCATTACCTCCCAAAAGCTTCTTCGTGTCTTTCTTTAATCCTTCTCTTCCCTTCCTTCCCCTTGTCCTCTCTTCTTTGTGCTCAGGTAACCACTAACCTGCTTTCTGGAATGATAGATTAGTTTACATTTCCTATATTTAGTATCACGTAATATGTATTCCTTTTTCTCTGGTTTCTTAAAAATCATAATAATTATATTAAGATTTATCCAGGTTATCTATAGCAATAATTTAATTCATTTTATTTCCAAGTCGATATAATTTCTTTGTCCTTTTACCCCTTGAAGGATCTTTAGGTTCTTCTCAGTTTGAAGCTATTACAAATAAAGCTACTATTTATACAAGTCTTTTTTATGAATATATGCTTTCTCTTCTCTTGGATAAATGCTTAGGAGATAGTTGACTGATTTTTATGGTGGATAACTATTTAAATATTTTAGGAAACTAGCAACTATTTCCCATAATGGCTATACCATTTTTTGTTCCCATTATGAATGAATGAAAGTTCAAATTGCCCCGCATCCTCATCAGTAATACTATCGTTAGTCTTTTTAATTTTAGCCAATCTAATTTTTATATAGTAGCATCTTATATTTGTTTTCAATTGCATTTTCCTGATGACTAGTAATAAACACTAATTTATAATGAGTAGAATGTCTGCTTAAATCTTTAAAAAGAACTTCATATGGTTGAGCTTTGAGAACCATTTGTGTAGACTGGATTAAAAATATCTTTATAAGATATATGGTCTACAAATATTTTTTTCTCCCTATTTTTGACTTGTCTTTTTATAACAAAGCAGGATTTTTTATTTTTATGGAGATTAATGTTTTGATGGATTGTACAGTTGGACCTAGTGGATATCTACAAACTATTTCACCCAACAACCAAAGAATATACTTTCTTCTCATCTGCACAAGGAACATATTCGAAGCTTGACCTCATGCTATGTCATAAAGCAAGTCTCAATAAATTAGAAAAAAATCAAAATAAAAAAACTAAGCAAACTCTTGGATCACAGTGCAATAAAAATAGAAGCAAATAACAAGATCTCTCAAAACTACACAAATATATTAAAATTAAACAACTTGCTCCTGAATAACTCTTGGGTCAACAAGGAAATTCAGGCAAAATCCAAAATTTTTTGAAATTAATGAAAATAGAGACACAACTTACCAAAATATTTTGGATACACCTAAAGTAGTGTTAGAGGGAATGTTTGTAGTACTAAACACCTTCATAAATAACTTAGATCTCAAATAACATTTCATCTAGAGGAACTAGGAAAAAAAAGAACAAACCAAACCCAAAGCTAGCAGAAGAAAAAAACAATAACTAAAATCAGAGACAAAATAAAAGAAATTGAGATGCAAAAATTTATATAAATTATCAGTGAAACCAAGAGTTTGTTCTTCAAAATAATAAACAAGACTGATGGACATCTTGCTAGACCAACAAAGAAAATAAGAATACCCAGATAAATACAACCAGAAATGACAAAGATGACTTTACAATCAATCCTACAGAAATACAAAAGGTCCTCAGAGACTATTACAAGCACTTGTATGCATACAAACTAGAAAATCTACAGAAAATAGGTAACACTTTGTAAAAACGAATCCGTAATAAAAATCTATCACCTAAAAAAAAACGCCCTGGACCAGTTGGATTCGCAGCCAGATTCTACCAGATGTACAAAGAAGAACTGGTACCAATCCTACTGAAACTATTCCAAAAAATTAAGGAGGAGGGGCTCCTCCTTAACCCACTGTACAAAGCCAGGGTCCACATAATAGCAAAATCTGGCAGAGACACACACAAAAAAGAAGACTTCAGGTCAATATCCCTGATGAACACAGATGCGAAAATCGTCAGCAAAATACTAGCAAACTGAATCTAGTGGGACATCAAAAAGTTAACACACTATGATCAAGTAGGTTTTATTCCTGCATTGCAAGTCTGGTTTAACATATGCAAAAAACTAAATGTGATTCACCATATAACAGAATGAAAAGGAAAAACCGTATGATTATCTCAGTAGATGTAGTAAATGCTTTTGATAAAATCTAACATTGCTTCATGATAAAAATCCTCAAGAAACTAGGCATCAAAGGAATATACCTCAAAATAATAAGAGCCATCTATGACAAACCCACAGTCAACATCACGCCGAATGGGCAAAAGCTGAAGCCGTTCCTCTTGGGAACTGGAACAAGACAAGGATACCCTCTCTCACCACTTGAGAGAGAGGGAGGGGGCATGAGCTGAAAAACTACCTATAGGGTACTATACCCACTCTGTGGGTGACGGGATACCCAAACCCCAGCATCATGCAAAACATGTAACAAATCTGCACATGTATTCCCTGAATCTAAAATAAAAGTTGAAATTGTTAAAAGAAATTTTTGCCTAACCTACAGTCAAAAAGAGTTTTCTCTGAGTCTTCTGGAAATTTTATAATTGTAGTTAAGTTTTAGGTTTTAACTTTAGCTCTGTAAGCATACATTTCAAGGTAGATATCAAAGTTCATTTTTCTGCGCATTGCTTTCCAATGATTCTATCATGGACTTTGAAAAGACTGTCTTTTCTCCATTTAACACTTTTGATTCAGGACAAGCAACCCCCAAACTGGGGCTTAGCCTGGAAAGATTAATTGTTTCACCCAGGAAAGAATTCAAGGGTGAGCCAGTAGTGTTGGACAGGAATCTTTAATTTAACAGTACTGAAACTTGTGGAGCAGAGTTAACACATAAATAGTGCCCCCAGAGTCAGCAACATATGGGCTCTTAGCAACTGTCTTTATGCTCACTTATACATACTTTCAATTACATGTAAATTAAGGGGCAGATTAATGCAAATTGAGGGGAAAGTCATTTAGAACTTTCTAGGAAAGTGGCAGCAATTTCTGGGTTATTGCCATTGAAAGTAGTTTTAACTTTCAGGTCATTGCCAGATATCTGTAAACTGCCATGTTGCTGGTGGGAGTGTCCCATGCTAATGAGCAATGAGGGTAGCCAGGGATCCCCCTCATTACCATCCGCTCGTTTTGCCCATTTTCTTCACCTTATCTCATCTGGACCAGATCTTCCTTTGGTCGGCAGGGTTATGAACCAGAAAACAAGTCCTGCCAGTCTCCTGCCTCACTTTTACACCTTTGTTGAGAATCTATATGTGTGAAACTCTCATTCTGTCTATGTGTTTATGTGTTTCTATTCCAATACTAAACTGTGTGATCAGTGTAACTTAGTATAACTCTTGAAATTAAGTTGTAATGGTCCTCCAACTTTACTCTTCTTTTCCAGTTGTCTTAGTTATTCCAGGTCCTTTCTATTTTAGAATCAATGTGCTAATCTATGTATTTTTTTAAAAGTCTGGTGGAAATTTGATTGGGGTTTAATTGAATCCGTAGATGGATTTGGAGAGAGTAGACTTCTTAATAATACTGAAATTTTCAAATATAAATACAAAATATGTCTCCATTTATTTCGGCCTTCTTTAGTTTTTCTGGATCTCATAGTCAAACAATTTCATTGAGGTTCTTTTTCTCAATCTCTTAGTTCTGTTTATGTATCCATGGTTTTATTAGACATGCAAATTACGATTAAAATGTAGACACTGTAGCTGCCATCAGCTTAAGCCGTACATTTTTCTAACATGATAAAATCAATGAAGATAACAAAATTTAATATATCAACCTTAGAACAGAATTCTGATTAATCCCTTTTGAGTTATCTGTCTAATCTGGATCAAGTGCTGTGTAGGGAGCCAGCATTCTTCCCCAAGATAACCTCTCCCTCTATCCACTCAAAATGTCAGTGTCCCCAGGACTCATTATTGGCTCTGTTCTCATTCTATTCGTGGTTCTTTGGCATCTATGTGATCACTCCCAAATTTGATACCATAGTCCAGGCCAATCTCCCTTGTCCCAGGCTCATAATCCCCACTGTCTATTAAGCATATCTTCCTGAATGTCTTAGTGACTAATTTAAATTAACATAACAAGAATTAGCATCTCCTCTCCCTCTGCTCTCTTAAATTGGAACATGTCACTACCCAGCTTAAAAACCTCCAAAGTTTTCTTATTGTCATTAGAGTAAAATCCAAACTTATTTTTGGCTACATGATGACTGCATAATCTGGATCCTGTATACATACCTAGCTTCATCATGTTCTACCTTCTTTTCTCTTCTATACTTTAACATTCTCAAATAAATTCTATTTCTGTACCAAGACATCTGTCCCACCTCAAAGCTTTTGTCTTTGCTCTTTCCTTTGTTTCAATTCCCTTCCACTGCGTCTTCACAGGGCTGAGTTCTTATTACCCATTTTTCCAATCCAATATCCCTTTCCAAAATAGGCCTTCTTCATCTCTGCCTTCTCAACTAAAATAACATCCCTTTTACTTTCTTATCAGTGCATTTGGTTGTTTAATTGCACTTGTCATTGTCATCTAGTTGAGCTATTTATTTGTTATATGCTATTTCACTTCTCTAGGATGGAAGCTCCTAAAGGCAGAGATTTCTTTGGCTGTTCAGTGTCATATCCCAACACTTTGTACAGTGTCTGTCACATGAAAACATTTGAAAAATACTTGTTATGTCACTGAATGTATGAATGAGTAAATACCACTGCCATCCACTCAATAATTTTAAACTCCTGTCTTTTTTCTACTCTCATACCTGATTTGTCATGAATTATCTAAGTCATAAACTCTAATTTTTTTAACATATTCTATCCATCTTCACTCTTTCTCTCCACTATTCCTAGTTTAATTCAGTGCCTCTCCTCACAATCTAGCTTAATTCGGGAATGTGCTTATTGATTTGTCTGCTGCCATTTTCAACTCCCTGCAGTTCATCGTTGCATGACAGAAAATGGATTAAGCTCTGTCCTAGTTAGATTCATTCAAGGTATCTGTATTACCTACAGGTTTAAATCTAATTTTAGTAGCATGATATACTGTTTATAATCATGAACTGGCCCTTGGCTGTATTTTCTTGCTACGCCGTCAACCTGGAACTCTCCACTTAATTGATATATAACTGCTTGCAGACAATCCCCAAAAAAGTTATTTGACTCTCTTGTGTATTTCTCATTAAGTTTTCTCTTCCTGGATTGCCCTTGTCACCTATTTTTTTCTGGGGAAAAGAACTATCTCATCGTGAAGACTTGCCCATATATACGTGATCAGGCACTGAAGTCTAATGCTGAAGAATAAACTCAGCTCGAGGGCGCAATAGCCTTGGTTTATTTACAGTGACAGTAAGCTGTGTGCCACTCCTTTAAGTTTTCTACGCTCTTTGTATCTCAATTTTCTATTCTGTAAATTTGAATGGAAAGATCATCAGCTTCATGATAATATTCAATAAATGATAATTCCCTATATGTTAATTATTATTAAATGTGACTCCTTCCTCCTTTATGTCCCCTCAATACCTTCTTTCACAGCATCTGCAACAGGTCCCCACATTATTTACTCAACCTACAAGACAGTAGATGCTCCAAGGACTGGACTCCTAACTCTGTATCACATCAGAAAGACATGCTCAATTAACATTTGTTAAAGAAGGGAGTACACTAGTTAACAATGAAATTGCTACCCAAATCTAACTCATTTGATACAGACAGAAGGCTTTTTCCATCCTGAAAGGATTGCCTAAACTTCTTGCTTACTTCAAATAATCCAAGTTACCCTGACTGTCCAGAAAGAAAGAATCCATCTTTTAGTAGTACGTTTAGCTTGCTTTCACTCTGCAAATAGCCTATGGGACTACTTAACTAATAGGTCTCATACATGTGCTTGTTTGATGAATAAATTTGATGCATGAAGTAGGACTACTGAGGGGAGGGAAGGTGCTCTTTCTATTGCTATTCTCCTCAGATTTCTGTCTTGGTCCTAAGGACTGGGACCTTGCATTTACTCCCAACTCACAAGAGGATGTTGGAGGAGCACTTCGGAGCCCTTTCTACATCCTAGGGCTTCTCTCCATATGAGGAGGTGTTGTTCCTAAAACGGATTGGTCAGACCCAAACAACAATTGGATCACATTTAGACATGGCTCAGAGTCACTGCATCTTAATAGCAGAGTGTGAAATTGGAACCTCTCTCTTTGACCTTCAACACCCAGGTACAATGTGAAACTCACTGGGACAGTAGCTGCCAAAGTCTTATTTTGGGTTCTGATTCCTGCTCCACATGGGTGGCAGGGAAAACTGAGATCAAACTACAATTCTCAACATTTGCTTCAGATTAGATTCTCCCAAAGAGCGCTTTAAGAATTCCAAAATCCACACCATACCCCAAATGAAGTCAGAGTCTCTGGAGGTGAAACACGTCATCACTAAATTTTGAACACCCCAGAGGAATTCCAATGTGTGGGGAAGTTTGAGAGACATTAGCCTAAGATAATCAGAAATATCATTCAAACATGAAAAATATTTTGTCCTTTGAAGTACAGGAGTAGTTAAACATTGAATGCCTTAGCCATCTACTTTATCAGCTGCAGGAAGAGGACCTTCAATTTCTTTTTCTCCAATTTCTTACCTCCATTCACCTGGCTCCTTCAGTGGCCAGACAAACCCAGTCTATATAGACTGGAACCAACTTCTCTGTCTAGACTGAAACCAACTTCTCCTTACACAGTACAGGTGGAAAGTGGGTTGGCAGCATCTAGTGCATGAGTGTGGAGAGAGAAAACAGTGTAGAATTCCATCAAAGAAAAAAAAAGAAAAATAGAACTATCATGTTGCCCCGTAACCCCATTTTGGGGGTATATATATACAAAGGAGATGAAACCAGTATATTGAAGAGATATTTGCACTCCAGTGTTCACTGCAGCATTATTCACAGTAGTCAAGATATGGAAACAATCTAAATGTCCATCAACAGATGGATTAAAGAAACGTGGTATATATATGCATTTATGTGTGTGTGTATATATGTGTGTGTGTATTTATGTGTGTATATGTGTGTATATATACACACATGTATATATGTGAATGAATAAGTTCTATGAATCTGTTCTACATGTATATATGTATATATATATGTGTGTATATATGTGTGTGCATATATATACACACACATATATATACATACACATACACAATCACAATGAAATATTATTCGGCCTTAAGAAAAGCAAATCCTGCCACATTCTACAACATGGATGAACTGGAAGACATTATGTTAAATGAATTAAACCAGACACAGAAGGACAAAACAGCATGATTTTACTTATGAGTTACCTAAAATAGTCAAACTCATAGAAACAGAGAACAGAATGGTGGCTCCTAGGGGCTAGAGGGAGGGGAAAATGTGGGGTTGCTATTCAACTGGTATAAAGTTTCAAATACGCAGAATGAATAAGTTCTGTGGATCTGTTATACAACTCCGCGCCTGTACTTAACAATAATGTATCATGCACTTAAAAATTTGTTAAGAGTGCAGGCCTCAAGTTAAATGTTCTTACCACAATAAAAAAGTAATTATATTTTTAAAAAATTAAGTAGATCTATCATGGGTGTGCTATCTACTTGAATATTATGAAGTTTGAATGAGGAGTATGTGACATACATTTAACAAAGGTTTGTTCTGTTTTGTTTTTCCCAAAAATACTTAAAATAAATAAGATGTTGGTCCATTACTAAAAGAAAAATATCTGACTGTATTATTTACTCAGAGGGAATAAACCTGAGAAATAAATGAACAACAGCTGGGGCAGGCATGCTAGGTTATCTGCTTTTTCTGTAAGAAGCAGTTAAAACTACAGGGAAAAGAAGAGAAAATGTCTGGAGAAAGAGGGATTATGTTGGGAGAAACAAAGAATCACTGGAGGGACTTCTCTGCTCAGTACAGTAGCTGAAACATGCTAATGATCAATTTAACACCTGCCATTTTAATTAGCACCTAAGGATGAACTGAAAGAGGGTTGGAAACAGTAAAATGGTCTGAGAAGCAGCCCGACGTCAGAGCAAAAAATAAAGAAGCATTATTTATAGAAGGAGGTGATATAGTATGGTAGTGAGAGGGAGCACAACTTTTATTTAGGAGTTGTTTGATTTTTTAGTTATTAGCTTATCTTTATGGTGTAAAATTTGGAACTGAAGCTAATTGTTGAACTGTCTCAAAAAAGGTAGATTATATAGAAACTATTTTAAAACTTTCTCTGGTAGTAGTGACATTTTAAAGAATCAAAAGAGCAAAGAGTGCACGAGGTGCCTGTTGTATGAGACCCAGCCTAGTTTTTCAGCAGTCGTGCTTCTATTAATTTGAGCTACTGATATGATTTGGTTATGTCCCCAACCAAATCTCATCTTGAATTGTAGTTCCCATAATTCCCACATGTCGTGGGAAGGACTCAGTGGGAGGTAACTGAATCATGGGAGCAGTTACCCTCATGCTGCTCTCCTGACACTGAGTGAGTTCTCATGAGATCTGATGGTTTTATAAGGGGCTTCCCCCCATTTTGCTTATACCTCTCTGTCACCCTGTGAAGAAAGACATGGTGTGTGTGTGTGTGCGTGTATATATATATGTGTGTGTGTGTGTATGTGTGTATTGTGTATATATATGAGTGTGTGTGTATATATAGTGTGTATATATATATATACAGTGTTTGTATATGTATAGTGTATATATGTAGTGTGTATCTATATCTCACGTACCCTATATATACCATATATATACACACCATACACACACACACACACACACACACACACCCCAATGATTGTAAGTTTCCTCAATGATTTTAAGTTTTCTGAGGCCTCCACAGTGATGCTGAACTGTGGGTCAATTAAACCTATTTCTTTTATAAATTACCTAGTCTCAAGTGTGTCTTTATTAGCAGCCTGAGAATGGATTGATACAGTAAATATAATAAATTGGCACCAGTAGATTGGGATGCTGCTATAAGAGTACCTGAAAATGTAGAAGCAACTTTGGAACTGGGTAACAGGCAGAGGAAGAAACAATTTGGAGGGCTCAGAAGACAGGAAAACGTGCGAAACTTTAGAACTTCCTAAAGACTTGTTGAATGACTTTGACCAAAATGCCGATAGTGATATGGACAATGAAGTCCAGACTGAGGTGGTCTCAGGTAGAGATGAGGAACTTGTTGGGAACTGGAGTAAAGATCACTCTTGCTATGCAAAGAGACTGGCAGCATTTTGCCCCTGCCCTAGAGATCTGTGGAACTTTGAACTTGAGAGAGATTATTTAGGATATCTGGCAGAAGAAATTTCTAAGCAACAAAACATTCAAGAAGCAGCAGAGCATAAAAGTTTGGAAAATTTGCAGCCTGGTGATGAGATAGAAAAGGAAACCCCATTCCTGGGGAGAAAATCAAGTTGGCTGCAGAAATTTGCGTAAGTAATGGGGAACCAAATATTAATCACCAAGGCAATAGGGAAAATGTCTCCATGGCATGTCAGAGAACTTCACTGCAGCCCCTCCAATCATAGGCCTGGAGGTTTAGGAGGGAAAAAATGGTTGTATGCGTGGGGTCCCCCTGCTCTGTGCAGCCTCCAGACATGGTGCCCTGCATCCCAGCTGCTTCAGCTACAGCCTTGGCTAACAGGGGCCAATGTACAGCTCAGGCCATTGCTTCAGAGGGTACAAGCCCCAGGCCTTGGTGGCTTACATGTGATGCTGGGCCTGCAGGTACACAGAAGTCAAGAAATGAGGTTTGGAAACCTCTGTCTAGATTTCACAGAATGTATGGAAAGGCCCGGATGTCCAGGCAGAGGTCTGCTACAGGAGCAAAGCCGTCGTGGAGAACCTCTGCTAGGGCTGTGTGAAAGGCAAATGTGGGGTTGCAACCTCCACACACAGTCCTCACTGAGGCACTGCATAGTGGAGCTATGAGAATAGGGCCACGGTCCTCCAGACCCCAGAAAGGTATATCCACAAACAGCCTGCACTGTGCACCTGGAAAAACCACAGACACTCAATGCCAGTTGTGAAACCAGCTTGGAGGGGGACTGTACCTTGTAAAGCCACAGGGGTCGAACTTCCCAAGGCCATGAGAGTCTACCTCTTGCATCAGCATGACCTGGATGTGAGACATGATATCAAAGGAGATCACTTTGGAACGTGAAGGTTTAATGACTGCCTTATTGGATTTCAGACTTGTATGGGGCCTATAGCCCCTTTGTTTTGGCCGATTTCTCCCATTTGGAATGGGTATATTTGCCCAATGCCTGCACCCACATTGTATCTAGGAAGTAACTAACTTGCTTTTGATTTAACAGGCTCATAGGCAAAAGGGACTTGCTTTGTCTCAGATGAGACTTCGGGCTTGGACTTTTTGGTTAATGCTGAAATGAGTTAAGACTTTGGTGGACTTTTGGAAGGGCATAATTGTGTTTTGAAATGTGAGGACATGAGATGTGGGAGGGGCCGGGGTGGAATGATATGGTTTGTCTGTGTCCTCACCCAAATCCCAACTTGAATTATAGTTCCCATAATCCCTACATGTCATGGGAGGAACCCAGTAGGAGGTAATTGAATTATGCAGTTATCCTCATGGTTTTGTCATGATAGTGAGTTAGTTCTCATGAGATCTGATGGTTTTATAAGGGGATTTTCCCCTTTTCCTCAGCACTTCTTCTTGCTGCCACCATGTGAAGAAGGACATGTTTGCTTTCCCTTCCAGCATGACTGTAAGTTTTCTGAAGTCTCCCCAGCCACACTGAAGTGTGAGTCAATTAAAACTGTTTTTCTTTATAAATTACCCAGTGTTGGGCGTGTCTTTATTAGCAGTGTGAGAATGGACTAATATAGTTACAATCCAACTCTTTAGTAGTGGGTAAATACAAACTCTCATTACTTATAAGCTCAGTAGCCAAAATGCGGCAAAATTCAAATATAAATAAAACCCTTATAAATAATTATGTATTTGCTTGGGGGGGGGGTGTTGAACAATATATCACAGTAATTCAAAACTATGTAATAAACATCCCCAATGTCACAGACTTTGAGGAAAATGTTTCCTCAAATTGGGACCTGCCATATGTACCTAATATCTGGGATAATGGGACTGTTTGATTCCTGATTTGCAGAGTAGAACTGCCCTCAGTTAGTATAAAGTTCATTCACAGCTCTAGTTGTTAAGCTTTTCCATGTGGAACTGTGCCTGTCTTAGGACATGAACCTGTTACCAGCCATGAAGCTGTACTCAGGAAAGATCATTATAAGCGATATCATATTCTCAGCTTTTCTAAAATCATGAGAATGGAGTTTAACCCCTAGTGAGATCTGACAAGTCCCTGCTTTTCAACACATAATAGGTGTGATATGTTTGATAGTGCTTAGGAGAAGAGAAGGGCATCATGGATTATCAGAAAGTCACATCCCTGGTTGAGTTCTTTTTCTTATACATTCCTAGAAAAAATAGAATTAATAGATTGACAGATGTTCATACATGCATCTGAGGAATATGAGACCTCAGATCACAAAGTCTAAGGGCAAAGGTAAGCCTGAATTCTTATCTCCAGGGTCCCTAATCTATCACCAGTCAAAATATCCATTAATAGAAAACATCCCAGAATTTTACATATCTAATTATCTTTGCAATCATTTTCTAATAACAGCATTTGAATAAAAAGCAATGAAAAATCAAGGCAACGTTCACTAAACCTCATTCTTCAATAAAAATGTTCTTGAACATGTGATTAAATGTGATCTAAACATGTAATAACTTTGTATATGCTTAATATAAATTTTAATCTTGTTCTGTAGTTGCATTTTAATTCAGATTTTTAGTCTGGTAATCCAGAGTCTGATAATGTAATACTGGCATTTTTACACGATAATTGCATCTTTACAGTTCAGTAAAGTATACAGAAGATTGTTCCTTGTAAAGAGGATTGTTCTGGGGTTTTTGTGTTCTTTTGTTTTTTTGCTTGTTTGTGCTCAAAATAAGATGAGATGCCATGAAAGGCAAACAATAATAGGTATTAAATAATGAGAAGAAACAAAAGTCCCTTGCTTTCTGATCCAGGAGAAACCATAGTACCAATTATGCCAAGGGTATATTCTGATCTTCCAAACAAAGAATATATGACTATTTCTCAAATCCTTTAATTAGTTTTAATTAAAGAATATAACTATCAAGGCAAGTTGTACCATCTTCTTTTCTTGGGCCCTTTCAAATACTCTGGGTATGCTTGAGCAGTTGTTCCTGTGATAGGAACTAATCACACACTGACTTGTATTTTAAGCTATGAGAAATAGTCACTCAAGAAGATTTAATAGCTTTTCCTATTCCAGAATCTATGGAACACTTTGTTAATTGCCAGAATTTTCCTTGTAAGAATAAGAGTGAAAGACTAGAACTTCAAAGATTTCAAAAGCACATCTCAGGATATTCTCTGTGAAATGATACTGTTGTTTGCTTTTTTTTAATTTTAAATTTTTATGGGTACATAGTAGGTGTATTTATTTATGGGATATATTAGATATTTTGATACAGGCACATATGTGTAACAATCACTTCAGGGTGAATATGGTATCCATCACCTAAAGCATTTTTCATTTATTTATGTTACAAACATTCAAATTATACTTTAGTTTATTTTTTATAGAGATGGGGATTCACCATGTTACCTAGGCTGGTCTTGAACTCCTGGGCTTAAGTGATCCACTTGCATCAGCCCCCAAAGTGCTAGGATTACAGGCTTAGGCTCCTTTAGTTATTTTTAAATGTATAATAAATTATGGTTGATTTAGTCACCCTGTTGTACTATCAAATACTAGATCTTATTCATTCTAACTATATTTTTATGTTTATTAGCCATCCCCACTCCCCACCTCTCCTGTTGTTGTGCTGGGTCTGGGTCCACACAGATGAGTAAGACAATATAGACAGTGCATGTAAACACTTGGTAAACTCATAAAAAAGGAAAGCAAGTAAATTTCTATCCTAACAATTCCAACTTAATAACTGCATAAAACTCAGAAAGGTGGTTTCTGTTGGAACCTGTGGTGAGGAGTAGGAGCCAGAGAAAGTGAGGTGAAGGGACAGGAAACATTAGGGAAGCATGGGGTTAAAGGGAACTGCAGGAAGCATGGTACAGAGAGAGAGGATTAGTTCAGTGATGGGGAATGATTGAAAGTACATGGAAATATAGAAGGTGCTAGGGATTTAAAGTTTATGTCCCTCTCAAATTCATACGTTGCAGCTTAATCCCCAATGTAATGATGTTTTGAGATGGACCTTTGGAAGGTAATCAGGTCACAAGGGCAGAACCCTCATGAGTGTGATCAGTGCCCTTATGAGAAACAGCACAAGACCTTGCTTTTGCTCTCTCCTCTCTGCCATGTGAGAAGCAACCAGATAACAGCCACTTACAAACCAGGAAACAAGCCCTCAACAGACTGTGGATCTGCAGACACCTTGATCTTGAACTTCCCAGCCTCCAAATCAGTGAGAAATAAATATTTGTTGTTTGTGCCACACAGTCTACAACAACTTGTCATAGCAGCCCAAGTCAACTTAGACAGGAAAAGAGGACAAAAAAGAGGTTTTCACTTTGTATAATACAGAGACATGAGGAGAACAGAATGTTGTAAGTAGGCTGGAGGCAAAAATTGTCAGTATTCAAAAGTAAGTGCCAAGTACACAGAATTTTCTTATTGAATAAGTATGTAATGGCAGCCAGCTGAAATCCAGTTTCATTGGGAATAGCTAATTTAAAAGAGAGTCTTTATCGTTCGGTTTCCCCTGCACAGATGGTGAAGTTGAAGCCTTCAATTACTTATATAGGAGGAGGAAGGGTATGAGCAGTGAAGTCTCAGGCTTCTTGTAATGTCCACAGGTCTAATTAGGTTTTCAGTATTTACGGTTGATGTGAAAACATGCTTTTATGAGCCTACCTTGTTTGCATTTGAAATATAATTATTTTGGTGGCATTTAAAAAGTAATTATTTCAGTGATATTTAAAAACTTTCCCTCAAAGAATAAAGCAAAATCTGATAACCTAGAATTTTATATCAACACCACAAAACATAATGCAGTCATTAAAAACAATGAATGAGAGGTAAACCATTTGTTTTGGAGTGACTTCCACAAAGAAAAGGTGAGTGGAAAAATAGTATAAAGAAGTATAATGGTATGATACTGGTTTTTATGTATAACAAACTATTGCAAAACTTCCTGTACATGTACATTTGCACACATGTAAATTATAACATGAGCTTGCAGAAAATATGGAATAATAAACAGTGGGTATTCACAAGGATTCCTTTGAGTAGAGGGTTATGTGGATGGAAGAAAGATGAAGTAATAGTGAAATCCATAGAGAAAGAAAAACAGCCGGCCATAGTGGGTCACATCTGTAATCCTAGCACTTTGGGAGGCTGAGGGGGGCAGATCACAAGCTCAGGAGTTTGAGATCAGCCTGGCCAACATGGTGAAACCCTGTCTCTAACTAAAGATACAAAAAATTAGCAGGGCGTGGTGGCTCATGCCCGTAATTCCAACTACTCAGGAGGCTGAGGCAAGAGAATGGCTTGAACCGGGGGGCAGAGGTTGCAGTGAGTCAATATTAGGCCATTGCACTGCAGTCTAGGTGACAGGACGAGACTCCATCTCAAAATCAAAACAAAACAAAATAACCCTGCACTTTAAAAAATGCATATGCAGTAATTAAATTTATGAATGCATATATAAGTTTACATTTTTCTGAAAGTGCACTTGAAATATAGTTATATAGAAATGGTGGGGGGGGGTTTGGGAAGGTTTAAAAGCACAAGCACATTTAATAAGAGTAATATTGGATCCTGAGCAAGATGGCCAAATAGGAACAGCTCCAGCCTCCAGCTCCCAGTGCAAGCGACACAGAAGATGGGTGATTTCTGCATTTTCAACTGAGGTGCAGACCAACACCTCACACCTCACACGGCTGGGCACACCTCTGAGACGAAGTTTCCAGAGCAGGAATCAGACAGCAACACTCACTGTTAAGCAATATTCTGTCTTCTGCAGCCTACGCTGCTGATACCCAGGCAAACAGAGTCTGGAGTGGACCTCAAGCAAACTCCAACAGACCTGCAGCTGAGGGTCCTGACTGGTAGAAGGAAAACTAACAAACAGAAAGGACACCCACACCAAAACCCCATCAGTATGTCATCATCAAAGACCAAAGGCAGATAAAACCACAAGGATGGGGGAAAAGCAGGGCAGAAAAGCAGGAAATTCTAAAAATCAGAGCACATCTCCCCCTCCAAAGGAATGCAGCTCATTGCCAGCAACGGATCAAAGCTGGACGGGGAATGACTTTGACGAGTTGAGAGAAGAAGGCTTCAGTCGACCAAACTTCTCAGAGCTAAAGGAGGAACTACGTACCCAGCGCAAAGAAACTAAAAATCTTGAAAAAAGAACGGAAGAATGAATAAATACAATAATCAATGCAGAGAAGGCCATAAACGAACTGATAGAGATGAAAACCATGACACGAGAACTACATGACAAATGCACAAGCTTCAGTAACTGACTTGATCAACTGGAAGAAAGAG
>NW_012100987.1:64767-87478 GCF_000951045.1 Mandrillus leucophaeus
TCAACCCAAATGCCCATCAGTGACAGACTGGATTAAGAAAATGTGGCACATATACAACATGGAATACTATGCAGCCATAAAAAAAGATGAGTTCGTGTCCTTCATAGGGACATGGATGCAGCTGGAAACCATCATTCTCAGCAAACTATGGCAAGAACAGAAAACCAAACACCGCATGTTCTCACTCATAGGTGGGAATTGAACAATGAGATCACTTGTACACGGGAAGGGGAACATCAGACACTGGGGCCTATTATGGGGAGGAGGCAGTGGGGAGGGATGGCACTGGGAGTTATACCTGATGTAAATGACGAGTTG
Organism: Mandrillus leucophaeus; assembly: GCF_000951045.1. Taxonomy (NCBI): domain Eukaryota; kingdom Metazoa; phylum Chordata; class Mammalia; order Primates; family Cercopithecidae; genus Mandrillus; species Mandrillus leucophaeus. Next base: position 65,086 of record NW_012100987.1, read on the forward strand.
ATGGGTGCTGATGAGTAGATGGGTGTAGTACACCAACATGGCACATGTATACATATGTAACAAATCTACACATTGTGTACGTGTACCCTAGAACTTAAAGTATAATAATAATAATAAAAAGAATAAACAGCAGTGAAAGATAAAAAAATAATAATAAAATAAAATATTTCCTCCAAAAAAAAAGAGTAATATTGAATTTCAAATAAGATTAAGAGAAAGCAAAACTCTGGATTATTTTTCAGTTTATCACCCCTTCAGAAACCCATTCTGTTTCTTCTGGTGTTCAAAGTATAATCTCTGGAAACTGAACTCCCTGAACATGTCAATTTTTTTTCATGTATGAGCTCTTCCTGTGAAATCTCCTTTGCACTTTAGCATCAGTGGTTGAAAACTGGCTTTTATTCAACTATCCCAGAGTCATTTTTCAGAGGAACTGTCATCTCCATCTGACTAGTTCAATCATTACTTACTTTATTCCAGCACTTGAAAGGCAAACCAGCTTTAGTTGTGGCTAATTTCCCTACCTGACCGCAGAGTTTCCAAGATTTTCTCCAGAACTAAATGTTACACTGAATAGTATTCTAAGCTATGCTTCTTTGATAGTGTAGAGCCTTCATCAACCTGTTTTTTCCCCAACATTTATCCGCAAAGTAGTTAGAAGCATCATACTGCATTAATGAAGAATTTCCCTTGGTCTCTGCTGCCATTGCCAAGCTGGGGCCAACCTATGAGAGAGATGTCTGAAGCAGAATCAGGACAGCAGAAATGACAAGCAGCTTACTGGTGAATAAATGAACATGGTGCTTGACAGCTCTGGGGATCGTCTGTATTATGGCTTTGCTCAGGAGCTAGAATACACTTTCCTCCATCACTGCATATTCAAATTCTTCTCATTTTCAATGTTCAATTTAAAGGTTTCTCTTAGCAGCAAGGGATTTGGTCATTTGTTTCATATTTGAGATATTCTGTGTATTTATTATACTGCTAGATATTAGCAAGCTCTTCCTTTATCCTCTCCAGCTAGTATTCCTTTACTCTTCTTCCCCTCTTCTATATTGCAATAGAAACTAGCCTGAATTCTTTTTTGGTTTGTATTACCCTCTAGCTGATATTATAATGAAGTAGCTTGTCTCTACCTTCAGAGTTAACCTCTCAAAGAAGAGCAGTTCCTCCCTATCTAATGTGTTACTCCACCAACACATTGCTAATAGCAAGATATGTGATCAACAGTTTGTTGACTGAGTCATTTCTCAGGTGAGATGGAATACTGGGCCACCATCTTTGAGAGGATCTTGGGGATTCCACAGGCAGCTGAATGTGCATTCACAACAATGTTTTCTATCCAAAGGTATTTTGATTGGCTTCTCTGCAACTTCAGTAAATTCTAGTGATGCAGAGACATGGTTGCAAAGAGCCTACTCCCTTCTCATGAAGCAGAAGATTTTGTTCCTGCTGTGTCTTTCCAGACCTAGCAGCATAATCAGTGTTGTGTTTTTACAATCTGTTAGTCTTCTAAAAATGAGAACAATGACCTTTGTGTATTAGTTGACACAAGAGCCTGCTGGGATTAGCAGAATAAGACTTAAAGGGACTTGAGATTGTATATTCCAATCATATCTGTGAAGGTAATAACTAATGTTAATGATCACATCAAATAGACTTGCATTCATACTAATGTACTTTTTAATCTCTCTTCTCTTGCTGAGATGTTCTAAGGATTACCTAACAACACAATAAACATGCCAAAGACTGCCCCCCAAAGTCTAGAAACACAGAGAAAAATATTTCATTGTACTTTTAAAAATGAGCAAATGGGTCCGTTGCTTTATATTTAGAGAAACATCACCTGAAAACGTGTTTAAGAACTGGAGAAAAACATACTAAGAATATTACACGATATAGCCAACATGCTTTAAAAAATAAATGTAGCCCTGGTTTTCCAACTTTTTGTAGGCCCTTCATATCATGTAGTAGTGTTTTGAAGAGGAAATAAATAGTGAAAGAATAGGGAATTGTAAGGAAAGAGAGAGGTATTATTTTAGATAGGGTATGAGAAGACAAAGCCAATGGAATGTTCATGGTATTTGTAACCCCTCTAGATTGTGCCTGCTTCAGCACCACACGTTCTTCCAATGGAGGCATCTGATACCTCTAGCACTGCCTGTCTCAAGCAAGGATGGCTCACTGTATCAGGGTTCTTGTCCTAGGATCCATTGAACCCATCTTCAGCCATAAACTTCTGGAAATTGTTTGTGAGATTTTCTGTAACAGTAAGTGGTCATTTTTCTTGGGAGTTTAAAAAACTTTAAGAGTAGTAAACTAGATGATGAACTATTTGTTTTATATCCTGTTGTATAGACAAGGGACATGACCAGGCAGCACACACACAAAGGCTTCTGGAATAACATCTCTGGGAACACTCACAGAGACAACAGCATGTGGTGTCCCACTTAGCCAGTTGCATTCTGGAACAGCAGATGGGCATGTTCAGGCTCTGGAAGAACACAGCCCTCAAGTTGTTGGCTTTTAGCTGAATCATTAAAGATGCACCAACACTTCCCCTGTGTAACCAAGGTCTGTGGCGTAAGCCTTATGGTAATAGTCAAGTGTCCCGGAAAGTCCTGGTCTCCAGCAAAACTCTGCTACTGCATTCGTCATTGGTTTGGAGGGGCACAGAAGGAGAGATCTTCCCTCTAATGTAGCCTGGGAGCTGGGGTCCATGTTTTATGGTTGCAGCATTGACAACAATTCTGGCCTAAGTCACCCCTACTGAGATGGATTTGGAAATTGTAGGGAAAGCTGCATGATAAAGTAAGAAAACACTGGTTCCCTGTTTCTCACTCTGAAGTTGAATACCTAGTTGAGAATAAATAGGCGTTGAATTAAAAGTAGATAGTCCAAGAAATCACTTGTGTTACTCCCCACTTCAGGTAATTTTGGTTGCCTTCTTTTCTCTCAGTTTGATGCATCCAAGTATTCCTTGACTTGCAAAGAAGCCACACACTCTGCTCCCTCCACTCCCATAGGCACAGCCCCTAGTGTCATCACCATGGAAGCTGTTCATTATTTATTCATCTATTGGGTTATGTTTGGTTATTTATATACTGATTTAGTTCATGATGAATTTGTGGTTTCCCAAGGGCAACACACCACTGTTGTAATAAGATCCTGACTTCCTAGCTCCTTTGTGTTCAGATTATGAAGGATGGGAAGAGGCTAAGGAAAGCCAGAGGAGCTTCTGGGAAATGGCCATGGGGAACAGGATCTCAGGGGACCTGGGTGGCTGTTGTGGTAGTCACGTAACTCTGCTCCAAACCTCCTAGATTTTGCTCTTCGCTTTGTTCTCTGCCTAACATGCTGTTTGCAAGAACTCTTTTTTTAAAAAGCATAACTGACTATCTGAAGGGAAGTTGAAAATTAAATCATTCTTATTTAGGTGTTAATTCGTTATGTTTCTCCAAATTTGCAGCTGAGTTCAGATGCATTGGTGGTTAGATTGGGAAAGTAGAGAGAGAGTTTATTTTAGAGTACGGAGACTTTGGAGTCAGAGTAGATATTGAAAGGGTGGGAAGATTAGATCATCAGCTAGGCTTTGCTCATCTAGACCTCTAAAGAGAGAAACATGGAAGCTGGGAACTAGATGAATAAAAAAATGGTGAGAATTATCAAGACAAGCCCTACTTATTTCAGAATTACACTTGGGTTGGCACTGCCCCATGACATTTAATGGAACCTTCCTTTTCTTTCTCCCTCTTCATATCTGTTTTCTCCTCTTCTTCCACATTTTCTCCTCCCTCCTCCTCCTTTTTTCCTTCCCTTCCTGCCTTCTGAAACACTCAACCTCTACTAGATCTCTGGGGAGAACTGTCGATGCTATAATCCTGCTACATAATTGATTAAATAAAATCATTAACGTGTTGGCAATACAAGGGTAACTAGAGAGCATGAGCTCCTTCAATTGGAAAATAAGAAAAGTAAAGCTCCAAAAAGGAAAGTCTCCAATTAGCACAAGGTCATTCTGGGACTAGAATCCAGGTTTCCTGACTCCCAATTAATGGTTCTTTCTGCTCTGCTTAGAAATTCCTGAGTAAGCCAAAAACTACATACCCCACATGATATTATTTTACTCACGAAGCAAACCATTTAAATGCCTTATTTGTGTCAACATTGTGCTGAAACCTGAAAATTAAAGTGGGAAAGAATTTAATTTTAAAAGCACTTTATAGTCCTTTGTTTATATTCCTTAAAATTATAGAGTTGATTGTAGATTATCCATTTACAGCTATAGAAACAAAAACAAGTCAAAGACATGTCATAGATGACCCAAAATACAATTTGAATTTAGAAGATCTGGACTTAGTTGTCTATTTGAATTTGCTGATTCTTCATTCTCCTTAAATTTCAATATGAACCAATCACAGTTGTGAACATGAAAATGTTAGAGGGAGGCAGTAATACTAAATAGAAGAGCCTATTATGTACTGTTGATTCTTGGAACTCATATGGTCGACTTAACAGTTTCATCTTTCCATCTTAAAGGAACTCTATGGAAATAAATGGCTGTACATTGAATGACTGAGGACAGGCTGAACTGCATAAATATGGAACCGGGGCTTCAAAGGCTGCAACAGCCTTGGGTACCTGGGTGTATAAAGCAGAATAGCTAGCATTAGTAATAGTCGCAATACAGTATTTATTCAGCTTCATCCCCATTTGTACTATATCCTCCTTGCGGCTGTAATTTCTCCCAAATGTTTTCAGGAATGGGATGTTAGATTGATTGAGTAGACATAGTGATATAGTTTGAATGTTTGTCCCCTTCAAATCTCATGTTGACATGTAATCCCCAGTGTTGGAGGTGGGACCTGGTGGGAAGTGTTTGAGTCAAGAGGATCCCTCATGAATGGCTTAGCGCCATCCCCTCAATAATCAGTGAGTTCCTGCTCAGTGACTTTACACAAGATCTGGTTGTTTAAAAAGTGTTTCACCTGCCCCCTTCTCTGTTGCTCTCACTCTTGCCATGTGACTTGCCTGCTCTCCCTTTGCCTTCCACCATGATTGGGAGCTTCCTGAGACCCTCACCAGAAGCTAAGCAGATGCTGGCACCATGTTTCCTTTATATCCTGCAGAACAATGAGCCAATTAAACCTACTTTCTTTCTAAATTACCCGGTTTCAGGCATAGTGACGCAAAAATGGACTAATACATATAGCTAGGGTTTTTTATGAGCCCTTGACAAGTCCTCCTGGTTAAGATGTATGCTGGCCTCATTTTCTCTTATCTGCCCAGCTCAGTATCATAAAGCTGTTGAAGCTAAAATTTAACAGCTATTTAGATAACACATGCCTGGCAGGGTGGAGCCCAGGCTGCCAGGGTTCAGTTTGCTATTCAGAGTACTACCAATCGTACCCAACAGTGACTAACACACTCCACCACCAAGACCTATGGGATGAAAATTATAATCGTTGTTTTCAAACTGGAGAGACTGGGCTCAGAAAATTTAAGTAACTATACTAAAGTCACACAACTAGTAAGTGCCAGGGTAATTTAAGTAACTTTACTAAAGTCACACAACTAGTAAATGGCAGGGTAGCATTTGAAACCAGCCAGTTAATTCTAGAGGCTGCCTTCTTAACATCACACCAAATGTCTGGGTTGAGGAGGCAATTGGACGCCAACACATGTCTGGAGTCAGTCATGGAGTAAGGCCAACTGGTTCTCTGGAGACGGGCTGCTAGTGCTAAGGCATTGGAATAGCTGTGAATATGTGTAAACCTGGCTGGCTTAGCATGACATTTTTTGACTGAGTGAAGCACTAGGAAATAGAATTATCTCTACAGATGAACAGCTAAGACAGAGAAAACTTCCCATAACAGATAAGTTGGGGACAAGAGAAGATGATTTGGCTTTAGCTATATTGAATTGGCAAGAAAACGTGGCTTGGTTTCAACAGACACTTCTTCATTCTAGACAGAAAGAAGGATTTAAAAGAACTCCATATAAGAGACCCCAGTTCAGTTTTGGCATGGTGTGTGACCAAATATAGCACTGGAGAACTGAGATGGATTACTTTTCTTCTTCTCACCACTTTTCTTCTTCTCACCCCAGAGCCCTCCAGCTTAAGCAAGTAGTGAAGTCCTACTAGACTTTCTGTAGAGTAGTCTCAAATCCAGGTCCCTAGCCAGGAGACCCAGCAACCTGGGAAGCTGTTCCTGGCCAGACTCTGGGGGCAGTTATGGCTTTATACAGGCTCAGGAGGCACGCTCTGAGTGCTGTGTCATAAGGGGATGCAGGAGTTAGAACTGTTTCCTCATCTCCACCCAACCCCTACCCCAACACTGGTGAATATGTGGGGATCCTGGAGTCTGGCACAAGAAGCTTTGAGCATTCATTTTGAGAGGTGAGAATGGTTCTTTATTTTCTGACTTATAAAGTTTGACACCCCAAATCCACATCCAAAATCAAGGAAGCAAACATTCAAAATTTTGAAAGTTTATCACAACCTGGCAGATAACATGACATCTCATCTCTTGCTTCTGCAGCAAGACAACCGTAAAAATAAATTCTCAGTGTGTAAGTTTTAATAGATTACATTTTTGAAGCATACTTTTAGATTCTTTTTAGAACATTAATGACATATTCCATGAACCAGCTGCTATTCCATTCTGCTTCAGCAGTAATTTTAATTTGTCATCATCACCCCTGTGCCCTAACATGCTTCTCTCCCAGGTGTGCCTGGAATCTCATTCTAGCCCAACTGTCACTGGCCTAAGCCTTTGGCCAGCAGCAGCAGCAGAGTTGGCATCTGCTTACATCCTGACAGGAGGTTTCTCTTTAACTGCGGTTGGTAAGTCTCTCTATATAAAACGAAAAGAAAGATGAAGCAGAGGGCAGAAAGGGACTGGAGTTACTGGCTCTTGTTGAAAGGAAGAATGTCAGTGATTTGCAATAGGAAGGCTAGTGGGTAGAAACATGAAAACCAGTTATTATCTGATGCTGGTGAGAAGGTGGGACTTAATGATAGACCTGACAATCCTCTGTGTGAATGGTCATAGCAGCCTGGCAGAAGGCAAAGAATGCAGACCAAGAATTCTGGCCCTCTCTGAATAACCATTGTTACTATTACAAGCTCAAAATGACTTTTCCACTTCAGTTCTTTAACAAGTAGTGATAACATTAAAATATCTCAGTGAAGGTGTTGTTTTGACAATAGCGTTCACAACAACAAAAGGATCCAGCAAAATCTTATTCTGTCTCTTAAGGAAAATAGAAATAGTTTTAGTCATTCGTTATAAAATGAGATTAAAATAAATCTTTGCGAGAGACTATACTGTGTCACCTTTTTTGGTGTAGTTGAATGAATGTGGGTTTCAGGATCAGGCTGACCTGGGTTTAAATGGTGGCCTGACCTTAGATGAGTAATTTAACCTCTCTCAGACTTAGGTTTTTCATCCATAAAATTGTACCATAGTCACCACATCATGGAATAATTAATAAGATTATATGAGGTTGGTAATTCATCTAGCAATATGCCTGGTACTTTGTAGTAACTCAATAAATCCCTACTTAGTGCTTTGTTGAAGTCCAGAAATGTCTGTTGGTTCAAAGAACATAGCACCTTCTTCAATTTCCCTGCAAAGAGCTTATGGTATGATCAAAAACTAAAATTAGAAACCTGCAACAGAAAGGGAATAAGAGTAGAGGAGGCTGCAGTATCCTGGGAAGAGCTAGGGACTGAAATCAGAAGGTGGCTTTGCTGCAACAGAACTGTGGGCACATTAACATCTTAAAGCCTCAGTATTCTCACCTACATCAAGGAGATAACAATATCGCCTTTGCAGATGTATATTTAAGACATCCTTTCTATGTACCGACATTGGGCTTGAGATTGAGTTTCCCACAAAGAAGAATAAGCTACATTCAATGCCCTCAAAATACTTTGGAGCCTAGTGGAGGAATTAGTAACATAACCATATGAAGAAAATATGCTCACTGAATATAGGATCAACTTTTGAATTCCTTCTCAAAAATGGTAAAACGTAACAATGATAGGCACGGATTTATACCAGATAACTTTCAATCCAGGATTCTGCTTGATAGTTGTAAAAAATCAGGCAAGTTATTTAACCTATTGTTGGAAATGAAGGAAATAAAGGAATAGGAATTGTTGTGAATATTAAATAATACATGTAAATGTGGGGAACATAGTAAGCATTCAATAAAACATTAGCTCTAAAGTTTGCTAAAGGTACCCCAGCACTTGGGGCTGAAGGTGACAGTCTTGAGGGGCCTCCCTATAAATTCTCTATCTTTGTTGACACCAGTAATTCATGTAGAAACATCCCCTAGGCTCTATTCTCAGAAATGGAATTGTTCTGGTGTTGTTAGGTACATCTACAAATTCAAAAGTCCAGACATTAACATCTGAATGTTATTCCTTGAAAGAATAGATTGATAAGAGCTACTTTTCCCCATTGTTTTTCATAAAAACTATCTTGCATACTTTATCTTGCCACTTTTTACTTATAAGAGTTTTCCATTTTCTATAAGAAAGTTTCTGTAAGTTGCTAAGAAAAGCACAAACTTAACATGCTACAAGGAAACTACAAGATGACAATGAGCTTCAGGGCAAATCACCACATACAGATAATCAATTAGGGAAGAAAAATGTTCAGGATCTCATTGTCATAGTCTTTGAAAAGAAACTCTGTACCAAAGTAAGAGTTTCAAATGATAGTTTCAACCCCGACTCTTACTCCAACCCAAGCCCCAGCTGTGTTCATTTCACCTCATTTCACCTCAAATTGGAAATAAATAAAGATAAAATGTTGTGCATATGTAGTACCTTGTTTCCAAGGAGCCCAACAGACTTTAAACATATTATTACCCCATTAATCATCATGCTGAAAGAGGATATAACAACCATGTCTCCACACTTCTAAATGAGAAAATGCAGAAATGACAAAGGGAATTGACTGACAAAAGACACAGTGGAATGGGTGACACGGCAGGGAAAAGAACCTGGGTCTTGGAAATCTTTATTATTTCAAGGATATAAGAATACCCATAAATCATAAATAACAAGATAAAACCTGGCTGCTGATTGCTTAGAGTATAGTTAAGTCAAAGACGGGAGTAAGAGGGCTTTCAAATATGTATAATAAACCTCTTGTGCCTCTGGATGCTGGCAGGATATCCTACTGGGTTTCTTCTCCTCTTGGCCCCCACCACTGTAGGTCACTTCTCATACTATCATAAATTTTCTGACATCTAGTAATTTGCTACAAATTTTCAACTCTAACTTTAGGGTTTAATTGTTTTTGTTTTTTGTTTTTTGTTTTTTTGTCTTCTCTTATACTCCAAATGAAATCATATGCCCATTTTCTTTCAAAGTCTACTTATTAATGCTGATTAAATTCCTTTCCGTTTGTTTTAAATTTAATAAAAAAGTCAGCTAATCTAGAAGACCACATTTTCTCAATACAGGCATTGTGTGAAATGGAATTAAATGTCATATATAATTTTATAGAGCTATTTTTTAAGACGAGGGAAGTCAGGTTTTTAAATTTTCTTGGAGTAACATTTATGGGTGAGAATATTGTTATAACTCAACTTGGGAGTTAGTAATTTTATAAATTAACCAATTAAGGATGTCAAGATATCTCTTAAACAGTTTAAGAAAGCAAATGAGCAAATTACTTGGTATCAAAATCAAGTCCCCGAGAAAAGAGTGTGGGTGACTTAGGGGTGGACACACAGTGGATCTGGGGGCATTTGGAAGGAAGCGCTTGCCCTCAAACTGCCCTCTGCCTGTTCATTCACCAATGACCAAGAGGACTAGACCAGGAAAAGAAAATCTTTATGTTCCACAGTTAGGAAAAAGACATAAAATATCAACTATCCTGTAAGACAGTATTAAGTTCACCTTAAAAGTATTAAGAGAAGTGAGAGGGAAACAAACAAAACAAAACACATAACCAATAGGTAAGTGACATGGATTTCTAAAAATAACTTTTAGAGGCATATAGTCTAGTTACAGCATGTACAGTACAGAATGGGTCAGAACTGAGTTAAATCCAAGATAAGCCACTTCTCAGCTAAGAGACCTTTCAGTTGGTATGAAGGTTGATGATAATGAATATAAGTTCCTGGTGCATAGTTGGACTGGCAATAAATAGTATTTATTAAAATTATCTTAATCTGTATCTTATTTTCTCCTTCCAAGATCACATTTATAATCTCCGTCAACCCAAATTTTACTAATCAAGTTTTAATGTTTCAAAGAGCGTGCTAATTGAAGTTTTCCTTTCAGTTAATATGAATTTGATATATACAGCAGAAAGAGATAGCTCAATATCTTCTGTTTAAAAGAACTGAGGTTTAAGATATGAACTGTTTTCATTATAGTACAAAATATCTTATTTGTCATTATATATGTCTAACATATCTAACTATTTTATTTATACTGAAAAATATGTCAAATGTTATAATTATAATCTCCTTTATACCTTTATCTTGTTACTCTTATGTTTTTGTTTGATCAGCCATATTTTATATAGATTATTCTTTAAATAATTTCACCAGGCAACAAAATGTGAAAAATATGGACCATAATGCTGACAACCTCACCTGCCTATGATGGCTTTTGATGTGTCCTCTTAGCTAAGTTAAACAGCAATTCCCAGAATTCCCTTTTAGGTCATTTTCAGTTAAGGTGAGCTGCAAGAGACATTCATTCCCGAGTTGGAGGAAAAAAAAGGGAATAGAAGCCATTCTGTAACACGCACATCCTGTCTCCTGGTTACTCAATCAAACACTAATCTAGGTGCTGCTGTGATCAGATTTTGAAGATGAGATGAAAATGTCTAATCAGTTGACTTTCATTTTATCAAAAAGATAAATTGTTGACTTTCATTTTATCAGAAGATAAATTGTCCTGGATAATCTAGGTGAGCCAGGCTTACTCACTTGGAAGGTCTTTCAAAGAGAACTTAGGCCTTGCCTATGTTGAGACTCTTGCCTGTGTACAACAAATGTCAGCTTGTGACCCTGGGTTCCAGCCTGCTCATGACCTCCCTTCTCAAGCACCCGCTATGCAGAGTTTCAGCTTGCTTTACTTAGCTGTCATAATTGCATAAGTCAGTTCTTTGTAATAGATGCAGATAGATGGATGGATGGAGATGTAAATATAGATATAAACACATGGAATAGAGATGGTGGAGACAGCAATAGAGATGGGATAAGTAGACATCCTAATGGTTCTGCTTTTCTGGGTGAACTCTGATATACTACCTTATCTTTCCGTATCTACTGAGGTCCCTGTGAGATCAAATGCTATACTAGATATTGAATGCATTGATGTCTCAATGGATCTGTTGATCTCCAAAGATACACTGATACTTTCATTCATGTATTCATTTGAAATTTATAATTACTTACATATGAAAAGACTTAGAGCAAATTAATTTTTAGTAAAGGTTTTCTGGTTTGTTGTTTTTATTAATCATGTTTACATAGATTTGCCTAAATGTCTTTCAAACTAATTTGCATCACAAAACGATTGTTTGACACTAACTAGCTGAGTAACTTTGAGCAAATTACTTAACCTATCAATTTCATCAAGATGGAAAAGATAATATTTATCTCATTAGATTTTTATTAGAATTGATATATGCAAAGCATTTAGGATGGTATTAGACATACAGTAAACAAGATATAAGTGTTATCTTCTATTATTATTAAATCAAATTACTTTCACATTCTTCACCCAGTTTTTCCAAAAAGTTGCTTATGTATGAGGATAACAATAATAGTGCCAATTGTTTATACCAAAATTTTCAACGAATATTTTAAATTACTGGAAAAGATTTGCTTGAACAATAGACGACTAAGGTGTCCAACTATTCAAAGATAGTTACAGAAACAGGTTGGTTTTCTCTGGCTCTAGGGCTGATAACATGGCATGAACAAAGAAGTCAGGTTCTGGTATCAGATGCACCCAGTAGAATCCTGGTTTCACTACCCACTGCCTGTACCTGAGCTCTAACTCCTTGAGTGTAAAACAGGCTATGTAGTCCCTACATTGCACCACAGCCATAAGGACTGGCGGTTACCAGCTATGTAATGATCTCTCTATTGTGGCTTCCAAGGAAGAAGTAGAAGACAGCAATATTATCATTTTTAAATCTAACACTGGATGACAGAATAATACAGATTACATGCGACTTGCAATGTTTAGATATTAAGAGTTTTATCAAGTTCCTTTCCCCAAATGTTTGATTCAATAGGAACGTATTGAATACTTATTTTCAAGCTCTGCCGGGTGCTGTAAATATGAAAATGAAACAGTCCCTGGTCAATTTAAAAATGCTTGGCCACCTTGCCATGAATCCCTCCACACTAGATTTTCTTATATTTGGCTTCATTCTCCTAACGACCTTTTTAAAAACTCTTCAGTTATTTTGTTTTTTCTTGCCATCCTAAACATTATGTATTCTTCAAGGTTCTGCCCTTGAAATTCTTTTTCTGCTTGTAGTATTTTAATCATGTGCCTTTCCATTTCCAGAGCTTCACCTCTGCATGATTGATTCCCATATATATGTCTACCATTTTAACATTCACCTACAGGTCCCTAAAACTTCAAAAGTCCAAAGCAGAACTTATTGTCCCTTCTGTGCCCCAAGCTGGACCCTTTTCTTGACGTGTGTGTGCATGTTATTGCTCTAGCATATAATTTGAAGCCAAGGTTGATTCCTCCTCATGATTTTCTTTACATATCCAGTTAACTTCCAGGTCTTATGTTTTGCGTTATAGTTTTTACCTTGAAGGATTTCACAATCCATTTTGTTCCTTGCATTTTTCCTGACATCACTCTTGCCTTGGTGTGCTTTATTTATCTTTTAGACGTTTCAGTACCTTCCTAATTTGTCTACTTCTTTTAGCTTTTGTCTCCTTCCCATCCTTCCAATGTCTTGCTTCCAGTTTAACATTTGTAAGTTTCAATTAGTAACTTGATTGAAAACCTTTTTATTGGTTTCACAGCACTGACAGAATTAAACAGCATGAGTCAGTACAAAGGTACTTCCCAAGGGTATCTCCAAACTACCCTTCCAGTATCATCTCGAGCAAGAAATTGACACTTGTTGAATACTGACCACATACATGAATGAGCAGTTATATCTCTATTGGTATATATATATGTGGTCCAATATGTGTGTAAGTAGGGCAGGGTGAGTAGAAAGAACAGTGAATTGTGCATAGGTCTGATAGTTCCAGCAAATACAGTTCTAGTATCAAGAACAGGAAGGGAGTGGAAAAAAATACCATGAGCTAATAGTAGTTATAATTGAGGTACATGAACACTGGCCATGGAGGATAGCAAAATAAAGGATAGTTTAGGTATGAACTTCAAACAAGTAAGTCTTTTGTTAGGTAGTTGAGAGCAGGGCTAAAATAATGCAATGCAGGAAGCAGCACTGGGGGGCAAGAAGTCCCTTTCCTGCTGTCTTTGAATTTAGACAAGTAAGAGGAGGAAAAGCCTATTTTGTTTTCTGTAGTGATGGAGTTTCTACAGCTTCTCTCTCTTTTTGAAAAGACACTATTCAGGAAATGAAATATTTTCACTGTCAACAAAGTACACGGCATCACTAATGACTATACTTCAGCAGATTTCAGGTGTCATGGGCTTATAGTTTCAGAAAGCTCCCACTAAGTAAAGAACTTGCATTGTTTCAGTGCATAAGATTTGCAAACCAATTTTTCTGGCCATGTAAAACATTAGGAATCACTTTTCCTTAAAACATGAATTTCTTGGTAATACACTATGAGTTGAATTGTGTCCCCTTTAAGAAAAAGGTAACACTGAAGTTCTCATCCCTAGTACTTCAGAATGTGACTTTATTCGGAAAAAGTCTCATTACAGAAATAATTTAAAATGAGGTAATTAGGATGAGTCCTAATCCCATACAACTGTTGTCGTTATAAAGAGAGGAGGTTTGGACATAGAGACACACATGCATAGAGGGAAGATGATGTAAAAGACAGAGACACAGGGAGAATGCTATACGAAGATGAGGGCATAGATTGTTGTGATACATCTACAAGTCCAGGATTGCCAGCAAACCACCAGAAGCTGGGAGAGAGGCATGGAACAGATTCTCCTTCACCACCCTCTGAAGGAACCAACCCTAGTAATACCTTAATTTTGAACATCTAGCCTCCAGAACTGTGATACAATACCTTTATGAGACAGCCAGTTTTTGGTACTTTGTTATGCAGCTTTAAGAAACCAATAGGTAGTTAACACAAAAATGTTATTTAACATTTTTATTTAATGTTATTTTCTAGTATAAAAGAAAAAATAGAGTAAGTTTCTAAAATATCACTATTTTTATAAAGAAGCAATTGCTTTTAGTCAGAAAAAAATGTGTAGCAAATACCTTTATGTTCGAGCAAATATCTTTATGTTTAAGCAAATACTCTCATGTTTCCACAAGTAATAGTTACAGTAAGACTTATCAAAATATTTCTATTTTCTGTCTCCAACTTTTCTCTGAACTGCAGATCATTTTATATTAACTCCTTAATTTGATTCTTAGCCAATGTGAGAGAGTAATCCTTCTTGCAATAGATCCCAATGCAGCATGGATATCCATACCCAATCCAAACTGCAGTGACTTTAATATCCATCTTCTTTCTGAATTTTCTGTAATGATGAAGTATTTGAAGCTTAAGCTGAAGTAAATCCAGGCTCATTTGAATCCTTGACTCCTCCTCTTTTTCAACATTGGCTATTCTCAGTTAGACCCAGATGAAAGTCAACCATTTATGACTTCTGTCAAAACTAGAAGCAGTTTTGCTGACTAATCGATAGCCAAATGGAATTTCTACTTGAAAAAAATGCTTTGTTATTTAAACATCTATTCTACTTTTTGAGCAATTTCCATGATAAGAGTTAGCCATTTTTTTCCTTGATGGTAATATTACCCTCAAACTAAGTACTGAAAATATTGCCTAAATGCTTTAGATCAGAAGATGAGAAAACTAATTATTTCTAAATGACTTAATTTTGACTGTCTGTCTATATGTCTCACTCTTGTTTCCCTTCCCTGAACAGGAAGAAGAAGTTTATTTAATCTCATGCCAATGACTAAGAGGAACTGCTTACTAGGGAGAGTGTTTTCTCCCAATTTGAGATTGCAGAGCACTCTCTTTGCAAGAAACTCTGACTTTAATGAAAGCGCACCTGAGCCCAGGCATATTTGATCACTCTTTCCATGTGTTAAAAAGAGTCCTCTTTCTTTCTGGAATTTTGATTGCAACTGTAAACACTGGCAACATTTATTTGCTTCACATCACTTTCTAAATACTTGTCCAGAGAAAAAGAAAGTGAATAAAAAAAATACTGAAAATGGGGGTAGCATAAAATTAATGTGTCATTACATCAAATCGATAATTTTAGCTAAATGAATATTTTATTTGATGAATTTTATTTAATTTAGATGAATTACACATTTGTATCATTTTTAAAATCCCAGAGTTTCTGTTCTTCATACAATAAAGATATCAGAAACAACTGAAAATACACACACATTACTTTTCTACCTTTTTAGAAAAAAATTTTTTTTCCAAGTATTTCTAAAGTATCTTAATCTACAGTTCACAGCCACAAGCAAATACAAATAAATTCATGTTAGAGCTGGAGGAAGTTTTACAAATTTGTAAGGGGTAAGAAGAGAACATAACCAAGATCTGGTCTCAGGTAACAACATGGGACTGAGACAATTGTATATTTCAACCCATCCATTAAAGTTAATTAACTAATCCTGTATACATTTGGGGTATAAAACATAGTAAAGATATGCTTATTATCTAGAAGGCTGTCATATAGACTTGAAGATGAAGTGCTAACCTCTTTCTCAAATTCCAGTTACATTTTTCTGACTATGAGACATTTGGAAGAGGAAAGGTTCTGTTGATTTTTCTCCAGAGGAATAAAAACATTACAAGCTTTGTTAATATCCTGCCTGAGAAAGTGGTGTGTAAAAATGAATACTCTGAGGTGTCTTTACTAACAACACTTCTAGGTTTTCACAAGAGGAAATATTTCATAGACACTGGCATACAGCTGTGTGAAGTAATAAGAAAATAAGCAAAAGACACCCGAAAAATATTTCTACGAACCTTTAATTCATGGTCAGTTTGGGAATTTGAGAAAAAGGATGTAAATTACACATATATTTTAGGAATCAAATAGTCTTGATGTCAATCCTGACTTCATCATTTAAAAACTGTAGGAAAATTTTAGGAAAACTTACAAAAATTTTCTTATCTTCTTTTTATGCCTCATTTTTTGAGATAAAAAGTGGAAAATATCACAAATTATTAGGTAAATGGTGGAAAATTCACTTGTGATGATTAAATAAGGTAATTTCTATAGTACAGTTAATTTTCAAGACAGTAACAGTTAATCCGGACCAGTTATTCAGTTACCCTAATCCAGACAAGGAAATCCCATTGGTAAGAGTCAATACACACACACACACACACACAACGGGGGGAAAAAAAAGAAGGTGTCAGTCGTGTCCATTTTCTGTTAAAGGAGTACATAAAAGCCTGAAATTGTTTGAATTAGGCAGGTCCAAGTTAGAATCCTGACTTAACCACTTAATATATTTGGGTATAATGCTTATTTTCTCTCTTTTTTGCCAAAATGAGGATAATAAACATACCGATTTCATAGGGTGTACATTTTTTTTTTTTTTGAGATGGAGTTTCACTCTTTCACCCAGGATGGAGTGAAGTGGCGCGATCTCGGCTCACCACAACCTCCGCCTCCCGAATTCAAGCGATTCTCCCGCCTTAGCCTCTTGAGTAGCTGGGATAACAGGCACGCGCCACAAGGCCCGGCTAATTTTTGTATTTTTAGTAGAGACGGAGTTTCACCATGTTGGCTAGGCTGGTCTTGAACTTGTGATCTCAGGTGATCTGCCTGCCTCAGCCTCCCAAAGTGCTGGGATTACAAGCGTGAGCCACTGCACCCAGTTGGATGTACATTTTTAAGAGATGGCATAGGTATAGTGCTTACCCCAGAACTTGGTATATATAATAAGCACTCAATGCTACTATTAATTTTTAATTTTTATTAAGAAAGGTCATTGGGTATCAACTTACTAGATCAGAGAAATGGGTATTTACTTTAGCTGCAGCCTCTCTTAGCTGAAAAGTTTGGGACATAAATGGAATTGGTGGGTTCAAGCCAACCAAATCACATTAGCAATGTCTAGGGACCAATGGGAAGAGAGAAATGTATACAATGTTATTTCTAAAATGTTCTGATAACATATGTTTTATAAGGTAAGACAAATATTGCAGATTGTTTTATGACTCACATTCAGCATTCTCCACTTCCCTTTGTAGCAGAGGTAACCAATGACACATGTAGCTTTTTCAAAAGCAGTAAATACTGAGTAGGTATTTTGTGATAAATGTAATGCTAGGCTCTGAAGACAGAAGAGTTGAAAAAATAGATTCCATATTTTCTCTTATGGAGTTGTAGTGTAATAAGGATGACAAGCGCTCAAAAAAATCACACAAGTAAATATACAATTATAAATTATGTATGTGCTATAAAGAAAACATAACATTGAAAGCTAGGAGATAGATAGCATGCTCGATCTTCCTGGTTTGCCCAACGCCATCCTGATTTTAGCACTAAATGTCTCACTTTCTAAAACTCCCTCAGTCATGGGCAAACCAGGAGAATTACTTACCACAGAACTAGGGTGGGAGCCCTGACAGAGGTGAGCAGCCTGAAGAGTAGGAGCTGAGCAGCCTCAACTTTAATAGAAGAGCATTCCTTGAAAATGAGCAACTGGGTAAGGCCCAAGATGGAAAGAGCTCAGTTAAAAGGACCAGAGATAGGGGTTGGGGCTTGAAATGAGGACGGTATGGCAGGTAGATTATGCTGTGCCTGGCAGACCATGTTGGAGGGTTGGGAGGAAATGGATTTTTACCTTATCAGCAAAGGAACGATTCTAATAGGTTTTGGGCAGAGGGACAACCAAGCTCAAAAATCCTTTATGGTTCATATTTTAAGATAATCAGCCTGACTACAATGGGGATAAGTGACAGGAGGTGGAAAATGGAAATGGTCAATAGTGGGTGGATTTGAGAGCAATTTTGATATTTGAAGACCATCAGTTTTTCATCTCATTAGGACAGAACACCTTAACAATGGTACTCAAAATGTGGTCAGCAGCATCAGCTGAGAATCTGTTAGATCTGCAATTTCTTGAGCCCCTGTGTAAACCTACTGAATCAGAAACTCTGGGTGTGAGTCTAGCAATCTGTGTTTTTCAGACAGATCCAAGTTCAAATCCAAGTTTAACAAGCCCTCCAGGTGACTCTGATGCCCAGCTGAAGTTTGGCAAGCATCCAAAATTCAAAAGTCAAACTTAGAAAGGATGGAAATTTGGTAATGTTATCACTCCACTTGAAGGATAAGATTCTTCCTAATAATAGATGTAGAGAGAGAACAGAAGTGTACCTTGTTTTTATTGACAAACACATCTTTTCAGATTCTGGATTGTATTGCCAACAATGTACTTCTGGAAGGATAATTAGCACCTTGAGAGAAAGGTATTTAAACTGTGGTTTGAAGGACAGAGACAAAAATAACTAGTGTAAAATTTATCAGTAATTGACCAGGTGCCTTCTATGTAACTGGGTGATAAATGGGGAGAGCTAGGTAAAACAATGATTGTTACATGAAAAGAAAAGCCACAAAACAGATAGTTTTCAGTACTACCTGAAATCAAAGTCCCTTCCAGTCCTGTATTTCTGGATTCCACTGGCAGAATAAGACTTTTAACTCTTTGGTATTTAACTCTTTAGTATTTAGATTCAGATGTCTATATTCAAATATTTGAATCCCAAGCTAAATTTTTGGTCACTACTTTATTTTATTGTGAATTTTTTAATGTAAATGGTAGTTTTTTGATATATAATAGTTCTATACATTTATGGGGTACAAATATTTTTGATATATACATACAACTTGCAATAATCAAATCAGGGTAATTGGGATATCCATCACATCAAACATGTATCATTTATTTGTGTTGGGAACATTCCAAATTTTCCCATCTATTTTGAAATATACTATAAATTTTTACAATATATAACTGTATATTACAGAGTATGTATACAGTCACCCTACTGTGCTATTGAACACTAGAGCTTATTCCTTCAATCTAACTGTATTTGGTGCGTATTAGCCAATCTTTCTTCATCCCTCCTAACCCTTACTCTTCCCAACCTCTGATAACCATCCTACTTTCTACCTCCATGAGATTGTTATTTTAGTTCCCACATGAATGAGAACATGCAATACTTGTCTTTCTGTGCTTGACTTATTTCACTTAACACAGTCTCCTCCAGTTCCATCCATGTTGCTGCAAATGATAGGATTTCATTCTCTTTTTTGGCTACATGATATTCCATTGTGTATATGTACCACATTTTCTTTATTCATTCATCCATTGACGGACACTTAGGTTGATTCCATATCTTGGCTCTTGTAAATAGTGCTACAATAAACATGGAAGTGCAGCTATCTCTTTGATACACTGATTTTCTTTCTTTTGGATATATACCTAGCAGTGGGATTTCTGGATCATATGGTAGTTCTATTTTATGTTTTTTTAAAGAACGACATACTATTTTCCATAGTGGCTGCATTAATTTACATTCCCATAACAGTGTACAAGCATTGCACTTTCTCTTTGCATCCTTGTCAACATGTTCTTTTCTACTTTTCTGATAATAGTTACTTTAACTGAGGTGAGATGGTATCTTTTTGTGATTTTGATTTGTGTTTCCATGATGATTAGTGATGTGCATTTTTTTCATATACCTGTTGGTCATTTGTCTGTCTTGAGAAATGTCTATTAAGATCTTTAAGTGCACATGAACAGAAAGATATTATTGAAACTTGATGAGATGGGACTTGTGATCTACAACAATGAAAGGCCATAGCTTACCAAAAAGATAAAACAAAACTTAGGAGAAGAGAGTTCTACCCTGCATGAAAATTAAGAGTTGACAGTAGAAATGTGTTGGAAAAAAAATTTCATGTAAGAAAAGCAACCAGATATGAGAGTAATTTTGGAAGAATACCACAAACTTCCAGACGAGAGAGAAATTATAAATTACGATTTCCTGGAACAGATTAAGTAGTGGGAGAAAGACAAAATCTAGTAGTGATAGGAAATCTAATTAGTCTTACAGCTCTAGAAAGTCTTATTTAATTCAATAGCTGAGTATAAAATATGTTTTCTTAATCCCAATTTTGTCCCTCAGACAGGAAAGGAAAACCTGGAAATCTATTACTCTGTTTAATTTTGACTAACAGAGAAGAAGCAGTTTCTTAGGTAAATCTACTCAGGAATTTGGGAGAGGTCATTTTGTTTCAGTGATTATAATAACAAAGGAATAGATACACATATTTCCTGAACATTCTTTCGAAGATCATTTATTTTTTGGATGTGGATATTTACGACATGTCACTCATTATTCTTAGATAACACTTATTATTCTAAATGCCTTCTAAGTCAACTGCTTCATTCTGGCAAGGAAGGAACAGAAGTTCATGGAACACGTGCCTTGGATTGCTTGACCAGGTGCCGTCTATGTAACTGGATGATGAATGGGATGAGCTATAATTATTAGATTCCATGTATCCATAATAGCCTAGGCTTTGCCTAAAATGTTTCTCAAACTTTAATGTACATTAGAATTGCCTGGAAGCCTTTTTAAAAACACAGAATTCTGGGATCCAACCCCAGAGTTTCTGTTTTAATAGGTTCAAGTGTCAGGCTGGAAAACTTGCATTTCTATCTAGTTCCCAGATGCTGATGCTGCTGGTTTCCCAATCACTTTAAGAACTGAGGACATAATGAAAGAAAGTACTTCAAGTCAAAGCCCCTGTAACTAAAATCTGCCCACAGCACAAGTGAAATCAGTGACACAATTCTCTTTCTGCCTAAAAGAGAGTCACTCTCTAGCTTCTCAACACTGTCTACACATTAGGAACCCCTGTGAGAAGTTTTAGAAACACCTGTGTCCTGGCTCCCTCTGCCCCACATTCCGTTTGAATTAATCTGAGCTTCCAACCTGAACATCAGTATGAGTTAAAAGTACCCACGTGCAGCCAGCATTGGGAATCACTGACCTTTACACTGACGGGTCTTCAGTGTTTAGCTCTTCAACCTGATCCTGTCAGCATCATCCACCGACAGCTGCCGACTGGGCAAGTTACCCTCAAACTTTCCGCTAATTAGGTGGCACGCAGTAGTGAGGGGCTAAGCATAATAAAAGGTTCCTTGGTTGTCATAAGAACTAACTAACTAGATTGCAGTTACAATTATCTAGAAAGCATCACTTTGAGATGATAGATCAAACACTAAGCATTTTTACTACTGCCCTCATTATCAATAATAAACATGTTAAACTTTTACAGCATAATCAGGAAAAAACAACCCTTTGATGCACTCTTCAGATAAAGAGGAACCACGGTGCTTACACACATGATTGCCAGTTTTTCGCTTTCCACCAACATTTTCAGAGGTAATAATGTATGTAGTGCCTGGGAAAATGCCTCTGAAGAAGACAGAAAGTGAGAGGGGACAAAACTGTAACATCTGTTGTAAAGGACAGTACACAGTGGGTGCTCAAATTTTACTGAGTAACTTCATGAAGTCAAATTATGTTAGGCAACTTAACTTATTTAAACAAATGTAAGCCCTTCTGTCAAAAAAAAAAATTTTCCCTGGTTTTGAAATCAATAGGATTGTCAATTTTATATTCATTAGTATCCAGTCTTTAATATTTGTATTTGTAAAACTAATGACTGAATTGATGCATATGACAACAATGGGCAAGTGACTTTTAATTGTGTATTGTTTATTTGGTTATAAGTTTCTTTCCTTATTTATATAACTTAAAGGAACCACTTCTCAGATCAATATGCTAGCATACCAAGAACACATGTTGTATTATATTATTTTTCCCCTGGACCATATTCAGAAAAATGGAGTGATATTTATATATTTGATAAAATAAATGTGAATAACATACTTTTAGTTTTAGTTTTTATTAAGCCCCTTCCATTCTATAAATACTAATAATACATTATCTGTGTTTTCAACAATGAAGAAAAATTATCTTAATGAAAGGGATATATATATTATCAATTCACCTTCAAGCAAGTAACATATTTAACTACTGTCAATATTATATAGGTTTATTTTTAAAATTGATCATATTTGCATCTAGATAGGGAAAAATGTTCATCTATATCTCTAATGGAACACTGGCATTTTCATAACTATGA
>NW_012100987.1:87528-94803 GCF_000951045.1 Mandrillus leucophaeus
GATACACATATTTCCTGAACGTTCTTTCGAAGATCATTTATTTTTTGGATGTGGATATTTACGACATGTCACTCATTATTCTTAGATAACACTTACTATTCTAAATGCCTTCTAAGTCAACTGCTTCATTCTGGCAAGGAAGGAACAGAAGTTCATGGAACACGTGCCTTGGATTGCTTGACCAGGTGCCGTCTATGTAACTGGATGATGAATGGGACGAGCTATAATTATTAGATTCCATGTATCCATAATAGCCTAGGCTTTGCCTAAAATGTTTCTCAAACTTTAATGTACATTAGAATTGCCTGGAAGCCTTTTTAAAAACACAGAATTCTGGGATCCAACCCCAGAGTTTCTGTTTTAATAGGTTCAAGTGTCAGGCTGGAAAACTTGCATTTCTATCTAGTTCCCAGATGCTGATGCTGCTGGTTTCCCAATCACTTTAAGAACTGAGGACATAATGAAAGAAAGTACTTCAAGTCAAAGCCCCTGTAACTAAAATCTGCCCACAGCACAAGTGAAATCAGTGACACAATTCTCTTTCTGCCTAAAAGAGAGTCACTCTCTAGCTTCTCAACACTGTCTACACATTAGGAACCCCTGTGAGAAGTTTTAGAAACACCTGTGTCCTGGCTCCCTCTGCCCCACATTCCGTTTGAATTAATCTGAGCTTCCAACCTGAACATCAGTATGAGTTAAAAGTACCCACGTGCAGCCAGCATTGGGAATCACTGACCTTTACACTGACGGGTCTTCAGTGTTTAGCTCTTCAACCTGATCCTGTCAGCATCATCCACCGACAGCTGCCGACTGGGCAAGTTACCCTCAAACTTTCCGCTAATTAGGTGGCACGCAGTAGTGAGGGGCTAAGCATAATAAAAGGTTCCTTGGTTGTCATAAGAACTAACTAACTAGATTGCAGTTACAATTATCTAGAAAGCATCACTTTGAGATGATAGATCAAACACTAAGCATTTTTACTACTGCCCTCATTATCAATAATAAACATGTTAAACTTTTACAGCATAATCAGGAAAAAACAACCCTTTGATGCACTCTTCAGATAAAGAGGAACCACGGTGCTTACACACATGATTGCCAGTTTTTCGCTTTCCACCAACATTTTCAGAGGTAATAATGTATGTAGTGCCTGGGAAAATGCCTCTGAAGAAGACAGAAAGTGAGAGGGGACAAAACTGTAACATCTGTTGTAAAGGACAGTACACAGTGGGTGCTCAAATTTTACTGAGTAACTTCATGAAGTCAAATTATGTTAGGCAACTTAACTTATTTAAACAAATGTAAGCCCTTCTGTCAAAAAAAAAAATTTTCCCTGGTTTTGAAATCAATAGGATTGTCAATTTTATATTCATTAGTATCCAGTCTTTAATATTTGTATTTGTAAAACTAATGACTGAATTGATGCATATGACAACAATGGGCAAGTGACTTTTAATTGTGTATTGTTTATTTGGTTATAAGTTTCTTTCCTTATTTATATAACTTAAAGGAACCACTTCTCAGATCAATATGCTAGCATACCAAGAACACATGTTGTATTATATTATTTTTCCCCTGGACCATATTCAGAAAAATGGAGTGATATTTATATATTTGATAAAATAAATGTGAATAACATACTTTTAGTTTTAGTTTTTATTAAGCCCCTTCCATTCTATAAATACTAATAATACATTATCTGTGTTTTCAACAATGAAGAAAAATTATCTTAATGAAAGGGATATATATATTATCAATTCACCTTCAAGCAAGTAACATATTTAACTACTGTCAATATTATATAGGTTTATTTTTAAAATTGATCATATTTGCATCTAGATAGGGAAAAATGTTCATCTATATCTCTAATGGAACACTGGCATTTTCATAACTATGACAAATATTTAAATATATGACTAGATCTTTAATCACAAGTTCTCAATATTTACTGCTTTTATCTGACTGATTTTTCTAAATTCAACACAAAACTTTCATAAGAACAAATAATTTTATGCAAGCAATTTATTCTGTTTTGCTAAATAATAGATTTCAGCACTTGCAACAGAGAGAATCTAGAAATATTGAGGGAAGAGTGAAGAGATATCATCTCAGAAACTCGGAAGATCGCTTGTAGAATTCAAGTGCTTGGTAACTACTGTGGGGAATTTTCATAATTTAACAAGACTGTGAGCAATAACCTCAAAAAATCATTTTTTAAAGAGTTACTGTATGTGCTCTTTGAATGGACAAAGGGATAGAACTTTAATGAGAGCTTGTATAATCTGTGACAATGCAAAATAAAAAATGGTAAACTAGATATTTGTGCATGCATCTCCAAAATTAGAAAAGAAACTAATTTGCATAGAAATCTATCAAAACATTAAGGATGCACAACTGCACACTAATTTTAGGGACCCTGTCCATTTCAAGAATTACATTGGACTTACACTATTTTTGGATATGTGTATTAGGTTCCTTCTCTCTACCACTCTCTCAATATATATATTTAATATATACACATACTAATGTTAGATGTAGATACGTGTGTGTGTGTGTGTGTGTGTGTATACATATATATATATACACACACAGCTATATGTAGTTAGAAATCAGCAAATATAGATGCTGATTTTTAACTTTTAAGAATTATTTTCCAGTTTTCTGGTTGTTTAATACTCTGGGTTATAATAAATAAGGTATGAAATAACATGTATTTTCTTTTATAACACTAGCTCAAGCCCAGCAGCTTAAAGAACACTCTACCTTAGTAGATGTTTTTGAATAAGATATATAAAGAAGATATGTAATGAATGATTAGTGATTTTATAGCTTAGTGACCCACAAAGGCAAAAAAGACAAAGTTATGAGATAGGGATAGGGTGAGAGAGGATGGCAGTTATAAATGTCTTCATCTTTGCACAATTCTTAGCACATAGTGTGTGCTTAATAAATATTCTAGGAGCAGATTAAGGTATATATATGGCATTATAATTACAGATTTTCAGATAAACTGAAAATGGGAAATAAGTCTCCTTATGGATACTAAACACAAAATTTTAAAACTAGCAAAATATAAGTCACTTAAATGACATACACAAAAAAAAACAAAAGTGCTGATATATACAATATTCATAGCTCCTCAAATCAAACCATATTTATTACAACTAAGATATACTTTCTGACTTATCTGCTCAATAGGAAAGCTTTCCTGCACTCCCCACCTCTGTCTTCAAAGCACTTATCTCCTACAAACTAATCATTTAAAGAAATAAATTATATCATGCTACTTCACTATTCACATTTTTCCAATACTATCTCATTATACTTCAAAAACAAACAGACTCTGTATCATGGATTACCAACCCCTGCATCATTCGACCTCTGCCTACCAACTCAGCTTTTCCAACTCATCTGCCCCTCTTCTCGTCCATTGTACTGGGACCCTGTAAGTGCCAGAACTACACGGCGTCCTGTTTCCCACCTCAAGGTCCACAGGGACATAGCTCACTCTGCCTGGAATATCACACTTCTCCCTCTTCACCTCACTCACTCTTCATTTAGGTCTCAGCTGATTCTATGAAGAGACTTTATGCCATTATCCTATGGATAAGTAAGTGCCCTAGTATTATTTTCCATTATTCACTGCTGTTCCCCTTTATAGTATTTATTGCAGGTGGTAATTATATAATTACATGTTTATTTGGCCATTGCCAGTGTCCTCCTTCATAGCAGGAACACGGGGGGGAGGGAAACTCATCTGTTGGGCTCTCCACTTTATACCCAATACCTAGCTGAAAGCCTACCTTGCAGCAGGTGCTCAGTGTTTCCAAGATGAATGTTTAAATTATGGTTGAAAGTGTCAGGATTCTGTTTAAATTAGTCTTTAAGAGAAATGACAGTTTAATGACAAAGAAAAATTCAGTTCTAGTGATCGCCATTCTAACTGGTGTGAGATGGTATCTCATTGTGGTTTTGATTTGCATTTCTCTGATGGCCAGTGATGATGATCATTAAAAAGTTAGGAAACAACAGGTGCTGGAGAGGACGTGGAGAAATAGGAATACTTTTACACTGTTGGTGGCACTATAAACTAGTTCAACCATTGTGGAAGACAGTGTGGCGATTCCTCAAGGATCTAGAACTAAAAATACCATTTGACCCAGCCATCCCATTACTGGATATATACCCAAAGGATTATAAATCACGCTACTATAAGGACACATGCACACATATGTTTATGTGGCACTATTCACAATAGCAAAGACTTGGAACCAACCCAAATATCCATTAATGATAGACTGGATTAAGAAAATGTAGCACATATATAAACCATGGAATACTATGCAGCCATAAAAAAGGATGAGCTCATGTCCTTTGTAGGGACATGGATGCAGCTGGAAACCATCATTCTGAGCAAACTATCGCAGGGACAGAAAACCAAACACTGCATGTTCTCACTCATAGGTGGGAATTGAACAATGAGAACACTTGGACACAGGAAGGGGAACATCATGCACCAGGGCCTATCATGGGGTGGGGGAAGCGGGGGTTGCATTAGGAGATATACCTAATGTAAATGACGAGTTAATGGGTGCAGCACACCAACATGGCACATGTATACATATGTAACAAACCTGCACATTGTGCACATGTACCCTAGAACTTAAAGTATAATGAAAAAAAAAGAAAAGAAAAATTCAATTCTATGTAATTGCCCCTCCAAAGCTAAGATTACTACAAAGAACCAACAAACATGTGAAATCAGAATAGTGAAAATGAATCCACGTTGGTTTCCATGTATGAACGCTCAAAGCCAGAGTGAGAGTGAAATATTTTATTCACTTTGTGTTTTAAATTTTAGCGTGATAACACTTAACATGAGATCTACCCTTTCAACAAAATTTTAAGTGTACAATACATTATTTTTAACTCTTGAGGGCTTGTTCATCTTAACTGAACCTTTATGCTTGATTTAGTAACTCCCAATTTTTCTCTCCACCCAGCCCCTAGTAACCACCATTCCACTTTTTTTCCTACAAATTTGACTATTTTAGATCTCTTACGTCAGTGGAAGCATGCAGTATTTGTCTTTTTGTGACCAACTTATTTCACAAAAAGCATAAAAATCCTCAGTATTCATCCATGTTGTCTTGTATTACAGAATTTTCTTATTTTTAAAGACAGAAGAGTATTCCATTGTATGTATTACCACATTTTCTTTATCCATTTATTTATCGATGGACACTTAGCTTGTTTCTACATCTTGGCTATTGTGAATAGTGCTGCAATGAATGTGGAAATGCAAATATCTTTTTAATATATTGGTTTCTTTTTGTTTTGATATATACCAATAAATGGAAGAACTGGATCACATGACAGTTGTGTTTTTAGATTTTTGAGAAAAACTCATTACTATTTTCAATAACAGCTGCACCATTTTGCATTTCCTCCAATAGTGTGCAAGAGTTCTAGTTTCCCCATATCTTCACCAATATGATTGTCTTTTGGGTTTTTTTTATCTCAATTTTTAAATTTGAGTTTTAAAAATCTCCACAGATATTATTAAATTCAATTTTGGACAATGCCAAAATCAAGCTCTTCATCTTTTAAAAATATTTGTGGAGGAAATAAATAAAATTTTATATTTAGCCTTTTACTCCAAGATAACAGGTACACTGATGATTTCATGAAGAGTCAAGTGGTAGTTGACACTTTCAAAAAGTGAAGGAAATCACATGATGAAAGGAAAATAATGTAACTGATTGCTCAGAGCAGGGTCACCATTTTCATTTTGAATTTGCAATGCAAAAGGGAAAAATGCTAGATTTTCTTTTCCTTTACAAAGTCTACTATTTAAGTAGGAAAAGAAAACAGTAGTGAAAAACTATTTAACAAATATGGTCAAATGACAGTACAGATATTTAATAACCAGGAGCACTGTATTACATGGATATGGGCTCACAAAGTGATCTTTAAATGATTGGAAAATACAAGTGCTCTTGTCTGCTGTTCTGAAGTGCACTTGTGTAAATCAGGAACTGCAACAAGAGAATTGATCTTGGCTTCATAAATACTTCCTATGAACTTTTGAAACCCAATTTGTATCTTTATGTATAGTTGCCACAAGGGTAATAACTGCAAATTGTATGTGAACTCTAAAACTCCAGCCTCCTGGAATTTTTCATCCCTAATTTTTGTTTTTGATAAGCTTTTTATCAGTATACTATGTAAATAGCTTCCATTTATAGATATCTTAAGAGGAGAGAAAAAACCCTAAAACTTCATTTTAATAAGTTTATTAAAAGAATAAAAAATTCATAACATTATTCTTCTTAAAGCCTCCATTTTCCTGCTTTGGGGAATGTCACAATAGTCATATATACATATGGCTGCATGGACGGGTTATATATAGGGATTGGTGTCCTTATATTAAAATTTAACCATGACATTTTTGATTGAATTTCCCAATGACCTCCAAATAAGGGGCTTTCTCAGGAGACAAATAGGGTCAGATCTGTACTGTTAGCTAATCCAAGTACTTTTTCAATAAAAGGAGTTTTAAATAGGGCTTAAATGCAGATTGGAAACTGAACCAGCTCCAAACCTACAAAGAGATAATGATAAAAAGATAGAGACAGAGATGGAAATAGAGACAAACAGAGATGACAGAGACAGAGACACACACAGAGTCGTTAGATATATAGCCACAGAGAGACTCATGGATATATGGGAAGTACAAGCCAAACACAATCAGGCACTTTTCAGAAGTTCTTAAGTGTTTATATTTTTAAATTACACAAATGTTTTCCTTAATTATCTCACATAGATGATTACTTTGTCAAATCCAGGCTGAAATACAATGCTTGACCGAATGTGACAATACATCAAAAAACAATAACCACTGGCTGGGCACTGTGGCTCATGTCTGTAATCCCAAGAATTTGGGAGGCCAGGGCAGGAGAATCACTTGAGGCTAGGAGTTTGAGACCAGCCTGGGCAACATTGCAAAATCCTGTCTCCACTTATTTTTGTGTTGTTTTGACACAGGGTCTCCCTCTGTCGCCTAAGCTGGAGTGCAGTGGCGCTATCTTGGCTCGTTGCAACCTCCACTTCCCGGGCTCAAGCCATTCTCCAGCCTCAGCCTTCCAAGTAGCTGGGACCACAGGCGTGAGTCACCAGCACCCAGCTACTTTTTGTATTTTATGTAGAGACAGGATTTCGCCATGTTGTCCGGGTTGGTCTCAAACTCAATAGCTCAAAGCTATCCGCTTGTCT
>NW_012100987.1:96363-112007 GCF_000951045.1 Mandrillus leucophaeus
AATTTGCAATGCAAAAGGGAAAAATGCTAGATTTTCTTTTCCTTTACAAAGTCTACTATTTAAGTAGGAAAAGAAAACAGTAGTGAAAAACTATTTAACAAATATGGTCAAATGACAGTACAGATATTTAATAACCAGGAGCACTGTATTACATGGATATGGGCTCACAAAGTGATCTTTAAATGATTGGAAAATACAAGTGCTCTTGTCTGCTGTTCTGAAGTGCACTTGTGTAAATCAGGAACTGCAACAAGAGAATTGATCTTGGCTTCATAAATACTTCCTATGAACTTTTGAAACCCAATTTGTATCTTTATGTATAGTTGCCACAAGGGTAATAACTGCAAATTGTATGTGAACTCTAAAACTCCAGCCTCCTGGAATTTTTCATCCCTAATTTTTGTTTTTGATAAGCTTTTTATCAGTATACTATGTAAATAGCTTCCATTTATAGATATCTTAAGAGGAGAGAAAAAACCCTAAAACTTCATTTTAATAAGTTTATTAAAAGAATAAAAAATTCATAACATTATTCTTCTTAAAGCCTCCATTTTCCTGCTTTGGGGAATGTCACAATAGTCATATATACATATGGCTGCATGGACGGGTTATATATAGGGATTGGTGTCCTTATATTAAAATTTAACCATGACATTTTTGATTGAATTTCCCAATGACCTCCAAATAAGGGGCTTTCTCAGGAGACAAATAGGGTCAGATCTGTACTGTTAGCTAATCCAAGTACTTTTTCAATAAAAGGAGTTTTAAATAGGGCTTAAATGCAGATTGGAAACTGAACCAGCTCCAAACCTACAAAGAGATAATGATAAAAAGATAGAGACAGAGATGGAAATAGAGACAAACAGAGATGACAGAGACAGAGACACACACAGAGTCGTTAGATATATAGCCACAGAGAGACTCATGGATATATGGGAAGTACAAGCCAAACACAATCAGGCACTTTTCAGAAGTTCTTAAGTGTTTATATTTTTAAATTACACAAATGTTTTCCTTAATTATCTCACATAGATGATTACTTTGTCAAATCCAGGCTGAAATACAATGCTTGACCGAATGTGACAATACATCAAAAAACAGTAACCACTGGCTGGGCACTGTGGCTCATGTCTGTAATCCCAAGAATTTGGGAGGCCAGGGCAGGAGAATCACTTGAGGCTAGGAGTTTGAGACCAGCCTGGGCAACATTGCAAAATCCTGTCTCCACTTATTTTTGTGTTGTTTTGACACAGGGTCTCCCTCTGTCGCCTAAGCTGGAGTGCAGTGGCGCTATCTTGGCTCGTTGCAACCTCCACTTCCCGGGCTCAAGCCATTCTCCAGCCTCAGCCTTCCAAGTAGCTGGGACCACAGGCGTGAGTCACCAGCACCCAGCTACTTTTTGTATTTTATGTAGAGACAGGATTTCGCCATGTTGTCCGGGTTGGTCTCAAACTCAATAGCTCAAAGCTATCCGCTTGTCTCGGCCTCCGAAAGTGCTGGGATTACAGGCATGAGCCACTATGCCTGGGCAAAACTGTTTTAAAATTTAAAAAACTTATCTGAGCATGGTGGTGCATACATGTAGTCCTGAGTGCTTGAGAGGCTAAGGCAGGAGTATCGCCTCAGCCCAGAAGTTCAAGGGTTCAGTGAGCCATAATTGCACCACTGTACTCCAGCCCGTGCAACAGAATGAGACCCTCATCTCCTTAGGAAAAAGCAAAACAAAACCAACAACAACAACAACAACAACAACAACAGTAACTACTAACAATAGTGAACAGTTTGGGAAAGGCTAAAGAGAAATACTTAAAATTGAGTCCTCCATTTATTATTTATTTGCACAAATCTGCAGGTCACAGCCTGTGCTCTGGCAAATGAACATTTCATGCATCTTCAGTGACAAGGTTATTATTTCCCAGTAAAAGGATTCAATATTGATACTAATGTCAGGAACAACGTGGAAAAATATACTCTTGATTTTCAGATTTATCTTGCTTTTTTTCTGCTTTCTTTTTGACTCAATAGAAAGAAGTGCCCCCTCTCCATTTAAGAATATCCCTCCATGTATTCTCTTCATATGATTCCTTCCTAACTCCTGAAAAAGAATAACCCAGTATTGTTTCTGTTTTTGCTTCAAAATGCTCGAATTCCTTCAGTCTTTGAGCAATTATTTGCCTTTATTTTTTATTTTGCTAAGGAATTTCACTGGGCCTATTTTTTCTTCTTCCAGTTTTATACAACACCCACTATCTCTGAAGATTGCTTTTTTGCCAAGTTCCTACCTGAAGCTACTCTCCATAAAGTCTTCTAATAATAATAAAATGCAGTGGCTTTCTAAATCTTCATTTTCTAGCCAAAGCTATCCTAAGCAAAAAGAACAAAGCTGGAAGTATCACATTACCTGACTTCAAATTATATTAAAGTCTCTAGTAACCAAAATAGCATGGTAGATTAATGGAACAGAAGAGAGAACCCTGAAACAAAACCACATATTTACAGCTAACTGATTTTTGAGAAAATTGATAAGAACACACACAGAAGAAAGGACACTAGTTTAGTAAATTGTGCTGTGAAAATTGGATTAACATATGCAGAAGAATGAAACTGGACCCCATCTCTTGTCATGTACAAAAATCAACTCAGGATGAATTAAATATTAGAATATAAGACCTGAAACTCTGAAAATACTAGAAGAAAACCTAAGGAAAACTCTACTGGACAGTGGTCTAGGCAAAGAATTCATGCCTAAGACATCAAAAGCACAGGCAATGGAAACAAAAATAGACTAATGGAACATAATTAAACTAAAAAGCTTCTGCACAGCAAAAGAAATAATTTACAAAGTGGATAGACATCCTGTATAATGGGAGAAAATATTTGCAACTATGCATCTGACAAGGGACTAATAACCAGAATTTATAAGGAACTCAAACAATTCAACAAATGAAACCCAAATAACCCCATTACAAACTGGGGAAAGGACATGAATAGACATATTTCAAAGATGACATACAAATGGCCAATAAGCATATGGAAAAAAATGCTCAAAATCACTAATTATCAGAGAAATATAAATGAAAACCTCAATGAGATATTATCTTACATCAGTCAGAATGGTTATTATTAAAAAGACAAAAATAAAAGATACCAGCAAGGATATAGAGAAAAATAGAACACTTACATACTGTTGATGGAAATATAAATTAGTACAACCTAAAAGTATGAAGACTTCTCAAGGAGCTAAACATAGAACTACCATTTTATTCAGCAATCCGTCTACTGAGTAGCCATACAAAGGGAAAGAAATCATTACATCGAAAGGACACCTGCACTCACATGTTTATCACAGGAGTATTCACAATAGCAAAGATATGGAATCAACTTAAGTGTGCATCAGTGTATGACGGGATAAAGAACATGTGGTATATACACATCATGGAATACTATGCAATCATAAAAGATAATGAAACCATGTATTTTGCAGCAACATGGATGGAGCTGGAGACCATTATCTTAAGTGAAACAAGGTGCAGACACAGAAAGACAAATCATGTTCTCACATATAAGTGGGAGATATAAAAAGGTGTATACATGGACATTGTTTAGCTCCTACATATAAGTGAGTGGAATTATAGAAATTGGGGATTCGGAAGGGTAGGAGAAAAGGAGGAGGGTGAGGGATGAGAAATTACATAATAGGTACAATGTATATTATTTGGGTGATGGACACACTAGAGGGCCAGACTTTACTACTATGAAATCTATCCATGTAACAAAATTACACATGTACCCTATAAGTTTACACACAAATTTGAAATCCTTATTCTCATCCTAAGCACTATTGACCGACCACTTTTCATAGAAGAAAAAAAATTCTCCTTGGCATCATGAAAAATTGCCTTCCGACTCATTCTTTCTATTTTTAGGTATTTTTTTCCTTCAATTTTAATTCCCACTTCCTTTTTTCTTTTTCCCCTTTAATTGTGTCTCTCACCTTTTTTCATTAACTTTCTTTTTGACATTCTATTCATCTATTTCTATAATCTTCATTTACTGGCTCCATGTCAAGTATGTCCAACTACGTATTTCCAATGGCTGCTGAAGGCCTCTTGGATGTGGCACTGACACACTAAGTGAAGTATACTTAAACAAGATACTTATACTTATTCAAACTGGACCTTCCCTTAAGAGTCTTCAAAACATTTCAATTATCTTTGACTTTTTTCCGTTTCATAAATCCTTTTTCATTTAGCACTCAAACATAGTGGATTGTATTCCACAGTATTATTCACATTCACTTCTTCCTATTTCTCACTGCTGCCACTACTCAATTTTAGGCCTTTCCTAACATAGTCTTTTCCATTCCCTTCCCATTCAATGTATCTGTTGTCTTGTCATCAGAGTTAACATCCTTAAGTATAACTCAGGTTATGTTTCCTCTACTAAAAACTTGGAGTGCAGTGGCACTACCATGGCTCACTGCAGCCTTGACCTCCCTGGGCTCAAGTGATCCTCCTGACTCAGCCTCCTGAGTAACTGGTGCACTACAGGCATGCACCACCACGCCCAGCTAGGATTTTTTTTTATAGACAGGCTCTCACTATGTTGCCCCAGTTAGTTTCAAACTCCTGAATTCAGGCAGTCTGCCCACCACGGTCTCCCAAAGTGCTGGAATTACAGGCAAAAGCCATCACACTTGGTCTCCAAAACTTTTAATAGTTCAAATAATGTTCAGACTTAATATGCCATTCATAGACCTAGTTTGTGTGCATAGCAGATTACCCCCAAAACTTAGTGCCAGTGAAAAAACATTTATTATGTTCAGGCGTTCCTGGGTCAGGAATTTGAACAGGGCATAGTGCAGATAACTTGTCTTGCTCCACAGTGCCAAGGGTCTCATCTGGAAGACTTGAAAGCTTGGAGCTATATGTGTCTGAAGGCTCAGTTACTCACATGTCTAGCAACTGATGTTGGTTAGTCCTTCCCACATGGGCCTTTTTATGTAGTTTTTCTGCATGGGCTAGTTTGGGCTTCCTCACAGCGTGGAGGCTGACTTACAAGGGCAAGAGTCCCCATCAAAAGGCAGTCAAACAGAAGCTCTAGCCTTTTGATGACCTAGCCTCAGAAATCACAGAGCATCACTTGCACAGTATTGCACTATGAACTGGAGCGGTTTTGAACCCACCCAAATTCTATAGAAAGTAGAATTCACATCTTTATGAGAAATTGCAAGGTTCTAGAAACATGGAGACTGCAAATAATATTGTGGTCATTTTAGGAAAATGTGATCTGCCAGAGATCTCCACCAGCTGCCCTTAACCCGTCTTCTCAGCTGGTTGTTATACTAATTCCTTATGAAACGTTTTTCTTCCTCCTACCCTGACCCCTCCCTATATATCCACTCTCATCTTGAGGTTAAGCATAGCACCGGCCTTTTCTGAAATTCTCATACGAACTAAGCTTAGATAAGCAGAGGAGGGGAAATAAGTAAAGATAGGTCCATTTACCTTAAGATACTAACCTGGAATTACAGACTTTACACCTTAAGAGATTGCCATTCTTAGTAACAAAAATTTTAGGCTGTAAATTCTTCATTTGGCTAGAATCAAAAAGTGACACTTTTTGTTCAACCAAATCTACTTCTCACATGAGCTGTAATGACTTTTCCCTCCCCAGTTTTGTTTCCTATCTCAAATATTTCTACTGCTTTAAAGATAATCCTAGGTTGACCCAGCACAAACCTGGACACAGCCTGAGAGAAAAAAGAACCATCAACTTGGCGGAAGATATCAGTTAAAAACCGAGACACAGGAGACACATAGAATATAGAAGAAAAAAGAAATTCAGTATCCATCTGAAATGGGCTCAATTGGCACCTTGAGGGAAAAAATAAAGACCTATTTCAAATCATCTTCAGGACTGTCTACATGTCTGACAGACTAACAGAAGATACTTTTACTGATGTCATATAACATCTCAACTTTTTATTGCTGAAAAACATAACGAAGGGGTTAAATACATTTTCTTTTGTATTTACAATCTTGGCAAATATCAAAAATGTTCTGCACTTTCCTTACTCTATACCTCTGC
Organism: Mandrillus leucophaeus; assembly: GCF_000951045.1. NCBI lineage: Eukaryota > Metazoa > Chordata > Mammalia > Primates > Cercopithecidae > Mandrillus > Mandrillus leucophaeus. The sequence continues at coordinate 102,454 of NW_012100987.1, forward strand.
TCCTAACACATTTGCTACACCTGGAACAAGTTCCTTCCAGAACAGACCTGTCAGTCTTTTGTTGAGCTTCCCAGGCTACAGTGCAGTGGCTATTCACAGGCACAATCCAACTACTGATCACAGGAGTTTTGACCACTCCATTCGCCAACTGAGTCAGTTCACCCCTCCCCAGGCAACCTGATCGTCCTCCACACCTGGGAAGTTACCGTGTTGATCCTGAACTTAGTGCAAACACCCAATCGGCATTGCAAGTTACAGCCCAAAATTCTGGTCTCAAGTAATCCTCCTGCATCAGCCTTTTGAGTAGCTGGGACTACAGGCATGAGCCACCAGTCCCAGCAACATGTCAATCTTTCTATGTCCCATTCAAATGACATCTTTTCAAAAGGAAATGATCTCTCCCGCTGGCAAATGTCCACAGTGCTTTTGTGCCTCCTTTACTGCATTTACCACATGGATACTACAGGGCATTTTCCTTATCATCTTCCAAGTTGAAATGTCCTAGGGAGTGAGTAATAAAGCCTCTCTTCTTACTTCCCATGGCACTTTAGACAATGTCTTGAATGTATATATTTCTCAACAGAAAGTTTCTAAATTAATGCATAATGAATTATTCAAACTCATGAATAAGATTTTGGTGCAACTATATCTGGAATTTTGAGTGTCATTTGTCTCCTGCTGCTCCTAAAACAGTGTACCAAAGCTGAAGAATTTACAGGTAAAAACAATAACAATAATCAAGATTTTGCTTTTGGAAGAAGATGAAATTCTTTAAAAATGAGAAACAACAAAATAAAAAGGTTGGAAAGACAAAACTATAAAAACACAAGAGACTATATGCTAACTGAACTCAAGTACGTACAATAAATTTCAGCATATTGTTACTTTTCAAAATCCTTTGTAACTTAAAAAATAATAAAATCAAGATGAATGAAATGAAATTCTTGATGTGTGGCAAAATTCTGCAGTAAAATATAATCTACACTGTGACCAAGATGCTGTCGGTATTCCACTTAGCTTTACTAAGCTTTAAACATTTTTTTTTTTTAACTATAGACACTTACCTCCCTTTTCTTAGAGGATATACTTTAGAAAACACACTACTGTAATTTCTTCCTCTGCCCCTTTCAGATATAAAGCTTCTCCCAACCTCTTACCAGTTTTACAACCCAGGAATGCCTTTCTCAAGGACCAGGGAACCATCTATTTAGAGTGTAATCATCAAGAAAGATAGTGTCCCTATGTCCCAGTCTCTGTGGGAGAGTAGGAATCTAACTTTAATAGGTGTCAAAGAGCAAATGCAGATGACCTAATGACATTAACCAGTCAGCCGCCTAACATCCTCCATTTCTTTCCTACCAGCTCATCCCCATTCTTAACAACTCTCTGTCTTTTGTTTCAGCAGAGTTTAGTTCAATCCCTCTCCCTTATTATATAGTCTTGAATAAAGTCTCCCTTCCTGTTTAACTTCATCTAGTGCAATTCGTCTTTGGCAACTGTCACCTCAAATAATTATTAATTTATGTATGTAAGATTCAGAAAGGGGGGGTTAAGAAAAATAATGGTTTTAACAATCCATTGTGAACTAGGTTCATTAAAGGCCAATCCATATCCTTCAATAACTTGTTACTGGATGTGGTTATCAAAGACAAAAGACTAGGCAGAAGTGGACAGAAGGTTGAATCCAGGATGGAATTTATTTATTCATTTAGTCCATAATATGTATTTGTTTAACAACTTTTAAGTACTAGGCATTGTGAATAGGTATTTAATATTAAAAAAATGATACCTGATTTCCTCCCACATGGACCTCACAATCAAGACTTGGGTGACAAAATGTGGATAGCCATACAGTACAATGTGACAGATGCTCTCCTAAAAGCTCTGATACCAGTATGTATTCCTACTTCATCCATGTCACAACCTCAACTCTGCTTCCTTGTGTGCCTGATGAGGCAGCCCAGACCTGACATCAACCAGCAGGTGGCTTCGTAATGAAGAGAAGGCAGAATTTCCAGATCCTAGTCTAGTTGTTTTGCTCCTAGTTTCAGGTAAGTAAACATTCTCCAACCAGGTGACTATACTTCTGGGCGTTCTTCACTCAGTCCTCAAAGTGCAGGTTTTGTAAGACACTGTTCTGACTTCTGATGTTTTTTGTTTGCAAATTTAAATGTCTCTTCCACTTCTTATATTTCAACTCACATAGGTGAATAGTAATTAACCTCCAATTAGACTTACTCTGATCCTGAATGATTTGTATATTAAGGTTAGAAATAGGTATTAATGGGTGACATTGAAATTTAGAACAGTTGACGAATAGTCCTTCTCTAAACTTATATTCTAGCACCTAAACATTTCCATTTTTAGGTCAGGGTCAGAAACTATCAGAAATTAGGAAATTCACAACTAATATTAGTCACCTTTACAATAGGATTATAAATCTGCCTAAAAGAGCACAGTTTTATTGAACTCTCTTGCTGTGAATAATGAGAGACAATCTTTCCTCCTGTCCTTGCTTACTGATTTAGTTTGCTTGTTGCCATGGTGACAAATCCATAATCTCAGGAGATCACTGTTTTGAACCCTGAATCTTTTGACCCTCTGAAACCAGCAACATAGAAAAGGTAGAAAAGCAAGCTCTAAAATCCCCTCAAGTGGACCAGTTTATGGAAATACTTGTTCTGCTGCTATGCTCTCAACTATATCTAGTATAAAATTGCATGTATTTTAAAGAGAAAAAAACATAATAGGGTTCAAGCTTTGCATTTTTAAACTATTGTGAGATTACTTTTATGAAAAATTATGTTAGGACCTGTCCCCAGGCTTCCATGCATAACAATTTGGACTTGACAAAAGGCATCATGATTGATTAACTTTTAGATATTTGGTATTTGAGTTTAAAAGCATGAAGAAATACGTATAAAGTAGGTTTTATCCTACAATAATCTTGCAATTCCTTTGCATGTTAAAATAAAGTTCCAAACAGAAAATGTTATAGAAAAGAAAATAAATCTGCTTATAAATTATGACTTTAGGGTTGTTTTATTATTTTTGTTGTTGTTGTTTTGCTTAAAAATAAAAGGGAGAAAATCTCTTTGGGTTAGGACCCAAATTAGGGTATAAATGAATTGACCACATCTCAGCATAATTATGTATACATTTACTTATTATTCATAAACTATTTATTGAGCTCTACCATGTGACAACGTTCTCAGCCTCTACACAAAAATGTATGAATTATGTCAACTGCCTTTGGTTTTATAAAGCTCCCACTACACAAGTCAGGTGAAAACCAACAATAAACAAACAAATTCACAAACACACACACATGCAAGACGGTGTTGAGTAGTCATAAGTGCCAGGAAAAAAAATCAAATAATGACCTGATGAAGGTAACTCTGGGCATTTTCCAGAACAAAGAAACAAGCAAAAGAGGAGTATGTCTGGTAAACAGAGTGAGTGAAGGAAGAAGAGGAAAGGGAAGAAGTAAAGCCAAGAGAGGCTGGAGCCAAATCTTGTAGCACATTGAAGAGCACTTTAAAGAGTCTCGATTTTATTCAAGTGCAGTGAGAAGTCATGAGAGGACAGTAAACCTGATTAGTGTAAATATGATGAGATTTGCATTTCCTAAAGTATCTGCTAGATATTTTGTTCTTTACAGCTATAATTCGTCTTTTGAGAAATTACCAAGCAATTTAATGTGGCACAGTTTTGTATTATTTGAACATCAACATGGACAGATCATACATGCATAACCCCAGTGCTTGCTGGAATGACATGTATGTGTAGACATGAAATCAGTGTGAATCACCTTAGTTATTGTCAGTCTTAAGCTTCATTATTGTCATGTTGTTAATTATGATGCTTATAATGATATCACTACTGATGGTAGATACCATTTATTAAAAACTTACTATGATTCAGAAATCATACTAAATACTTTGTATGATATACTACATTTAACCCTAATAATAAAATTATTTCATGTATACAATGTCTATTGTATAGAAGAAAAAACAGAGCCTTGGAATGATTCAATGGCCTTACTGACTTCAAGCAAAGTAGAACATGAATCAGGATTCAAGCCCATATCCATCTGACCTCATAAAGCAAACTCTTGACCATTGTACTTTTCTGACTTTAAATGTAATTGGGTGATTATTTAAAATTTCTTTTAAAAATATGAACCCAAAATATCTTTTGAATTCAAAGGTTAAATTGTATCCATAAGGTATATAACACCAATATTTAGTTTTGAGTAGAAATCCATTAGTATTTATTATTTTTTGTTCTCAAATATATAAGATCAGAACAAGTTACAACACCGGTGCTTTCACTTAATCTACTAAATTTTGGTTAAGGCAATACTTGGAGGTCATACTGATTTACTGAAATATAGTAAAAACAAAAAGTGGTCAGCAACAGCAAGGATCCATTGTTAAATGAATGGTATTTCAACAAATAAGAAAACAATACCCACAAAACTCAAAAACTAAACCTACCAGTGTTTCCTGTCTTGATTTACAGTGTTCTGTCCCTGATAAATCAGGGTGAATAATTCACATTTTATCAATTTTCCAGATTCTAACAAGATAACCTTCTTAAAAACTAAGTTTATGTCTCCTTAATGTCTAACTCATCTAGTGTCTCTCTCTCAGAAAGACGAAGGCCTGGAATATAGCAAAATACTCTGTTTTTCCTGAAGCTGCAGTTGCTCCATTACCAGTGTTAGGCATATTGTGTTGGGCCCCTAGCCAGCACATCATAGAGGCCCCTTCTTTATTTTCTGCAGTTCAATTTTTGCTTAGAATGGCATAAATGTCTTTTAACTACAGTGTTTTACTTTCTATTAGCAACAGTCTTCTAATATTCACTACATAATCTCTGTTTTTTTAATGAACATAATAATCATATACTATTTCCACCTTCATTTCTCCCTCTTGGCTCCCTGTCACCTGCATCAACTCAAGTTGACATTGCCCATCCACGCACATGGCTTTGGGGGAAAAGTAAGAAAAAAAGAAAGTACGAATTATTAAGTAACTCTTAGGCCTTCTGCTTTATTCTTATTTGATTCTAATATCTGTATTTTATGGCAATATTATATCTCTAATAGCTGTTTGATCAGTTTAACATTTAAGGAAAAAAATGACAATGACCTGTTACCACCTCCATTTTATGATGAAGCAAAATTAGTTCTCAAATCACAGAAACTATGGCCGACTTTCAAGATGTTTACTTTCAGCTAAAGAAAAAAAAAAAAAAGACTATTCCAAGGCCTCTCTCTTCCACCCCAGCACACATGTACTATGGAAGGATAGGCTGCCAATCGCTCTTGAATGATTTGTCGTTTAATCACTTCCAGGCCTTCACTCAAATGTTATTCAAGTGTTTTTAACGCACTAAGCACCAAAAGGAATGACATTGTCCCTCCTTGCAAAACACATACGTTTTAGGAGGAGGGAGATGATGTGACATAAATTCCACAGTCCAGGGCTGAATACAAGTTCAGAAAAAAAGGTGCAGAGTTTTATGTTAAACTAGAGAATAAAGAGTTCACTTTAAGAGGATTAGGGAAAGGTTTGATGGAGAAGTAATACTCAATTCCTTTAAAAAGGGTAGGATTTTGATGGGCAGATTAGAGAGGGAGGGGTCGTTGAAGAAAGCATTCGAGGCATCAGAAAGGGCATGGACAAAGTGAATTCAGTGTAGTTAAAAATAGCAGGGGCCAGTGCGTCTGAGAGGCAAGTGTGAGTGCAAGTCCTTTCACTTACTAATGGTCACATACATGGTCCCTGATCTCCACATCTGTAAAATGTGAGTCGAACTAGACCATTTTCAGGGTTGCTTTAAGTTCTTAAATTTTGTGATGTTTAAAATACAGGAGTGAGAAGTCACAGGAAATAATTGAAGAGCAGCAAGGAAAACAGTTTATCTGAACACTGTTCATTATACACAAATAATAAGAAGTAAATTTAGGAGAATTTATTAGGGCCATGGAATATGTTGAATGCTGGGTTATGTATCTGAGCAATATGTGGTAGTCCATGGAGATCCACTGAAGATATTCCACACCGTCCAAAATTTGTTTCAGATCAAGCTGGTTACAGTTTGTAGGTTAGAATGATGAAAAAGCATGGGATGTTGGCTCCTTCCCCTACTTCACTCATAAACTTCAGAACCACAGCATGTTCATCAACATTTCTACCCCAGCAACAGGCAAGTAGGAAAAAAATGGAACAGAATATTAAGCCCAGCCTCAGGCCCATAAGATTTGAAATATAGTATAGATGGCATCTCAGAATAGTGAAGATACGTAATTTGATAGATTTTATTTTTTAAATGCGTTTATTATATGGAGAAAGACGAGGTTAAACTCCTACCACCTCCCCAATGCAAAGATGGACTATACACAGAATAGAAACTTAATACAGAAGACATAAATACAAACCAAACTGAAGAAAACATAAGAGAATATCACTGTGAATTAAAATTGGAAATATTTCTTGAAGGCAAATATTCCAAAAGCATAAGCTATAAAGCCAAAGAGATACATATTTCATGAATCAAAATTAAGGATTTCTGTTCAATGAAGGATCCCACAGTGAGAGTTAACAGAAAGATAGCAGTTGGAAAGAAGATATGTCAAAGATCCAAATACAAACAATAAGTAATATCTGTTATAGAAAGAACTCTAATAAAATGAGCAAAAGATAGTAAGCCCAATTTAAAAAATGACGAAGGCCAGAGAAAAGCAATTCGTAGAAAAAAGTTTAAATATGTAATAATGCTTAAACTCATTACTAATCCAAAATGTAATGATTAAACCAAAAAGAAATATGTCTTTACAACTGTAAAAAAAATAGGTGAAATTAGAAGACTGGAAATTGCCAATTTTTTGGTGAGTATATGGGGATAAGGGAACATTTAAGCACTTTTGGTGGAAAAAAAAATCTTGATACAGTTATTCTTGGAATTAACATAATGAAATAGTGCTGAATGTTCAAGCATGGTAATATTCCTGGGTATCCATAGTGATATGGTTTGGATGTTTGTCCCCTCCAAATCTCCAAATTACATATTGAAATGTGATCCCCAGTGTTGGAGATGGGACCTAGTGGAAGGTGATTGTGGACAGATCCCTCATTAAAGGTTTAGCACCATTCTCTTAACGGTAAGTGACTTCTGTCTCAATTCATGAAGATTTTGTTATTTAGAAGTGTCTGAGACCTCCCCTTCTTTCTTGTTCCTGCTGTCACCATGTGACATGCGTGTTTCCCCATTGCCTTCCACGATAATTGGAAGCTTCCTGAGGCCCTCCTCAGAAGTCAAGCAGATTCCAGCACCGTGCTTCTGTATGACCTGCAGAACTGTGAGCCAATTAAACCTCTTTTCTCTACAAATTCCACGGTATTATTCTTTTATAGCTATGTAAAAAGCAGTCTAACACAGAAAATTGGTACTGAAGAGTGTGGTGTTGCTATAAAAACACCTTAAAAATCTAGAAGCAGCTATGGAACTGGGTAACAAACAGGCTGGAAGAGTTTGAAGGGCATAGAAGATAGGAAGAAAAGGGAAAGTTTGGAACTTCTCAGAGACTGGTTAAATAATTGTGATCAAAGTTCTGATACAGGTATGGAGAATCCATGATGTAAGGAGCTTAGAAGTCACCACTCCATCCTAACAGCAAGTAAAAAGCTGAACAAACTAAAAAATTAAAAAATCAGTAACATTCTTGGATCTCTTCTGTAGAAGGTCCTAAAGAATTGACCAAAAAAGGGCTGGGCACAGTGGCTCACGCCTGTAATCCCAACACTTTGGGAGGCTGAGGCCGACAGATCACATGGTCAGAAGTTCGAGACCAGCCTGGCCAGTGTGGTGAAACCCCGTCTCTACTTAAACTACAAAAATTAGCCGGGCATGGGGTGGGCACCTGTACTCTCAGCTACTCGGAAGGCTGAGGCAGGAGAATCACTTGAACCCGGGAGGTGGAGGTTGCAGTGAGCAGAGATTGCTCCACTGCACTCCAGACTGGGTGATAGAGCAAGACTCGGTCTCAAATAAATAAATAAATAAATAAATAAAAAAAAAAAAAGAACCCACCCCCCCCCCAAAAAAAAAGCTGCAAAACAAAACAAAACCAAAAAACCCTCGTGGAACTAATAAGCAATTATAGCAAGGCTGCAGGATATAAGGTTGGTATACAAAAGTCAATCTGTATCCCATATAACATCAACTAATGAGGAATTTGAAATTAAATGTACATTAGCACCTTTATAAAATGAAATAGATATAAAGCTAACAAAATATGGATATATGTGAGGATCTATACGAGGAAAATTATAAAACTAAATAAATAGAGAGATATTCCATTTTCATGGACACAAAGACTCAACATTGTTAAGATATCAATTCTTCTCAACTTGATCTATAGATTGGATAGCACTGCCAAACTTTAAGAATTACTATAAAGCTGCAGTAACCATGAGAGTATAGCATTGGTGAAAGAACAAACAAACAGATCAATGCAACAGAACAGAAAGACCAGAAATAGATCCACATAAATATAGTCCACTACTTTTCTCTTTATTTTTAAATTGATACATAATAGATGTACACATTTTCAGGGCATATGTGAATTTAGTATATTCATATAATTTGTAAAGATCAGATCAGTATAATTGGGGTATTTATCACCTTCATTATTCATATTTTCTTTATGCAAGAAAAACTCAAATTATTCTTTTCAAATATTTTTAAAATATACAATAGATTATCATAAACTATAGTCACCCAACTGATGTATCAAACACTAGGTCTAATTTCTTCTATGAACGTATATGTTTGTACCCATTAATCAACATCTCCTCATCCTCCCTTCCCCCTAATCTTCCTGATCTCTGGTAACCACTGATCTATTTTCTCTATGTTCATGAGACCCACTTATTTAGCGCCCACATATGAATTAGAATGTCCAATATTTTTCTTTCTGTGCTTGGCTTACTTTGATTAACATAATGACTTTCAGTTCCTTTAACTTTTGTGGCAAATAATAGGACTTTATTTTTTATAACTGAATAGTATTTCATTGTGTATATATACATTTTCTTTATTCATTCATCTATTGACAGGCACATAGGTTGATTCCTTATTTGACTATTAGGAACAGTGCTGCCATAAACATGGGAGTGCAGTTACATATGCAATATATTAATTTGGGGGGTATATTAATGGAATTGCTGGATGACACAGTAGTTTATTTCTAGGTTTTTTAAGGAACCTCCATACAGTTTTCTATAGTGGCTCTAATAATTTACATTCCCACCAACAGTATACAAGGATTCCCACTTCTCCACATCCTTGCCAGCATCTGTTAGTCCTTGTCCTTTTGATAAAAGCCATTTAAATTGGGGTGAGCAGTTAGAATGGCGATCATTAAAAAGTCAGGAAACAACAGGTGCTGGAGAGGATGTGGAGAAACAGGAACACTTTTACACTGTTGGTGGGATTGTAAACTAGTTCAACCATTATGGAAAACAGTATGGCGATTCCTC
>NW_012100987.1:112832-123735 GCF_000951045.1 Mandrillus leucophaeus
AAAAAAAAAAATTGGGGTGAGATGGCATCTCATTGTGTTTTGATTTACTGATGATTAGAGATGTGGAACTTTTTTATATCAGTTGGCCATTTGTATGTCTTCTTTTGAAAAACATCTATTCAGATTTTTCTTTTTTGTCATGACCATGATTTATTCAACCAGAAAACAATGGAGAGGAGGCAGAAATGTTGCAAAACCTTCAATTCTGGTGGTTAATGACTGAATTATCTATGGAAAATAATGATCTTCCACTCTGGGAGCAAGAAAAGCTAATCCATTCAGTTCATTTGATACACAACAAACTTTAACCGAATCATCTGTGAAAACCTGCAAAGCAGAGAAAACTTATGAACAGTACAGTAGCGAACAGTATTCCTTTTCAGAATCCTTATAAATGTCTTTGAAATGGCAAGTACGCAAGCTCTCCCTCATGTATGATTCACATAACATCAACATTTTAGAATCAGGCTGGCATAAGTCAGTTTTACAGTCATTATGGAAGTCCCTACAATCCAATCATATGTGAATTGGTGGAATAAATAAGAAGTTAGTAATATTTTTCAGTCATGGCAACTTCTCTAAGGAGACAGTTTTCTTTTTTGAAGTAATCCATTCCAAATTTATTTATATTTTTTCTCTATTTTATAATTTCAACTTTTGTTTTAGATTCAGCGAGTGTCTGTGCAAGTTTGTTACATGGATAAATTTCATGCTGCTGAGGTTTGGGGTTATGATTAATCCCATCACCCAAGAACTAAGCACACTACTCAAAAGTTAGTTTTCAAACTCTTGCTCCCTCACTTCCTGAAGAACCTATGCTACGGCGGTGCAGAAGGAAAATGTGGGGTAAGGGTTCCTATGTAGAGTCCTGACTGGAACACTCAGCACCAGCCCATGAATGCAGCCAGGAACAGGGCTGTACCCTGAAAAGCCACAGGGGCAGAGCTACCCAAGGCCATGGGAGTCCACCTCTTACATCAGCGTGACCTGGATGTGAGACACGGAGTCAAAAATAATCATTTTGGAGCTTTAAGATTTGACTGCCCCACTGGACTTCAGACTTGCATGGGGCTGGTAGCCCCTTTGTTTTGGTCAATTTCTCCCAGTTGGAATGGGTGTATTTACCCAATACCTGTACCCCCATTGTATCGAGGAAGTAACTAACTTGCTTTTGATTTTACAGGCTCATAGGCAGAAGGGACTTGCCCTGTCTCAGATGAGACTTTAGACTTAACCTTTGGGATTAATGCTGGAATGAGTTAAGATTTGAGGGACCATTGAAAAGGCATGAATGTATTCTGAAATGGGAGGACATGAGATTTGTGAGGGGCCCCCACAAAAATCTCATATTGAATTGTAATAATTTCCACATGTTAAGGGCAGGATCAGGGGCCCTGCCCCTGCAACAAACTTCTTCCTGGACACCCAGGCATTTTCATTCATCTTCTGAAATCTAGGCAGAGGCTTCCAAACCTCATTTCTTGACTTTTGTGTACCTGCAGGCTGAACACCACATGGAAGTTGTCAAGGCTTGGGGCTTGCACCCTCTGAGGCCATGGCCCAAGCTTGCTTTGGCCCCTTTTATTCATGACTGGAATGGCTGGGATGCAAGGCACCAAGCTCCTAGGCTACACATAGCAGAAGGGCCCTGGGCTCAGTCCACAAAACCATTATTTCCTCCTAGGTCTCTGGGCCTGAGATGTGAGGGGCTGCCACGAAGGTATATGACATGTCCTGGAGACACTTTCCCCATTGTTTTGGTAATTAACATTTGGCTTCCCATTGCTTATGCAAATTTATGCAGCCTGCTTGAATTGCTCCTCAGAAATGAGTTTTCTTTTCTATTGCATCATCAGACTGCACATTTTCCAAACTTTTATGTTCTGCTTCCCTTTTAAACATAAGTTCCAATTCCAAACCTTATCTTTGTGAGTTAATAAAACTGAATGCTTTTAAGAACACCCAAGTCATGTCTGGAACACTTTGCTGCTTGTTTCCACCAGATGCCCTAAATCATCTCTTTCAAGCTCAAAGTTCCACAAATCTCTAGGGCAGGGGCAAAGTGCCACCAGTCTCTTTGCTAAAGCATAACAAGAGTCACCTTTGCTCCAGTCCCAACCAGTTTCTCAAAGCCATCAGAGACCACCTTAACATGGACTTCATTGCTCATATCACTATCAGCACTTTGGTCAAAACCATTCAACAGGTCTCTAGGAATTTCCAAACTTTCCTACATATTTTCTATCTTCTTCTGAGCCCTCCAAACTGTTCCAACTTCTGTCTGTTACCCAGTTCCAAAGTTGCTTTCACATTTTCAGGTGTCTTTACATTAGCACCCTACTCCTGGTACCAATTTACTGCATGAGTTCATCCTCATGCTGCTATGAAGAAAATACCCAAGACCGGGTAATTTATCAAGAAAAATAGATTTAATGAACTCACAGTTCTACATGACTGGGGAGTCCTCACAATCATGGTGGAGGGTGAAGGAGGAGCAAAGGCACATCTTACATGGCAGCAGGCAAGAGATAATGAGAGCCAAGTGAAGGGGAAACCCCTTATAAACCATCAGATCTCATGAGAACTCACTATCATGAGAACAGTATGGGGGAACCACCCACATGATTCACTTATCTTCACCTGGTCCCACACTTGACACGTGCGGATTATGGGAAATACAATTCAAGATGAGATTTGGGATAAGGTGATGGCCAAGCCATATATTGCAGTATTTGGTTTTCTGTTTCTGTGTTAATTGCTTAGGATAATGGCCTTCAGCTTCATCCATGTTGCCACAAAGGACATGATTTCATTCTTTTTATAGTTGTATAGTATTCCATGCTTTACATGTGCCACATTTTATCTGGTCCACCATTGATGAACACTTACATTGATTCCCCATCTTTGCTGTGATAAACATATGAGTGCATGTGTTTTTTTGATGGAGTTATTTATTTTCCTCTTGATATGTACTCAGTAATGGGATTGTTGGGTCAAATGGTAGCTCTGTATTAAGTTCTTTTATAAACCTCCAAACTGCTTTCCATAGTGGCTCCACTAATTTACGTTCCTACCAACAGTGTATAAACATTCCCTTTTCTCCATATCCACGTCAACATTTGTTGTTTTTTTTTTTTACTTTAATAATAACCATTCTGACTGGTTATTATTAGATGAGATGGTATCTCACTGTGGTTTTGATTTACATTTGTTTAATGATTTGTGACGGTGAGCATTTCTTTCATGTTTGTTGGCAACTTGTGTGTTTTCTTTTGGGAAGTTTCTGTTCATGTACTTTGCCCACATTTAATGCAGTTATGTGTTTTTGTTTATGCAATTGTTTAAGTTTCTTATAGATTCTGGATATTAGACCTTTGTTGGATGCACAATATGAAAATATTTTCTCCCTTTCTGTAGATTTTCTATATGCTCTGTTGATAGTGTCTTTTAATGTGCAGAAGCTCTTTGATTTAACCAGGTTTCACTTTTCAATTTTGTTTTTAATGTAATTGTTTTTCAGGACTTAATCATAAATTATTTCCCAAGGCTGATATCCAGAATGGTGTTTCCTAGGCTTCATTCTAGGAGTCTTATAGACTGAGGTCTTATATTCAAATCTTTAATCCATCTTGAGTTAATTTTTATATATGGTGAGAGGTAGTAAACTAATTTCATTCTTCCACATATGGCTAGCAAGCTATCCCAGCACCATTTATTGAATAGAGTTTTTCCCCCATTGATTATTTTTGTCAACTTTGTCAAAAAATAAGATGGCTGTAGATGTGAAACTTTATTTCTGAGTTTCTACTCTGTTCCATTGGTCTATGTGTCTGTTTCTATACCAATCCCATACTGTTTTGGTTACTGTAGCCTTATAGTATAGTTTCAAGTCAGGTAATATGATGCCTCTGGCTTTGTTTTACTTAGGGTTGCTTTGTCTTTATTTTTTGGTTCCATATGCATTTTAGAATTTTTAGTTCTGCGAACATGACAACATTGGTAACTTGATAGAAATAGCATTGAATCTGTAGATTGATTTGGACTGTATAGCCATTTTAATGATATTGATTCTTCCTATCCATAAGCATGAAATATTTTTACATTTGTTTGTGTCATCTATGATTTCTTTCAGCAGTGTTTGCAGTTCTCCTTGTGAGATCTTTCTTTGCTTTGTTAGATGTATTTGTTTGCAGTTCTCCTTGTGAGATCTTTCTTTGCTTTGTTAGATGTATTTCTAGGTATCGTGTGTGTGTCTCTGTATGTCTATGTGTGGCTGTGGCTGTGGCTGTGGCTGTTGTAAATGGGGTTGTGTTCCTGATTTGGCTCTCAGCTTAAATGTTATTGGTGTACAAAACTGCTACTGATTTTTGTTCACTGATTTTGTATTCTAAAACTTTTCTGAAGTCCTTTATCCGTTCCAGGAGTCTTTTGGTGAGGTCTCTAGGGTTTTCTGGGTTCAGGATCATATCATCAGCAAAAAGAGATGTTTCTCTTCCTTTTGCTATTTGGACAACTTTTCCTTTTTTTTTTCCCCCCCTGATTGCTCCGGGAAAGTCTTCCAAAACCATATTGAATAGGCATTATGAGAATGGACATCCTTGTTTTCTTCCAGTTCTCCATGGGAAATGGTTCTAGTTTTTGCCCATTCAATATGATGTTGGCTGTGGGTTTGTCATAGGTGACTTTTATTTTTGAGGTACATTCCTTTGATGTCTCGTTTCTTGAGAGTTTTTTTTTTCATGAAGGGATATTGGATTTCATCAAAACTTTTTCCACATAACTGAGATTATCATATGGTTTTAGAACACTGTTTATGTGGTGAATCACATTTATTGATTGGTGTATGTTGAACCAATCTTGCATCCAAGGGATGAAGGTTAGTTGGTCATGATAAAATAACTTTTTAATGTGCCACTGGATTTGTTTTGCTAGTATATTGTTGGGAAATTTTCCATTTTTGTTCATCAGGGATGTTGGCCTATAGTTGTTGTTGTTTTTCATAGTTTCTTTGCCAGGTTTTGTTATCAGGGTGATGTTGGTTTCACAGAATTAGTTACGATGGAGTCCTTCCTCCTTGGATGTTTTGAATAGTTTCAGTAGGATTGGTACTAGGTTTTCTTTTTACATCTGGTAGAATTTGGCTGTGATTCTATCTGGCCTGGGCTTTTTTTGGTTGGCTGGTTTTGTTACTAATTTAATTTCAGAATTAATTCCAAAATTTAGAAACCTAGTTCCTCTAGATGTGATGTCATATCATTAATTTTAGATCTTTATAACTTTTCAAGTAGGCTTTTAGCTCTATAAATATTCCCTTAACACTGGGTTTTTTGCATCCCAGAGATTGTAGTATGTTGTGTCTTTGTTTTAATTAAAAATTTTTATGGCTCTCTTAATTTCATCATTTACCCAAAAGTCATTCAGGAGCAAGCTGTTTAATTTCCATATAATTGTGTGTTTTTGAGAGATCGTCTTGCTATTGATTTCTATTTTTATTTCACTGTGGCCTAAGAGAATGGTTAGTATAATTTTCATTATTCTGAATTTATTGAGGCTTACTGTATGGCCTAGCATGTGGTCAATATTTGAGTATATTCTATGTGCAGATGAAGAAAAACATATATTCTGTATTTGATGGGTGGAATATTCTGTAGACATTCATTAGATTCATTTGCTCAAAAGTGGAGTGTAGGTCCAGAATTTCTTTGTTAGCTTTCCACCTCAATGATCTGTCAAATGCTTTCAGTGGGATATTGAAGTCTCCCAATTTTATTGTGTAGGTGTCTAAGTCTTTTCATAGGTCTACTAGTACTTGTTTTATTAATCTGGGTGCTCCAATGTTGGGTACATATATATTTAGAATAGTTAATTCTTCTTGTTGAATTGAAACTTTTATCATTATTTATTGCCTTGTAAGTGTCATTATGTATGATCTGGGTCTCTTAGAGCAGACAGATGGTTCTTATTTTTGTAACCTAACTTGTCACTTTG
Organism: Mandrillus leucophaeus; assembly: GCF_000951045.1. Classification (NCBI taxonomy): domain Eukaryota; kingdom Metazoa; phylum Chordata; class Mammalia; order Primates; family Cercopithecidae; genus Mandrillus; species Mandrillus leucophaeus. The sequence continues at coordinate 118,821 of NW_012100987.1, forward strand.
TGCCTTTCAAATGGGGGTGTGTAGACCACTTACTTTTAAGGCTAATATCAATATATGAGGTTTTGATCTTACCATGAAATGGTTGGTTTGTTGCTTAGTAGCTTCTATTGTGTGGATGCTTTATAGCGTCTGTGGGCTATGCACTTACATGTGTTTTTGTGGTAGCAGGTAGCATTCTTTCATTTCCATGTTTAGAACTCCCTCAATGTTCTATTGTAAGGTTTGTCTAGTGGTAGTGGATTCCCTTAGCATATACTTATCTGGAAAATATTTTATTTCTCTTTGCTTATGAAACTTGGTTTGATGGAATGTGAAATTCTTGGTTGGAATTTATTTTCCTTAGGAATGCTGAAAATAGAACCTCAGTCTTTCCTAGCATTTAAGGATTCTCCTGAGAAATCCACTGTTAGCCTAAGGGATTCCCTTTGTACATGATCTGACCTTTCTCTAGCTGCCTTTGAGATTTTTTCTTTGACATTGACCTTGGATGGTCTGGTGACTATATTCCTTGGTGATTTTTTTTATAGTATTTCCCTGGTGTTATCTGGAGTTCCTGTATCTGGATGCCTACCTCTGTAGAGAGATTAGGTAAAATTTTCTTGAATTATCCCCTCATGTTTTCTGGGTTTTCCGTTTCTCCCTCTCTCTCATCAATGCCAATAATTCACAGGTTTTGTCACTTTAGATAATCCCATATTTATTAAAGACCTTGTTCATTTTTTAAAATTATTTATTTATTTATTTATTTTTGCTTTTGACTGACTTAGTTTGAAAGACCAGTCTTTAAGCTCTGAAATTCTTCTGCTTGATCCAGTGCACATTGATAAAGCTTTCCATTGTGCTTTGAAATTCCTTGAGTTTTTCAATTCCATAAGTTCTGGTTACTTTTTAAGGTATTTATCTCTTCATATCCAGGATTGCTTTAGAAGTTTCTTTGTGTTTATTTTCAGTCTTTTCTTGGATCTCATTGAGCTTCCTTGCAATCCATATTTTGAAGTCTTTATCTGTATCATTTGAGTTTCCATTTTGGCTAAGGCCCATTGCTGGGGAGTGAGTGTGATCCTTTGGTGATGTCACTACACTCAGATTTTTCATGGTGCCAGAATCCTTGTGCTGGTCTCTTCTTATCTGGAGATGTTGGCACTTCTAATTTTTCTAATTATTTATGTGTGAGTAGGATGTTTTTCTTTTTATTTCCCTATAATATTACAAGGGTTTTTTTTCCCTTCTTTCTCTCCTCCTTTCCTCAGGTGTGTGGCTATAGAGAATGTTGGGTAGGGTCTTTTGGCTTTGCCTCTATAGCCCTATGCACTTCTGTCAGCAAGCTTTGTATTAGGCTGTGCAGTTTGACCTACAAGCCAGTAAATAGTGCTTACAGGTAAAACCCAGCTGTGGCCAACACAACTGGGTACATACTTGATCTTTGCTTACTGGAAGATACTCCCTGTTGCCTCATGAATGGGCTGATTTGTGGAGTGCACAGTGGTCTGAGCTCCCTCCTCTCTCAGGGGGTGGGTGGCAAGACAGACAGGGTCAGACCAGGAAGGTTCACCTACAGATCCCACAGTGGCAGGCATAAGCACCAGCACCAAGGTAGAATCCAGTGGACAACCTCCAATCACAAAAATCTCTATATTTTAATACCATCTCCTCACATTTTGCCTTTATGCTGTTTCAATTTACATATTTTTATATTGCCTATCTCTTAACAGATTGTTGTGGCTATTATTGTTTATAATAGATTTGTCTTTGGGGCTTCATACATGTTATGAGTGGATTGCACATCACGATTACAGATTATTCTCAATTTGTCCACATGCTTGCTTTTACTAGTAGGTTTTATACATTCAGTTGTTTTATGTTTGCATATTAGTGTTTTTTTGTTTCAGATTCAAAGAACCTTTATTATAAGACAGGTTCAGTGGTGGCAAATTCTCGAACTCTTGTTTTTCTGGGAAAGACTTCATCTCTATATTTGAAGGATAGCTTTGCTGGATACAGTATTGTTAAATGGCAAGCTTTTTTCTTTCAGGACTTTGGAAATGTCATACTGTCTCCTGGGCTATATGTTTTCCGTAAAGAAGTCAGTTGCCAGCCTAACTGGAGTATTTTTTTGTTTGTTTTTTGTTTTTTTGTTTTGAGACGGAGTCTCGCTCTGCCGCCCAGCTGAAGTGCAGGGGCCGGATCTCAGCTCACTGCAAGCTCCGCCTCCCGGGTTCACGCCATTCTCCTGCCTCAGCCTCCCGAGTAGCTGGGACTACAGGCGCCCGCCACCTCGCCAGGCTAGTTTTTTGTATTTTTTTAGTAGAGACGGGGTTTCACCGTGTTAGCCAGGATGGTCTGGATCTCCTGACCTCGTGATCCGCCCGTCTCGACCTCCCAAAGTGCTGGGATTACAGGCTTGAGGCATGGAGTATTTTTTTAATATATGTTCTTTGTTTCTTTTCTCTTGCCCCTTTCAGGATTCTCTCTTTGTCCTTGAACTTTAAGAGTTCAATTGTTATATGTCTTGCAGTAGTCTTATTTGAGTCAAATGTGTTTGGTGTTATTTGATCTTCCTGTATCTGGATTTACCTCTCTCAAGTTTTGAAATGTTTTCTGTTATTATTTATTTGAATAAGCTCTATGCCCCTTACTACTGCTGAATGCCCTCTTGAACACTAATAATACTCAGATTTGATCTTTTGAGGTAATTTGTTATACCTTATAATCTTTATTCCTTTGCTTTTTGTTCTATTTTTATCCTTTGTGTGCTTTCCAATAGCCTGCCTTTGACCTCACTGATTCCATTCTGCTTTGAGGGCCTCTAATGATTTTTTCAGTTCAGCATATATATTTCTCAGCTCAAATATTTCTGTTTGATTTTTTAATTATTTCAATCTCTTTGTTAAGTTTCTCTGATAAATTTCCAAATGGCTTTCTGTGTTATTTTGGAGATCACTGAATTTCTTTAAAACTGCTAGTTCAAATTTTTGGTCAGAAAGTTTACATATCATGGTCTCCTTAGAAGTCAGTCACTGGTTCCTTGCTTTGTCCATTTATGAAGGTCATGGTTCTGTGTTTGCTGTTGTTTTTTGTGTATATACAGCTATATATTTGCATTGAAAAAATAGATGTCTGTTCCAGTCTTCTTCATCTGGCTTATATTGGTTTTTATTGGGTATGTTTCCTTAGAGTTTCCCCCCCGCCCACTAAGATCCTGCCTCCTTTTAGGCACTAAATGGTGCCATATTCCCAGGTTTGCCTCAGTTGTAGTTAAAAATCAAAGTGCCATCTCTTTGGAACAGGGGAAGTCCAAAAGGGTTTAATCCAGTAGTGTGAGAAGGCTGGCAATGGGTTCATGTGCAGGGGCCCCATGGAACACTTTGTATTGCATGCTGCTGCCGAACAGCCACTGATTTGGCATCTCCTTCATGTGAGTTACAGAGCAGAGTGGGGCTGAGGATGGTAATTCTAACTCCCCTCTTTATCTCTGACTATCCTTAGGTATATTTCTCCTTTCAGGGACTCCCAAGGCTTCCTATGAGTTGAGACAGAGACAGGTCTCCTGCAAGGGATCCCAATGTGGTGAGAAAGCTGGTTGTTCACCTAAATCTCATTTTTCCAGTGTAGAAACTATGACTAGGGGGAAACTTTTTCACATATATGTTGCTGGACAGATTATGATGGGGGCGTTGCAGTTACGGATATGCAATTCTTTTATTATCTGCTTGAGGTTTTTTCATTTCTCTGTGGCCCTAAGAACTGTCTCCTCCTAATATTTGACTTACGGGATATTACTGGTGATAATTTCAGTTCTGTGTATTGTTTTTTGTTTTACATGTGAGGGAGTGAAACCAGCTTGCTTCTCTATACTGCCATTTTTGAACTGCAAGTTTTCTAGTTAACTGATTTCTGACAATGGAGCATACAGATTTTTGACAATATAATGGAATAAAGACAGTTTTCAACCAATGTTGCTAGAACAACTAGACATCCACATGTTAAAAAATGAATTTAGATACAGACCTTGTACTCTTCACAAAAAATTAACTCAAAATGGGACAGATACCTGAATATGAAATGCAAAACTATAAAACATAAATACCTGGAAAATAACAGGAGAAAAACTAGGTGATCTTGGGTATGCTGATGACTTTTTAGATTTACACCAATGGAATGATCCATAAAAGAAAAAATTAATGAATTTCATTAAAATTAAAAACTTCTGCTTTGTAATAGACAATGTCAAGAAAATGAGAGGACAAGTCACAGACTGAGAGAAGATATTTGCCAAAATCTTATATGATAAAGGACTGCCCAAAACCTACAAAGATCACTTAAAACTCAGCATTATGAAAGCAAAGAACATAAATTTTAAAATAGCATACAACTCAGCAAAGATATACAAATATCAAGTAAGCATATGGAAAAGATGTTCAATATCATACATCATTAAGGAATTATGACTTAAAACAAGATACTACTACACACTTATTAAAATGGCTAAAATCCAAAACACAGATAATACCAAATGCTGGTGAGGATGTGGAACAATAGAAACTCCCATTCATTGCTAAAGGGAATGCAAAGTGGTTCAGCCAACTTGGATGATAAGTTGGCAGTTTCTTATAAGACTACACATACTCTAACTGTACAATTCAGCAAAAATACTCCTTGATATTTGCCGAAATGAATTGAAAAAGTATGTCTGCACGTGTTGCATAACCACAAAGGTTAATAGCACCTTCATTAATAATTCACAAAACTTGGAAGCAACCAATATGTCCTGTTTGCAGATGACATGATTGTATATTTAGAAAACCCCATTGTCCGTTTGTCTGTTACTGGTGTAAAAGAATGCTTGTGATTTTTGCACATTAATTTTGTATCCTGAGACTTTGCTGAAGTTGCTTATCAGCTTAAGGAGATTTTG
>NW_012100987.1:124360-125899 GCF_000951045.1 Mandrillus leucophaeus
AAAAAAAGAATTAAAAAAAAAAGATTCTGGAGACCCATAATGTGAAAAATTAGTAAACAGATGTTACTAAAAATTTTATTTTATCCATTGTTTAGGTATACTATATTACATGTAATTTTGGGAAGTTTTGGAAAAAATACATATTAAATTGTGCTTATCTTGCTTTGGAAAAAAAAAAAGAAAACCCCATTGTCTCAGCTCAAAATCTCCTTAAGCTGATAAGCAACTTCAGCAAAGTCTCAGAATATAAAATCAATGTGCCAAAATCACAAGCATTGCTATACACCAATAATAGAGAGCCAAATCATGAGTAAATTCCCATTCACAATTGCTATAAAGAGAATAAAATACCTAGGAATACAACTCACAGGGGATGTGAAGGACCTCTTCAAGGAGAACTACCAATACCGCTCAAGGAAATAAGAGAGGACAGAAACAAATGGCAAAACATTTCATGCTCATGGATAGGAAGAATCAATATCATGAAAATGGCCACGCTGCCCAAAATAATTTATATATTCAATGCAAACCCCATCAAACTACCATTGACTTTCTTCACAGAATTAGAAAAAAACTTTAAATTTCATATGGAACCAAAAAGGAGCCTACAGAGCCAAGACAATCCTACGCAAAAAGAACAAAGCTTAAGACATCACGCTGCCTGACTTCAAACTATACTACAAGGCTACAGTAACCACAACAGCATGGTACTGGTACCAAAACAGATATATAGACCAAGGGAACATAACAGAGGCCTCAGAAATAACATGTCTACAACCATCTGATCTTGGACAAACCTAACAAAAACAAGCAATGGGGAAAAGATTCCCTATTTAATAAATGGTGTTGGGAAAACTAGCTAGCTATATGCAGAAAACAAACTGGAACCCTACCTTACACCTTATACAAAAATCAACTTAAGGTGGATTAAAGACTTAAACATAAGACCTAAAGTCATAAAAATCCTAGAAGAAAACCTAGACAACACCATTCAGGACATAGGCATGGGCAAAGACTTCATGACTAAAACAGCAAAAGCAATGGCAACAAAAGCCAAAATTGACAAGTGGGATCAATTAAACTAAAGAGCTTCTGCACAGCAAAAGAAACTATCATCAGAGTTAACAGGCAACCTACAGAATGGGAGAAAATGTTTGCAATCTATCCATCTGACAAAGGGCTAATATCCAGAATTTACAAAGAACATAAACAAATTTACAAAAAACCAGCCCCATCATAAAGTGAGCAAAGAATATGAACACATACTTCTCAAAAAAAGATATTTATGTGGCCAACAAACATATGAAAAAAAGCTCATCATCACGGGTCATTAGAGAAATGCAAATCAAAATCACAGTGATATAACATCTCACACCAGTTAAAATGGTGATCATTAAAAAGTCAGGAAACATAGTGTTGGAAGTTCTGGCTAGGGCAATTAGGCAAGAGAAAGAAATCAAGGGTATTCAGTTAGGAAAAGAAGAAGTCAAATTGTCCCTCTTTGCAGATGACATGATTGTATATTTAGAAAACCCCATT